>NW_024100485.1:0-351630 GCF_016545835.1 Crotalus tigris
TCAGTAAAAGAAGGAATTCATATTAGAAAAATATGGATTTTTCAGAATCTCAGCATTTTGTTTATAATTAAAACTAAAAATTTAGATCTTGGAGCTTAGGTGATATGTGCTGGCCGAATATTCTTAAGTATCACCATGGAAAAGTTACCCTAGGTGGGTATTCTTAGGATTTAGGCCAGGGGTAGGCAACTGTGGCTCTTTTATGACTTGTGGACTTCAACTCCCAGAATTCCTGAGCCAGTTATGCTGGCTCAAGAATTCTGGGAGTTGAAGTCTATGAGTCATAAAAGAGCCAAGGTTGCCTACCCCTGATTTAGGCACATATTCAACAACATGCAAGAAGAGAGCCAGTTTGGTTTATTGATGAAGGACCAGATTAGAAGTCAGAAGACGGTGAGTTCTAGTCCTGCCTTAAGTATGAAAGCTGGCTGGGTGACTTTGGGCCAGTCCCTTTCTGTCTGCCCAACCCACCTCACAGGGTTGCCATTGTGAGTAAAACAGGAAGAAGGAGTTTTAGATATATGTGCCGCCTTGAGTTACCGTATTTATAAAAAAATAACAAAGGTAGAATATCAATCAATCAATAAATAAACACATCGATATTCATAGCCAAAGCACATAAAGATGTATGAATATAGCTTTATTTGGTGATTGCATATTCATTGTAAACAGTCAAGAATATAGCATCACTTAACTGGATATCATTTAGATGTGTTGGACTAAACTACCTAGAATTTCCAGCCAAGGGCCATGTTGTCTAAGGAAGAGGAGAGTTGTATTACAACACATTGCTTTAGTCTCCTGCATATCTCAAACTCTGGAAATGGCAGAAAGACTCTTTATTCTCAGCTCTTGCCGGATATCTGCCTTATTGTCACCCCATTTTTATTTACATTTCCAAGGTATTCTCAGATGCTTTGTTTATTTATTTATTTAAGAATCATTTTCTTTCCTTAAATGTTCCATTGTGTAAACGCCATCCACTGACTGATAGTTAGTAATGGTGAGCAATCTATGATTTTCAGAGCATCACTTTGTTATGCTAAGGTCCATGGCTGTAATAAAGTCATCCATCCATCCATCCATCCATCCATCCATCCATCCATCCATCCATCCATCAAACTGTGTTCCAAATAAAGAAGAGAATGTAATTTTTCATTTTCCAGTTTCTTCTTTGCCCTTCTTTGGAGTGGGGGGGGCAATGTATCTGTCAAGACTAGGGGTAGGCAACCTTGGCTCTTTTATGACTCGTGGACTTCAACTCCCAGAATTCCTGAGCCAGCATGGCTCAGCTTGGAAACCTTTCCCTTTCCCCTCAGCATGGCTGGCTCAGGAATTCTGGGAGTTGAAGTCCACGAATCATAAAAGAGCCAAGGTTGACTACTGGTCTTGACCATGAGCCTACCCTGGAGCCCAGCTATTATTAATTCTTAAGAAGAACTGTGCCTGGCTCAGACAAAGTACAGGTACTGTAGTCCTTGATTTACAACCATAATTGAGCCCAAAATTTCTGTTGCTAAGTGAGACAATTGTTAAGTGAGTTCTGCTCCATTTTACAAGCTTTCTTGGCAGTTTTTAAGTGAATCACTACAGTTGTTAAGTGAATCTGGCTTCCACATTGATTTTACTTGTCAGAAGGTCACAAAACCTACTCCTTGGTAAGCTAGAAAAAGGTGGAATAGATAATATCACCACCAGATGGATCTGTAGCTGGCTGGCAAATCGTACTCAGCGAGTAGTCCTCAATGGCACTACACCCACTTGAAGAGAAGTAAACAGTGGGGTACCACAAGGTTCTGTCTTAGGCCCAGTACTCTTCAGTATCTTCATAAATGGCTTAGATGAGGGAATTGAAGGGAAACTCATCAAATTTGCAGATGACAGTAAACTGGCAGAGTATTCAACACCCCAAGCTTAAAAACAGCAACTGTAAGAGGGACCTTGGAGTCCTAGTGGACGATCACTTGACTATGAGCCAGCAGTGTGCAGCAGCAGCCAAAAAAACTAATACAATCCTGGGTTGTATAAAGAGAGGCATAGAATCAAGATCACATGAAGTATTAGTAATCGCTTTATAAAACTCTAGTAAAACCATACCTGGAATACTGCAGCCAATTTTGGTCACCATGTCACAAAAAAAAATATAGAGAGTTTGGAAAAAATTCAGAGAAGAGCAACTAAGGTGATCAAAGGCCTGGAGACTAAAACATACGAAGAACGGCTGCAGGACTTGGGTCTGGCTAGTCTAAAGAAAAGAAGAAATAGGGAAGTCATGAAACCAGTATTTCAGTATTTGAGAGGCTGCCATAAAAAAGGGATCCATTTGTTTTCCAAAGTACCAGAGGGCAGGACAAGAAACAATGGTTGGAAACTGATCAAAGAGAGAAGCAACCTGGAATTAAGGAGAAAGTTCCTGACAGCAAGGACAATTAACCAGTGGAAATTGTGGGCACTCCATCACTGGAGATTTTTAAGAAGAGGCTACACCCGTGGTGTCGAACCTATGGAACACATGCCACATGTGGCACAAAGAGCCCTCTCTGTGGGCATGTATACCATCATCCCAGTCCTAGGCCTTCAGCTGGGTTTTATAAAACCTTTTCGCTTTAGGCCTCCACCACCATGTACAAAAAAAAAAAAAGGTTCAATCAATTTCTTGCGGGGAAAAAAAAAGATCTTGCAAAGTTGGAATTGATTGATTGAACTTTTTAGTCCCACCCAGTCTGCCGTTACCACGGCAACCATGCCCACCCAATTGGCCATGCTCACCCAGTTGGCCACACCCACCCAATGGGCCATGCCCACTTGGCACCTGACAATACATAAATGGGTTTTGGGTTGCAGTTTGGGCACTCGGTCTCTAAAAGGTTCACCATCACTGAGTAAGACTGATAGTCAGTTAGTCACTTATCTGAGATGATATAGGTTCTCCTGCTTGAGCAGGGAGCTGGACTAGAAGACCTCCAAGGTCCCTTCCAGCTCTATTCTATTCTATTCTATTCTATTCTATTCTATTCCATTCCATTCCATTCTAAAATGTGACCACATGACCCTGGGACACTGCAACCGTCATAAATACGAACCAATTACCAAGCATCTGAAGTTTGATCACATGACCATCGGGATGCTGCAACAGTCGTATGAAAAACAATCATAAGTAAACTTCTTTAGTGTTCTTGTAACTTTGGTCACTAAACAAGCTGTTGTAAGTCAAAGACTACCTGAAAAGCATATGAGAACAATTAAGAAATAGCCCAATAGATGCAGCATACCCCCTAAAACCTCTATTTAACACTACTTTTATAGGAAAAGGGTCTCCATAAATGCAACTAACGTTCTTCTGTGGAGTTAAATTAATTGAAGCAAGGAATATTAGTAGTGGAGTTTGCTTTGGAAGTGAACAAACTTTGTTGGAGTACAAGCCGAAGAAAAATTTGTCTGCTACATTCAAATTCTGTTAAATTTGGCATTCTGGAGAATTATGGCTTTTCTGTGATTTAGCCAAGAAGGGAGAGTAGTCAGAATCAGATAACTCAGTGTTTCTCAACCTTGACAATTTTAAGGCATGTGGACTTCAACTCCCAGAATTCCACAGCCAGCAATGCTGGCTGTGGAATTCTGGGAGTTGAAGTCCACATGCCTTAAAATTGTCAAGGTTGAGAAACACTGATATAACTTAAAGATATGCTTTATGACTTGCTGCTGCTGCTCCTCCTCCTCCTCCTCCCTCTCTTTTCTCATATTTATCTGTAGTCTCTGGAGTTCTTGTCAATTGTCCTAAATGGTTCATTTCCACCTATATAGGATGACAGCTAATATTTGCTGAAAGCTTTGAGCTTCAAAAAGTGGTTTTAAAACACCTCCACCCCCATTTCTAGATTGTGTCTAAGAATATGTGTAGGTCAGATTCATAACATACAAAATCTTCTGAAGCATTTTTTTTTGTTGATATTCAAATAGTGAATTTGCATGAAAATGCCATCTGCCTGTTAACATTCTCCTTAGAATATCCATAGCTGTTTTTTTTTTTTTATCCCCATGTGGTCAATTGCTCACTTCAGCTGAAAGGTCTGAATGTCTTGTGCTGGATGGATGCAAAGTGGAACGTCAAAAGGTATGCAGTTTTCTCAAAGGCAGATGACCCCAAATGTACTCCGACATCTCCGATAAAAATGCTCACAAAGAGACAATGAGAAAAACTCTGTTGCCAGACCAGAGAGGAAATACTAGATCAGGGGTGTCAAACTTAATTTCATAGAGGGCCGTATCAGCATTGCAGTTGCCCTCGGGGGGGGGTGCGTGTGGCAAAGGTGGGTGCAGCCTACTGGGTGGGTGTGGCTGGAGTGTGTGTGGCCTACTGGGTAGGCGTGGCTGGAGTGTGTGTGGCTACTGGGTGGGCATGGCCAGCTCTACATCGTTCGCGTCAAGGGTGCCTGTGGGGGCCTGGGCAGGAGTGGGACAGATCTGAGGGTCTCTGGCAGAAGAGGGTGGGACCGGGGCAAGTGCCAAGGCGTGGTCCATTTCTTCCTTCCTCACAAAGGGTGACACCTCCCCAGCATGCACCCAGGGGACGGGGCTGACACGGCAGGGGCTGGTTCCTTGCTGGTTCCAGACACCTTGTGGAGCTAAGACTGAATGCGTTTCAGCACAGATGGCCACAAAATTGTACATTGGCTCCCGGACGGCCTGGGCCAGGGCCAAGGCAATGAGAGCCGTTCCCTCACTGTTTCCAGGATGGCTTCGCAGGCCACATGAAACCACTTTGCGGGCCGCATCTGGCCCCCGGGCCTTGTGTTTGACATGTCTGTACTAGATGGACAAAAAGTGGGCTCTGGCATATTACAACTTCCCACCTTCTTATGATTCATAACGTTAAGGATGCGTAAAGCTTTAGCACTCTCACGCAGACCCAAAACAGTCTGGTCAGAAGTGTCAGGAGGGGACAAAAGAGTGTTGTGAATTTACAGAGGTCTAAAATACCACAAGGATTCTGATAGCTGAGAACAAGACTGCAAACACACTGCAATCCAAAACAATGGTGAAACAGAAGGGAAAGCTGTTCCAAGTCTTTTGTAGAACAGGAGCTAGGAGGTCACCTAGTGGAGTACCAAAGTAACTTGACAGAATTCCCCTCCTCTACATGAAGAGCAAGGCTCTCGTTTCCTTATGGCATATCTGGGAAAGCAGAAAATAAGCAGAAGTTAAATTCCTTTTTTAACCTTCTCTTTGATGGGTTCTCTATACATTCTAATTCAGGGGTATCAAACTTGCCACGTCATGTGAGGACGTATCACCACTTTCCCCCCATTGCCGAAGCTGGGGGTGGGCATGGTTTCGGCATGACACATCCGACCCATGGGCCGGCAGTTTGACACCCCTATTCTAATTAGTGACTCTACTAGAATGTAGAGTGGGGGTTCTTTTTTTCTCCAATGTAAATGTTTTTAGCAAGTTGAAGTAAATGTATTTAGAAGCCCGTAAATTACCCACCTTCCCAAGGATTACCACCTTGATGTGATGGGAGAACTCAAATGCTTCAGTAATTCTGAGAACAACAGGCAGAGGAACCTAGATCTCCTTTTTTCTACAGGTGTTGCAATGTCATAGGCATGTGTAAAACAGGAGACGCTTGCATCACAACACAGCTCTTGTCCCCAGTAAACAGGTGCACTCCATGCCATGTTTTCCCAGGCTGATCATCCTCAGCTGCTTCTCATGGTTAGAATAGAATAGAATAGAATAGAATAGAATAGAATAGAATAGAATAGAAGCTGGAAGGGACCTTGGAGGTCTTCTAGATCAGGAGTGTCAAACTGCCAGCCCACAGGCCGGATGCGTCACGCCAAAACTGCGCCCACCCATGACGGCAATGGGGAAAAAAATCACGATACGTCGAGACATGTCACATGACATTGGGAGTTTGACACCCTTGTTCTAGATGTATGGAAGGGAGTACCTAGTGTTTCCATTGGTCTTCCTGGCTTTAAATGTTGGGAATTACAATCCAACTTAATCTGAAGACCATCAGCTTGATTCAGAATATTAAAAAAAATATCCAGTTAAGTAAAATACTCTCTCAAGTGTTAATTAACTTCTGGTGCTGGTGAAGCATTTTGATAGAGGTTCAAGAGATGTGAATGAAATATCTGAAAGCATTAGCCAAACATGGCTACCTTGCTTCCCGTGCATAAAGCTAGCATTTCTGAGCTGAAACAATCATTCTCACATTGTTTCTGGTTCAGTTCCTGCTACGTCCCCAGAAGAGAAAGGACACGAAAAACAAAAGAGACAGCACAGTGTACTTTGAAGCACCATTTTTACTGTAGAAGAATGGCAGAGTGGGATAATCTGCTACAATTTCAAAACCAAAAAGGGGGGGGGGAAATCCACTTTAAAATAAAGACAATCCGATTTTGCTCCCTTCATCCTCATTGAAAACATAATTGCACCACCCAAGGCTGCCCGAAACGTACAAACATTAAAACTGGGAAACGCGGGCTGCGTGTGTGTAATGCTGAAACAGAGAAACAGGGAAACATCCTGCAAGATAAACTGAAAAAAAAAAGAGTGGCACCCATTCTCTTGAGGCCACTGAGACGCTGATTCAAACCAGTAATACCAGACAGGAGTTAGAACACTCTGCACCTCCTCTTTTCAGCAACTGCCAAACGGTGGTCCTTGGAAATAATGTTTTTGAGAATCCAAGTAACCAATGGCCAGAGGAAATACGAGATAATGTTGTGCCGACGTTTATGCAGTATATTGTACAAACACCTTCTACAACCCAAATTCAAAATGGCAGAGGAGATCCATGGCAAAAGCTAGCTTCCGTGAAAGGAGACCAGGTTTGTGCTTGGCAATGTAGAAGAGTTCAGAGGAACCACATGCAACTTATGGAGTCCGGCTGGCATCTACCTGCTGGACAGATAACTTATATTAGGGAACAATGCATCAAAAGCACAAAGGAATAAAGGAGAGATGGATGGTATCTGCTACAAAAATCAATACCCCCTTTGCAGTTTCTGTGTCCTTCAGGCGTAAAAAGGAAACAATTCAAAGTGCTTAGCATATGGAGTTTGGTAGAAAGGAAAGCCAGGATACTGTGATTCTCAAGTGCCTTGTGGTTAACAACTGCTTGTCTAGCAATATGGTCAGAGACCTCTTCCCTTCCAGGCACTGATGTAGCAGCAATACCCTGTCCACAGTGATAGGAACAAAAACAAGAGAGGGGACAACGCAAGAGTGGCAACTCCAGGGGACTCTGTGGAGGACACAACCATGTCGTTCTGACTAAGAGCACTGATTTTAGTACTTTTGTTTTTTTTAATCTGCAGGGCACAAAAATTCTGTCAATTCTTTTCAAGCTAGCCTGCACGACAGAGGTGAATAACCCATGTCTTTGGGTTGTTCCCCATTTTACTAAACTGCATTGTCATATGTACCAACTAGACATGCCCCCCCCCCAGGAGAAGCACCTGAACAGACCTTGGTTCTGGAATCAAGATAGAGACAGGGGAAATGTATTTCAAACAAAGCCAAAAGAAGCTCGGCTTGGAAGTCATTCTCATGTCTTGTTAAGTCTGCGGTTCAATTGAAGGGCCCAGCTCCTGCCATTTACGGAAAATCCCGGCTCTTCTCAATAAAGGAGAAAACTCTTAAATTTACATTCTCCCCAAAAAGTGCCACAACAAGCTAATTAAGGGAGAAGGATTAGGCAATCACATTTATCTGTAGTTCAGCCTCTGCTACTCCTCAGATGTGTTGGGCTTCAACTCTTGTTATCTTCACTTTCCCATGCTGGCTCGAGATAGCAACAGTTATAGTCTGAAACATCAGCAGGCTGTCCAGGGTAACCATCTATCTTGTGACTGTTTTTCTCCTATTCCATATCTTCCTATAGCCCCCCCCCCTTTTTTTTTTTCACAGAAGCAGCACTTCTTCACATTTATCATATCCAGAGGCTACACACAGTGTTACCAACCAGCAAACAGAGCATAAACCAAGGATGTCAATGCATCTGTTAATGGACAACCGGGAGGCAACAAAATGTGTAATTCCTTATTAAAGGAACATTATCAACTTTGAAGCTGCTGAGATGTTTCCCGGTTATGGATTTATAAGTCACATTAAATAGAGAAGAGCCGAAGGGGCACAAACTTAAGTTGCCCAGCCTGAAGTCTCATCTCCAGGTACAATTGCCTATCGCAAGGCACTTGCTTTAAATCTAATTCTCATCTCTAAATTGGCGAGTATTTCAATTAAGAAATACAGGTAGTCCTTGATTTACAACCATTCGTTTAGTTCAAACGGCACTGAAAAAAAAACACGAGTTTTTCACACATATAACCATTGCAGCATCATAATTTGGATGCTTGGCAACTGACATTTATTTATGATTGCCGTGAGGGGGGGGATCACGTGCTCACCTTTTGTGACCTTCGGACAAGCAAAATCAATGGGGGAAAGCCAGATTCACTTAACAAGCATATTACAACTTAACAACTGCAGTGATTGTTTAACTGGGGCAAGACAAGTCATAACATGGAGCAAAACTCGCTTAACCATTGTCTCCCTTAGCAAAGGAAATTTTGGGCTCAATTGTGGCCGTTAAATCGAGGACTACCTGTGCAGTACGCAAATATTCAGTCCGTCCAATGACTCAAAAAGCTTTCCCAAGGAATTCCTTTTTTATTCGTTTGGTACAGATTAGCAGAAAGGAAGTCCTATATGATCTGTATTAACTACTGATTAGGACCCAAAAATGGAATTCAAGTAGCCATGTCAGATGGCCCATTTGTAGTCACAGGTATCCTTCCTGGTTAAATGTTTACAAACAGATGAAGTAGCTTTATAACCAGTTCCACTGCTGATCTATTCTACATCAGGACTGTGTGTTGCAGGAGTGGGTCTCTGTAGTTTCAAACGAAACATTTCTTTCTTTTTTTCCCCCCATCCTAAGATCTTTTTTTAGAATGCTGGAGACTGAATCCAGGTGGGCTGCGAAGGAATGGCTGCTGAACCTGCAATAAAAAGGACACAAGGCAGAAAAACACCTGTTTGAAGAACAAATGACAGGAAGTAAGGATAAATGAAGCAATAATCAGGCAGGCAAGCTGAGTGCTTCAGGGTGATCCTTCCAAATATCTCCGGAAAGGTATCGGCAGAGGCTGCGTACCCATCTGAAACGTCACTTTTCTTACTGCATGAAGCTGGTCTTTAAACAATTGGCACTGTGCATCAGCGTTTAACACAAAACACTTTCTCTCTTATAAAATTCTTATAGCAAATGGAAAACAATGTTAAAGCATCTGAAGACAAGGCAAGACACAACCTCTGCCTTATTCTTAAGTTGCTGCCAAAGCTGCCGGCGACTAAGGTGTCACAACTTTCGCCTCCATTTCAGCTGAAGGACCCCTAAGATCTTCTAAGCCATTCTTCCAATTCAAGACAGTGCACAAGCCACTTTGAAAACCGATTTCTGCTAATTGTACAGACTGTTTAACCGTCAACTGGGAAATGGCTGCATAAAAAGATAAGAAAATTGTAAAGGCACAAAAACTGTCTAGGTTTTAGCTTTAGATGTTTCTTTATAGGTTTAACTGCTGTGATGCCAGCATCTTCTGGGATCAGGATGCCTAACCACAATGAGTTCAAAGAATACTTTTTCAGAGTCACCCTTGCACTCTGGTTCTCTAAATCCAGGTTGTTGGGGGGGGTGGGTTTGGGCCTGGTGCTATTATCTTTGCAGATCAATATTGAGAAATAAAAATGGAGAACATTGTTATCGAAATTACCTTCCCTTCATCAGTCAAAGCTTATATTACTTCGCCCAGAAAGAGACAAGTCTAGGAATCAAGTGAGTAATTGCACAGTTTCATTCCCTATTAAACCAATTGCTGGGAACAAAGAAAACACTCTCATGAAGTACACTGCCTCCAGTGAAGTAGAATAGCCTCTTCTAACCAAGTCATTGGACTGACAAAAGCCAGCTCAATGATCTTCTGGGATTGCTAATTACTACAACCCTCCGATGCTAACAACCAAACAACAAAGCCTACCGTGAATATGGTCTAGAGGCCTCAACCTTGAATCAGTGACTGAGCAGCAATTTGTTGTGTAGATCCAATCTCTTCCACATAGGGGTTAATTAGCAATCTCCATCTGGCAAAAAAGATCTTCTCTACAGGAAGCCAGAACAACTTCTAATCTCCTGTGATTTCAAAAGCCCCCCAATATCTATCGTTCATGCAGTTTGATCAACACTTCAAGTCTCACACCAACACATGAATGCCAGGCTATTAGAACTCGACTTTCAGAGATAGTATAGACCAGGCATGTCAAACATGCGGCCCGCGGGCTGGATGCGGCCTGCGCAGGCCACACCCACCTCAGCCTCACAAAGGCAAAAAAAAGTCCCGATATGTCACAATATGATTTGATACCCCTGTTGTAGACAGAGCAATCCCCCCAGTGCAGATTCTCCAGCTGGCAACATAAAAGCGAAGAGAAAACCAACAGTGGTCTTAATTGATCTATGAAAGGTATTACCTGCATTGCTATATCACCTTTTTTCTTGAGGGTGGAGCATTCCTCTAAAATGCTTTCGCCGCATACTTTCACCTCAAAAGCCCAAATGTTTTTTTCCCCCCTAATGCTCTCTATTCCTTATTTCTTCCAGTGGTTTGGAAGGCATCCTTCTGCAAATGCAGAGACTACATAGAAAAAAAGAACAGTCTCCTTCTTTCCACGCTGATGTTATGCCAATGTATCTTTATGTTTTCAGATATTTTGTATGTGCATGTGATAACACAAAGGAAGTTTAAAGGGTAGCATGGAAAGATCTAAACAAAATGGTGTGTGTGTGGGGGGGGAGCTGTAGCTATTATATTTGGATAACAAATATCCCAAACAGAAAGGTTCACAGAAAGCCAGGGCTATTATAATTCAGAAAAGAATTAATTCTAGAAAAATCTGGGACACAACACCTGGAATCCAGTCAGGGTTGTAGAGACCCAAGCAGGACAGACTGAGGTTTCTCCTTGCCTTTTTCCTTAGCACAAATAGGGAGAGTAAAAGTTCAGGATCCTAGGAAGAATGCCAGGTAGCTAATTAAGGTTCTCTGCAATGTAAGCAAAGATTTGTCTCAACAGTGGCTCAGCAGAGAGCAGATTTTTCAAAGTCGTGTTGCAGGTAGAACTGTCATCAAAACATCTATGGAGGGCTCAGAGGAGGCTCCTCCCCCATCTTATGAAGCCTTGAAACTAACAAATTAACCAGATATCCTCCATGAAGCACAGCCTATCTATCATTGTTCAAGGGAGCCTCCAGAACCCCAGTGATGGGTTGATCTCATTTGAGGTTTGTTCCCCCAAAACAAACTACTTATGGGGAGGTCTGGCAAGCAAAGATCTTCCTTTCGTGAATTCCCACATAATGAAGGCAGTCTAATCCAAAGTGGCACAGAACAAATATTGTCTTTGGGGGTTAGAAATGTACTCGTTAAATCACCAGAGGGCTGGTTTTCTACATATTTACGGTGGAATTTCTGAATATACATCTACAACAAAATTTCCGCATGCGTACAGAAAATTAGCACTTGAGGGAGAAATTTTCAATACTGTCTATGGGAGGTAATGCTTAAAAATATTACCAATCACCATCACCATCTGACGTTCGCAAATAGCCCGAGTCTGATTTCTACTCCTCAAATCCATTCACCTTATTTTGCGTAAGTTGGAACAGGGGTTATTGGTTTTGGCTGGCCTAAATAGTAAAGCCCAATCAGTATTTTACAACTTATTTCAAAATCAGTCAACAGGACAAACTTAAAACTGCACCGAGAAGCAGCAGAGAAAGTAACCGCTATGCCTCCTAATAGCAGGGCTACATGAAAAAAAACCTGAATCGGTTTTAATTGTTGTGGTTTTGACAATCTGAATATCACAACTTCAAAGGAAGACGGAATCTCCCACGCTGATCTCAATACTTTCACTTAACTCTTACTGCCGTTGTTCTGAGTAGGGGAAAAAAAACCACAGTGGTAAAATAAGAGTAGATGTGGCACAAAGCAAATATAAAATTACACTTCTGAAATACTGAAAGAACGTATGAACCTCCAATGGTTTTAGGCCCGAAATTTCTATTATAGTTTAGCTCCACATTTGCAACACTAGACAAAAAAAAGAAAAACAAAAACAAAAAACCACACCCAACCATCTCTACGTCTAGCCCTAAAACCTCCTGCTTGTGTGAAAGGAGATATTAACACAGCCTGTTCAGATGCAGCCGATACATTCAAAAGCCCAATGTCTACAAGCCAGATTCACTGAAATGTCTGACTGCAGACATTGTCTAGTGTAACAATTGCACTAGAAAATTATTATTTGCCAATTTTACCAAGTTCTGAGGCTCATCAGCAGCCAGGGATTCATTTAAACAAACGAAAATAACAGAGGGACACAATGTTAACAATCTCGCTGGGTTCCTTAATGATCCCCCATAGGAGACCAATACATAGAAGAATACAGGACATTGATTGGTGGACACTGCCCCCCAGGGAAACACCGTAAAGAGGCACTGAGTCTTCAAAAAGTATATTCCGAAGAGGAACTTCCTGCCTCTGTGGCACAAATGTGGTACTAGCCACTTGGACAACATTCTTAGATTGCCTGGGATGCACTGGGGATTAGACCTGCCTTCCCTTCTCTAACCAAGCAGCCATGCCTCCATGCTTGGGATATGAAACTATTTTTCTCCCTCTCTCTCATACTCTGTTGGGAGATTTTAAAAAACTCTCTTCCAAAAGAGAAAAAGTGTACCAGAGAAAGGATGTTTCTCCAGCTCTCCCTTCCGGTGGACTCGGAATACTCCTCCAGCTTTCATGTACTTTTTCACTATGGTCAGCTAAGATGTGACAATAATGGGAATAAATAGGACCAGAGACTAGATGACAGCAAGCCACTAGCTTTTAGAGAAAAGAGAGGCAGTGCTGGAGACAAGCAAAGGCCTTTGTTGTGTTTTTCAACAAGTAACTGGGGGGAGACAAAGCTACGCCGGGGGGGGGGGGAGACGTCTGAACCCAGTTCTTGAAACAGGAAGAATTGAGGGATCACATTCTGACAGCCCTTGGGCAATGCATATGTACGAGTCAATAGATATTTATATTTCATAAGTATATAAAATAGGATCAAAATAAAGCCAAGTAGATTTACAGATCGAAAGATAAAAGGAACCAGAAATATCACAGTACGGGAACAGCCCAAGTGCCACCACATCCCAGATGTGCACTCTGCCATGTTTACAAAAGTACGTGTAAAAAAGTGTCCCAGAGGAAAGCCAGTGGTGGTCTCTATTCTTCTCAACGGGGCCTTAAAGATCTCCTCCGGTATTTCTAAACATGATTTTGTAATCCAGTTGTTGCTCAGCTCTGCGGAATTTCCCCCAAATGCCAGCCAGGACCTGAGGATCAGCCGCCTGAGTAGTTCAGACGTGTAGGCCCTCACCCGGTCCGAGAGACTTGACGCTGATTTGATCATCCTCACATGGTGGCCTTGGAGCTCCAACTCAACTGAATGACTCAAGGGATACTGAGAGACTGAGGCAATGGCCGAATTCTGATCACAGGGGACAGGTTAACTTTAAGGATCTGTTGTGCTCTCCTCCTCAATTCATCGTCTGAAGAGTTGTCCACTTTGATGGCCTGGAATTTCAGCAGGTTTGGCGTTTCCGAAGCCGGTTCTGGTTTATTAGGTGGTGGAACAGAACCGGGCGTCTTTCTACACGGCAACTCTTTCCCTTCGTCTGCTCGTCTTCTTTTCTCCCCAATTGCCTGATGATGGCTGTCCCCACTTTTCCATTCAGTTTTGGCCACCAGCGGTTCCTTAATTCTGGAGGCCCCTGTGCTACAGCTCTGGGAGTTGCTCCCAGAAATCCGGCCATTCAGGATTCCAGATGCTTTGCAAGCATAACTTTCCTGAAGCACCCCACCCTTTGGTCCTTTTATAAGGTTCATCGTGAGAGCAGCAGAGTCCGGCACTTTTGTTATTACCGGTAAATGCCTATATCCTTTGGGGTCCAACTGATTAGACGACATCTTAGCGGCCTTCCCTGCTGAAGACTGCATAGATGCAGTGGATGCTTTGAGATGCTTAAGGTCCGAAGGAGAGATCCCGAGGTGCCCTTGTTTGCATTTTGATTCCAAACAAGAGGCAGTGGCTTTCAGAGGGACTAAGGCTTCCAGCACCACTGAAAGCCTCATGGCTGGATAGACACCAGGGTACATATTAGCAGGGAAGCTCATTGCTGAAGCTTTTGATGTGCCCGAACGTGTCCGTTTCAATGAGTTCAATAGGAGGTTTGTGGAGTTACTGCTCTTTGACATCGGCTTAGCAGATTCTTTTGAAGAGTTCACGGTAATACTTGCCAAGGAGGCAGGTACTTTTTCTATGGTTACTATGTTCCTTGCTGGAGCCTTGGCAGACTTTGAAATAGGAACAGCTGTTTCTGAAATGCCTTGAATATTGCCTTTTGTTTGGCCAGGTGCATTGGCAGTGCAGGAACTATAACCATACACGTCTTTGCTCCGTAGGATTGTGGGTTGGTGGCCTTCTTCTTTAAGGCCTTGGAGAAAAGCTACTAACTGGGTCTCCGTGTCAGACAGGTCCTTGGACATGGGGTTAAACACCCGGAGAGCTTCTTCCAAGGCTTTCTGTCCTGCAGAGGAGATCCTTGACCAGGAATGGACAGCTTTCTCTTCCACATTGTCCGCTTCAACATTCATGGCATTAGGCTGGCAGGAGCTTCTAGTAGATCCAAACCCCACTGGGAAACCAGCACAGGTCACCTTAAAGGAAACAGGAAAAAAAAGTAAGTAACTTACAACCCAAGAAACGTTTACTTTGAAGATTTTAGGAGGTGAGGAGAACTGTAAACCTTTTCAATACACTTTTTCATTGGAACCAAACTTTACATATACTATTAGACCTCTTCTCCTCTATGTTGGTTTTTTATTTAACTGATTTCTGGCTTCCGTTATAAATTACGGTGTTTTTTTAAATGTTTTATTGATTTTCTAATTTTACATTTAAGCATTTAAAAAGCAACGTGGCGGTTGAGTTAATCAAAAATTCAGTGACAGTGACATCTTTACTACAAGTCTCAAACTACCACATTAAATATTTCCCCTCTTTTCCCCCTGGTATTTACTGTCTCATGTATAAACTAATACAATTCTTATTATATCAATTAAATAAAAATAACCTTCTTACATTTATCAATAATTTTTAGCTTATACATATCCTGGTTGTTTTAACATTAAGTCTTTATAGACAATCAATGTCCTAATTAGTTTTTCCCAATTTTTAGTTTCCCATTAATGTTTAAATTTAACATTTAATATTTATAATTTCCAAGTTTTAAGTGACCAAAGTTTCCTTTATCA
The DNA here is from genome assembly GCF_016545835.1 of Crotalus tigris. NCBI lineage: Eukaryota > Metazoa > Chordata > Lepidosauria > Squamata > Viperidae > Crotalus > Crotalus tigris. The sequence goes on from NW_024100485.1 coordinate 15,440, forward strand.
CAATTCATCACAAAGTCTAATATTCAGGATACACGTCTTATCTATTTGAATATATTCTATTTCTCACCATTTTACTTCTAATTAATAATATAGTATAACATTATTTTCTATTAATTTCCAAATGTCTTAAATTTAGTAAACAAAATTTCTCTTGTTTCAACACCAAATACTTCCTCTTTTTTTCTTAATGTCTACTATCTCATATTTAAGCTAGTACAGTTCTTATATCAGCTAAGTAAAAACATGTTTATTACATTTATCAATAGATTTTTAGCTTATATATATATACATATACATATACATATATATATATATATATCTTAATTACTTTTACATTCAACCTTTATAAACAAATCAATATTCAAATTTAACTTTGAATATTTATACTTCCAAGTTTTAAATGACCAAAGTTTTCTTTATCTCAGTTCATAACAAAATCTAGTATTCAAAGTACACATCTTGTCTATTTGAGTATATTCTATTTTAATCCTCACTAATAAGTCAAAACCCCAATTTTCTTCAGCCTTATTCTAGCTTTCTTTCTTTGCCAACTCGGCTTCCATATCCGTGCTTTTAAGTCATCAAATAATTCTCCCTCTGTTATTATATATATTGTTTGAGATAAAAGAGGCCATCCAGTCACCATTTTTTTGGAAGAGCTAACAAATCATCTCTCTATTTTCCCATCTCGACGTAGTTGTCCTGAAATGTTTATCTTCCCTTCAGTGTGGTCGTCTTGATCCTCAGGTTTCTTCTGGTGTGATAAATTAAAAGCTTTACAATCAGAGAATGAAAATAATTTTGTCACTGAGAATAGAACACAGCTGGGCTTCTCACAGTTGATATCTGCCAAGGTTGCAAAAGTCTTATCTATAGTCTGGGCTTCAAGCCTTTTAGACAATAACAAGTTGTAATATCAGGTTTAGCCACAAGATGTCGCCCATATCATTTAAGATTTTTGTCTTTTTTTTTAAGTCCAAATTTTTTATAATCCTTTTTCAATTTTACTTCTTTTTTGTAAGTAAAAACCCAAATCTTTAATAAGAATAAGAAATCTTTTAGTCCTCAAATTTTAGAAAGATAAAAATCCAGTTAGAATCAAGTTATTCTTTCAGCATTTTAAACTCCCCTGGATAGTCAGTCGCCACTGTTTTTAGAGGGTGGGATACAATTTCCCTTCCCTCTCTCCACAGGAGGGAAAATACTTTGGGCAGCTTATACAGGTGGAAAAAATAATTAGGCTTGAAGAGAGGTTCAGATCTCATCCAGTCTCATCCGCGCTGCGTTATAGGTGCCTGATGGTAAGTTTGACTTCGGCTTTCTGCAGCCTAGTGACAGGCCATATTTCTTTTTTCTTTTTAAATATATTTTATTGGTTTTATAGTTTTAACAAAAAGTGTTTAAGACACACCGTGGTGTTTGGGTAAACAAAGATTCCAATATAAAATCACACAATAACAGCTCAACTTAATACATTCGCTATCATCTCTCCATTTCCCTCAAGTAACATAGTAAATGTAATATATTTCATTTCTATCCTAAATTTCTATTACTACTAAACCTGTTTATTAAAACTTTAAATCAATTTCAATTACCATAATAGTGTTTTACATCAACATATTATTATTTCAAATACCTCTTGCAAATATATTCAAGTTCTTAATCCCTCTCATCCCTTTTTTTATCACCAATCTTATTTATTTCTTCTTCCAATAATAACAAGTTTAATTTAAAAAAACCAATATTATCATATCTTATCAAATCATATTATTATACACAAACATCTCTTAAGTAATTAAACTTACACATGTATATAATTATAGTTTTCTTACTTCTAAATCTAAATCATCATCCTTAACCTTTCAGCCAATAAGTCCATTTTTTTACTTATAGTAGTCTTTAACTTAATTCATTTCCATTCATTAAAGAAAACAAATTCTATCCAATTAATTATCATACCATATCAAGACGTATTATTATACACAAAAATCTCCTAATTAATTAAGCATTTCAAAATTCCAGTCTAAATCAATCTATTATTCCAAGGAATGCATTCTTAGTCTCTATAAAGCCAAGTTTCTTTTTTCACTCCACATTTAACTTTCATATTTCCATATCAAATTTCCATAAAACAAAAAAGTCATCAAACTAAATTAAACACACATAAATATTATTGTAGATTTCTTACTTCTAAATCTAAATCATTATCCTTAAAACAATCCATAGAACCAACATTGCCTTTTAATCCATTAAAGAGTTTTTACTAATTTAAACACGCATGTATATAATTGCATTTTTCCGTTCTAGATCATTATCCTTAAAACAATCCATGAAGTCAACATTGCCTTTTACTCCATTAAAGATTTTTAAATTTGTTTTTCAATCTAATTCTGGGTTTCTTTCTATGCCACACAGGCTTCCATAAAAATGCTTCCCTTTCAACCAATAAGTCCATTCTCAATGCTTGTAATAATCTTTGAGCAAATGTACGTCTCTTTCTCTGCAGTAAACATCTTTTTTCTCTTTCAACCAATAGATCAGTTCTTATTGCTTGTAGTAGTCTTTGAGAGAGTATAGATCTCTTCCTCTGCAGTAAACGTCTTTTTCTGTTCTCTTTGCAATATAGTTGCTTTGTATTTTGAAGTCTTAGTCTTTGCTTCTTTTGGTTCTCTAAGTTGCTAAAGAGGGGATTGTCAGATGAAGTAAATTCCACTTCTATCTCTGTAAATTCCTCTTCTGGTACATTTTGATTTATGACATGATCAGTTGTAACCTGGACATCAGTTTGAGCAAATGTAGTAGAGTCTCTGGATCTTAATTCTAAAGTACAGTTTTTAAATGTAGCACAAATTTCTGCAGTGGCCTCATAAATATTTTCCAATATAAGTGCACAGTTCAGTTGTATCTGAGGTTTCTCCATTTTAATACTCTTAAAAGGAAATCTCTTTTTCTTTTTTGTAGAGGCTTTGTTTAATGTAAAAACATCCACCCCCCATAGCATCACAGGTGTACAGCTTATCTTTAATGTTTGAAGTTCATAAAAAAAAAGTAAGCAAAGTTACAATATTAAATTTTTGCCACTAGATTTCCTCAGTGAGTTAGGAAAGTCTTTTCCAAAAATCAATTCTTTTTTTCTATCTTTTAAGGTATAATATGTATATATATATATAAAAGTAGAAATAATAACGTTCTTAAAAATAAAGGAGAGAGGAAACCTTTTCCTTCTTTTTTTCCCCTTTTTCGTGTCCAGTTTATAGCCTTTCAATATTTGTAAAATGCCTTTCTTCCCCCCCCCCCAAAAAAGTAGAAGCCGCCTTTCCAAGCCAGGTAAATAATTTCAAAAGCTCTTTACAGGCACACACACAAAGAAAAAACTGGAATAGAGAGAAAAATAAGAAAAAATTCTCACCCGGATTCACCACGGGGGCACTCAAAGCTTAGATGTTTTCTGACTTACGATCTGAAGCGGCAGGGCGATCGGCCATTTTCATGGCCGATCTTCTCCGTCGGCCCTCAGAGATTCATCCGGATAGCTGGAGGAGCTACCGCTCCTCCGCAGCCAGACCACAGCCTCCTCGACAGAAGTCGCACTCTCCAGGGTGACTTTGGACCCATATAAGGGTCCACCGACGAAGGGAAACCTAGTCGACGAGGAGAGAAGTCTCCCCGTGTGACTAGTGACGCCGCAAACAGGAACCGGCAGTCCGTGACGGGCCATATTTCTATGGCCGGTCTGTCGTCTGCCGGTTTGGAGGGCTGCCCCGGATCACGCAGGAGGGCTACCACCATCCTGTGATCTAGCAGGGATCCCCTCCTTGCTTGTCACCCTTACAGGGTGACTTTCTACCCTTTCCAGGGTCCCCCAGCAGTGCAAAATCGGACATGGAAGACGGGGCTCACCTTTCAGCATCCGTGGCGGCCGCATCAGCAAACCGGAAGTCTATGGTGTTTACCTACACATCCAAAGACAAAAATACTTAACCGCATGCCTGCTTCCACAGAATTTGTCTTTAAGCATCAACTTCATTTATGAATTCCCTAGCAGGGTGTGTCCAATATATTCAGAAGGTTGTCATGAAAGGGAGGGCCCTTTTCTCTCCTCCCCCATGGCAGCTATGGAATTTTCCCCCTATCATTTTGCCTGCCAAAAATTGCAGGCTTTTAGAATACATTACTATATAAATACGGATTGTATATAAATATGTGTTTCATTTATTTAATGTAATTTCAAACAAAGATGCTCAACTGCATGAAGGGTCCCTTAAATAACATGAACAAATTAAGATATAGTTAGGAGTGGGTTTCCTTCCAATAATCATAATTAAGAATAATTACAACATGTTGGAATTGGACATGACTGACTGAAGTAAATCTAAGATCAAATGAAAACTCCTGAACGATTATTTATAACCAAGATAAAGGAGAAAGCAAACAAATCCATGTTTCATTCTGGCTTGTTCTTATAAGCTAACTACTCGGTTGCTTGAAAGTACAAATGAACTAAATCTCTTACCGCTAGCATACATATATATTCTTGTAATATTTTTAAATTACAAACAATGAACAACAGTTATTTCTTTATTGAGAGACTTTTGTGATTAGTAGTTTTCTTTTTCCCCCCCATTTCCAATTCTTGGAGACTGCCTGGACACATCCCTACAGTTTTCTTTTCAAGGTTTTTCAGAAGTGGTTTGCCATTGCCTTCTTCCTAGGGCTGGGAGAAAGTGACTGGCCTAAACTGGGACTAGAACTCACAGTCTCCTGGTTTCTAGCCTGATGTCTTCAATAGTACAGCAAACCAGTTCTTGTCTTTCTCTTAAAGCGCTATAAATGGTGTAAATGTTTAGTCCACTTTTAAATTCTTTCATTTTAAAAAGGTTAACTTTCTAATCCTAAAACCAGATTTATCATGGGGATGTAAACACAAATGTCTGAACCATCAAATACAGGGGACCGTAACATGCTCTAATTCAGACATGTCAAACTCGCGACGTCACGTGACGTCGTGCAACATGTCGGAATGGTTTTGCCATTGCTGGCAAAGGGGTGGACGTGGCTTCCAGATGATGCGTCTGGCCCGCGGGCCGGCGGTTTGACACCCCTGCTCTAATTGTAATCCTAATTTTCCATTACTCTCTTAATAATTTAAGTGTGATCAGATGAAATCATCTGTCAATTCTTGTTCTAATAATGACAGTTCAATCCTTCAACAGAGGTCTTCATTTTGTATTTCTCCCAAACAGTAGTGTAGTTTTCTGGAAACCTTTAAATAATGGCTCTCAGAATTACCTAAAACACTTTCTGATAAATTCATATCATCCCTCAGAGTTGGCTCAATTGTTCTATGTTCATACAACCTTCTGGGACTGTTGTTTTTCTGATGTCCTTGTATTTTGAAGGACACTTGATCCACAAAGCTAAACACTCTACGTTTTCAATAAGGTAGACGGAAACAAAAATTACATAATCGCTCCAAGAAACTTAAGTCATTTGTATGTACTGTACAGTAACTCCAAACTCAGGCTATTAGCACAAACAATTCCCTTTCCAAGCCTAGAGACATTGCCAAAACATGTTATTACAGTACAGGTTTACAATGTTTTACAAGAACATTACAATAACTTGGATGCCAGACATTTGTAGATTATAATAGCTGTGTGTCAAGATTATAATTGCCATTTTGGATAGAAATTTTGGAAACAAATCTCCAAACTTATATGAAGAACACCAGATAAGGGAAGTTGATAATCAATTTCAGATGAAACCCCACACCCTTCTCCTCATCTTGTACCTGAAATTTCAAGGACTGAACTGTATGCCTTCAGCATGCAAAATATGTGCTCTACAAGTGAGTTATGACCTGCTTAGCTGTAGACAATAGCAAAATAAATTCCTTAATCAGCAACATTCCAATATTTCATGGAACTAATGTTAAAGTACTGGGAGATAGGCTACCCTTAAATAGCAGAGTATGCATCTATACCAGGGGTAGGCAGCCTTGGCTCTTTTATGATTTGTGGACTTCAACTCCCAGAATTCCTGAACCAGGCATGCTGGCTCAGGAATTCTAGGAGTTGTAGTCCACGAGTCATAAAAGAGCCAAGGCTGCCTACCCCTGAGCTATACCTTTCTTTGCAGTATGTTTTCAAGTGACAAAAACTATTCTCCAGGGGTGGGCACGACTCCCTCACTCCATGATACTGGGGGACACATTGCCACTGTTGCACCTACTACTAGCTCGTGGCTCACTAAGAGAGTGAACAGGGAAAACAGGGCTGAATTTGCCAATGGAGCTTAACGAAATAACAGAATTGGGAGGGATTTTGGAGGCCTCCAATTCAGCCCCCTGCTCAAGCAGGAGACCCCGGCCTACACCATTCCCAACAAATGGAGAATGTTGTTATGGACTCACCCACCAATGGCTTGGTGGCTGAGTCCATACAATATTTTCCTCAAAAATGAGAGTTGGTACTTAACCGGAGACCCTGAGAACAGAACAGAACCATTCTGTGATCATGATTTAAGAAAACAGAGTATGACCTGAAGGGCTTGCAGGGTTGTTGTTGTTGTTGTTGTTATTGTTGTTGTTTGGGTATTCCTGCCCTAAAACAATTTGGCTTACGCTACAGCAATTTAGAGTATGTAGCAATGCTTGAAGAAAATTATAAGATTAGAGCAGTGAGCAGCCATACTTCAGCTCACATAAGAGGACCAACAAAGCAGCCAAGAGAGGAAGCAATATTCTATACAGAGGAGAGGATCGTTTGTTGTTTGGAAAAAGCCCAATGAATGAGAAGCTGAATACACACCATAAATTCTACAGCGCTGGAACCATCTTACAGCTCCTCAACAAAGCAACTGGCTGTAGTGAACGACCAAATCCCATCAGGCACTTCCCTTTCCTGCATTAACTGAAAGAGTCGAAGACTCCTTAGTGTGCCTGAGTACACAGGTAGGAATATCCATAATGGCTGCAAATGGTATACAGTAGATAGGAACAAACCTTCACTGACTCGTACTTGCAACAAACGGAATGGAGGTACGCATTGGATAGAACTGGATTTGTGTTCAGTTTGAAGTCCAAGGAAGATGAAGGAAAGAAAGACACTTTCCTAGCTATTTGCCTAGCAGATCTTTCCCTGTCTCACTCTTGAGCAATTAAAGCTTTTGTGGCCAAGCCTAAAGAAAGGAAATTGAGGGGAAAGCATCTGAGTGAAGATTAAAGAGAGAACACGTGGAAGAAGGAAACTGGGATTGTCAAAAGATACAAGGGCAATTTGGAAATAAACCTCCATTTGGTTATCAATGACAGACACTCGCAGGTACAGACCTTTTGTTATACACATTAGAAAACTACAACATTACATTACGTTTCGACATAATCGCCATTCAAATTGAGGGACTTGTCATAATGTCTTACAAGGTTTGAAATTCCTTAGTAGTAGTTGCTTGGTGCTATAGGGGTGGGGTGATCAAAAACCTCACAACAGAACTGCTTCTAAAGTTCTGGGGTGTGTCTAGCGGTGTGTGGGCGAGCATTATTGTGAACCAACACACCAGAAGTGCCATAGAAAAGCCTGCCAAATGTGAAGATGCCAAAGGAGTACTGCTAGTGAAGTAATGGAGCATGGTTCAACCATCAATTCAGAAGTCTACTGTGAAACATTACGAAAACTCAGACAAGCCATACGTAACAAGCGTCGGGACATGCTGACTTCTGGTGTGGTGTTGGTTCACGATAATGCTCACACCACTAGACGCACCCAAGAACCTTTGAAGCAGTTCCATTGGGATGTTTTTGTTTTAATGTTTTATTGATTTTCTAATTTTACATTTAAGTATTTAAAAAGCAATGTGGAGGCTGAGTTAATCAAAAATTCAATGACATACAAACATCTTTAGTGCAAGTCTCAAACTACCATATTAAATATTTCCTCTCTTTTCCCTTAGTATTTATGGTCTCATATTTAAACTAATACAATTCTTATTATATCAATTAAATAAAAATAATATTCTTCCATTTATCAATATTTTTTAGCTTATACATGTCCCGGTTATTTTAACATTCAGACTTTATAGACAATCAATGTCCTAATTAGTTTTCCCCAATTTTTAGTTTCTCATTAATGTTTAAATTTAACATTTAATATTTATAATTTCCAAGTTTTAAGTGACCAAAGTTCCCTTTATCTCAATTCTTCACAAACTCTAATATTCAGGATACATGTCTTATCTATTTGAATATATTCTATTTCTCACCATCTTATATCATCTAACTAATAATACAGTATAACATTCTTATTTTCTATTAATTTCCTAATGTCTTAAATTTAGTAAACAAAATTTCTCTTGTTTCAACATTCCTCTCTTTTTCTTAGTGTCTATTATCTCATATTTAAGCTAGTACAGTTATTATATCAGATATATATATATACACACACACACACACACACACACACACACACACGTAGGTCTTTGGTTGTTCGGGTTTTCTCCCGCGTAAAATTGGAAGTGTCTTGGCGACGTTTCGACGAAGTCCCATTCGTCATCTTCAGGCTGGTGTTTTCAGCTTCGTGCTTTGAGCAGCAATGTGTGGTCTTAGCTGTTTCTTCCTTTTAACTGCCAGTGGGGGTATGAACTGATTGGGTGGGAGCTTGGCTGTGTTCTGATTGGGTGGAGGTGTGTTCTGAATGGTTAGGGGCTTGGCTGTGCTCTGATTGGCTGGGGGAGTGTTCTGTTTGGTTGTGCTCAGGTTAGTCTGAGTTGCAGAGGGGTTTAAGATTTTGGGCTGCCTTGCTATTTTTTGGCTTCGCGTTCGTGGTCGTGCCTCCTCTTCATGGAGGGTGTCAGTTTGCTTCATGTATGGATTGGAGGGGTTTAAAGTGGCTAATGATGCAGCTGTGGTCTGGCTTCTGGTTTGTGGTCGTGCCTCATCATCGGTGTGGCTTTGGGTTTGTTTTTTGCGTGGATGTGTGGTGGTGACATCCTGTGTGGTTTTTGTGAGTGTGGGTCTGGTATCATTTTTTGTGTTAGGGAGTCGTTTGTCAATAAGGGCGGGTTTCCAAATGGCTGGTAGGCGGGAGGTATCATCTCGCTTGTTCATGCTGTGTGGGCGTTTTTCTATCTCGATGGCTTCTCTGATTATTCTGTTATTAAAATGTTCACTTTTGGCAATGGTTCTGGTATTTTTAAAGTCAATTTCATGTCCTGTGGCTTTAAGGTGTTGGACCAGGGAAGATGTTGGTTCCTCTTTTTTGACTGAGTTCTTATGTTCTTCAATGCGTGCACTTATTCTTCTGTTGGTTTGTCCGATGTATGTGGTGGGACAAGTGGTGCATGGGATTTCGTATACTCCTTGATTTTCTAATTCAATTTTATCTTTGGGGTTTCTAAGGATGGTGGATATTTTTCTGTTTGTGCAGAATGCTGTTTTGATGTTGTGTTTATGGAGGATCTTACTGATTCTGTCTGTGGTGCCTTTTATGTATGGGAGGAGGGCTTTGCCGTTTTCTTGTTCTTTGTCTTGGATTTTAGTGGGGGTTTCTTTTTGGATTAGATTTGTAATCTTATTTCTATGGAATCCATTGGATGTTAGTACATTGGTGAGAGTGTGTAGTTCGGGTTTTAGGTGTTGTTCGTCAGCTAAGCGTTTTGTTCTGGAGATGAATGTCTTGGCTACAGAGTTGATCTGTGCTGGGTGGTGGTGTGAGAGAGCGTGCAGATAGCGGTTTGTGTGTGTTTTCTTCTGGTAGATGGTGTGTCCTAGAGAGTCATTGGATTTCTTGTAGACTAAGACATCCAGGAAGGGAAGATGGTTGTTAGCTTCTGTTTCCATGGTGAACTGTATTTTGGGGTGTAGGCTGTTGAGGTGTGTGAGGAAGTTGTCCAGTTTTTCTTTCCCATGTGGCCAGATTATGAAGGTGTCGTCTACATATCTGAGCCAGAGTTTGGGTTTGTGATCCGATTTTTCTAGAGCTTGGGTTTCAAAGTGTTCCATGTAGAGGTTGGCAATGACAGGTGAGAGGGGTGATCCCATGGGTGCTCCTTCTGTTTGTTTGTATTTTTGTCCATTATAGATGAAGTATGTGTTGGATAGGCAGTGGTTGGTCAGATCTAAGATGTGTTTGGGGGGGTTATATTTGTTTTGAATAGCTGTCAAGGAGGAGTTTCTAACTAGAATCAAGACTCTTAGAGTGGAGGATGACGAGACAATGGTGTCGTTCGACGTCACCTCCCTCTTCACCTCCATTCCCCAGGACTTAGCCATCTCAGTCCTGAGAGAACGGTTGACGTGCATGGGAGGAGGGCACCATCAGGACTCCCTGCAGACAGAGGACCTCGTGAAACTTATAGAAATATGCCTCCAGACCCATTTTACATTTCAGGACTCCATCTATGAACAGATCAAGGGAACTCCGATGGGCTCCCCCATCTCTAGTATTGTGGCTGAGGTGGTCCTCCAGCAACTTGAACATAAGGCTATGGCTTTATACCAACCCAAGTTTTGGGTGAGGTACGTGGATGACACGTTCGCGGTTGTCAAAAGACAACATGTAGCTGCATTTATGGGAATATTGAATTCCATCTACTCTGATATACAATTTACTGTGGAGGAGGAAAAACATAACACCCTTGCCTTCTTGGATGTATCTATCCATCGCCAATGGGATGGATCCTTGCATACTAAAGTGTTCCGTAAACCAACTCACATGGACAGGATCCTCCATTATCAGAGTAATCATCCAGTTTCCCATAAAATCAGCTGCATTAAAACGTTATTTAAGCGCGTTGACTCCCACTGCAGTACGGATGAGTATAGGAATGAAGAGAGGAGACACCTCTTTCGCATATGCCATTATAATGGTTACCTATTAAGATTCATCAGACGGCATAGCGTAACAACCCGTCTTCGGGCCAACCAACGTAGGGAAGAACCCTCCTTACAGAGAACACGCGTCTCCCTCCCATACATTAACAATATCTCAGAGGCCACGGCCAGATTGCTGGCCCCCCATGGAATAGAGGTGGCTCACAAGCCAAATCAAACTTTACGGTCTAAAGTCATGCGTCCAAAAGACCCCCTGCCTCCTATGGACAAATCATCTGTTGTCTATAAGATCAACTGTAGGAATTGCCAAGGCAACTATGTGGGGGAAACAGCCAAACGCCTGAAGACTCGTCTCCATGAACACCAATTGGCTATAAAACGGGGCGAGCAGCATTCACAACTTTGGATGCATATGGCGCAGGAGGGCCACCAATTTGACTTTGCTAATACCTGTATCGTAGCTAGTGATGCCACGAAGGGAGGCCAGCTACTGAAAGAGGCCTGGTTCTTGAATGACAGCTCAATTAATCGTTGCATTGACTTGCATTCAGCGCAACAAGCGCTGCGGAAATGGGACTCAAATTACCACTCATTACATCGCAAGCGATCTTACCAACACTTGCGGCGTTATGCAGCTTATTTCTTCATTAGCTGTAAGAACAGTTTCATAAATTGCTTTCAACATAAAAATAATTTCTTCCTGGTCTTATTCCATGTTCTCTTAGTAGTGTGTTAAATTAAAAGCTTTATAATCAGAGAATAAAAATAATTTTGTCACTGAGAATAAAACACAGCTGGGCTTCTCACAGCTGATATCTGCCAAGGTTGCAAAAGTCTTATCTATAGTCTGGGCTTCAAATCAAGTCTCTTTTAGACAATAACAAGTTGTAATATCAGGTTTAGCCACAAGATGTTGCCCATATCATTTAAGATTTTTGTGTTTTTTTTAAGTCCAAATTTTTTATAATCCTTTTTCAATTTTACTTCTTTTTTGTAAGTAAAAACCCAAATCTTCAATAAGAATAAGAAATCTTTTGGTCCTCAAATTTTAGAAACATAAAAATCCAATTAAAATCAAGTTATTTTTTCAGTGTTTTAAACTCCCCGGATAGTCAGTTACTGCTATTTTTAGAGGGTGGGACAGAATTTCCCTTCCCTCTCTCCACGGGGGGAAACTACTTTGGGCAGCTTATACAGGTGGAAAAAATAATTAGGCTTGAAGAGAGGTTCAGATCTCACCCAGTCTCATCCGCGCTACTTTTTAAGTGCCTGATGGTAAGTTTGACTTCGGCTGTCTGCAGCCTCATGATGAGCCATATTTCTATAGCGGTCTTTCGTCCGCCAGTTTGGAGGGCTGCCCAGATCGAGCGGAAGGGCTTCTGCTCTCCTGCAATCAAGCAGGAATCCCCTCCTTGCTCGTCACCCCTACAAGGCGACTTTTGACCCTTTCCAGGGTCCCCCAGCGATGCGAAATCAGACATAGAAGACGGCGCTCGCCTTTCAATCGTCTGTGGCAGCCGCGCTGGCAAACCGGAAGTCTTCCGTTGGGATGTTTTTGATCGACTCCCCCCAATGCCCAGATTTGGTGCCGAACGACTACTACTAAGGAATTTCAAAACTTTTACAATGCTATGACAAATGCCTCAATTTGAATGGTGATTATGTTGAAACATAATGTAATGTTGTAGTTTTCTAACGTTTATAATAAAAGTTCTGTATCTGCATGTGTCTGTCATTGATAACCAAATGGAGGTTTATTTCCGAATTGCCCTCGTATAACCAAAATGATTGGAAACAGCCACATAACCTTGGTATGTTAGTTTAGAGGAGAAAGCTAAATAATGCTTAGGTGGGAGAAACTATGGATGGAGCAAAGTCTTTTTTGGAACTAGAATATATTTAGGAGAAAAATCTCCTAAGCAGCGAGAAGGCAGAGACTCTAGCGCAGTATTTCTCAACTTCAGCAATTTTAAGATCTGTGGATTTTAACTCTCCATATTCCCAGCCAACATGAAGTCCATATAGTCTTACAGTTGCTGAGGTTGAGAAAAGCTGCTCTAGAGCAGGGGTCTTCAAACCTGGCACTTTTATGACTTGTGGACTTCAGCTCCCAGAATTCCTCAGCCAGTGTGCCTGGTGAGGAATTCTGGGAGCTGAAGTCTACAAATCATAAAAGAGCCAGGTTTGAAGACCCCTGCTCTAGAGGAATGGCATTGGCTGCCTGGTAGAAATGAACTAAGTCCTGGGTCAGAAGTGAAACCAGATGCCAAATTATGTCCCCGTAGCACTTTTGGGGATGGGTATTTGAGACACCGCAATTTTTCAGTGTTAAATGCCTTAGCTCATCCCACTGTGTAAAAGGAGAATAGACATGGCTCTGAAGAAGATATTCAACAGCCATTAGGCAAACACAAGCAGAGCTTTGAAAGGGAAGAGTGAGGAAGAAACTGAAGATCACCCCACCTTCATTCATTTGGAGTAAAAGGAAGGGGGGGAAACTTGGTCAGGCTTTCAAAATTCTGGTTTAAACATTGCAACACTGGAGTTATGGTAATCCTTGTGCAGTTTACTTCTGACTTTGAGCATTTGACTAGCCAACATAAAAAGAAAGCTTTAGTTTCCCCTCTGATTTTTTTTTTTTTAAAAATAATTCTTAAAGACTGAAGCTTTTGCTTTCATTTCCTTAAAAGGAGATGGGATTGCTGCTCTTTAGTCACATGCCACAAGCACAAGGTGATGCTACAGAGCTGGTTTTTCTTTTCTTAAAAACAAGTATCGTCTTCATCACCACGCATATTTTAGAGTAAATTGCTCAAGCTGTAAGAATCTCATCTGTCACACAAGCCAGTATTAATGGGAAGGAGTTGGTCAATGTATTTCCTTCCTGAGAAGGAGAGAGATAAGGCAAGAGAACAGCTGATAGAACAGAGACCCTTTCAGCCATTTTGTATCCCTCCCCTCAATAGAGTTAGGGAAATGGAATGGAATGGAAAGGGATGAGATGGATCCATGATGTGGATCTAAAAAGGAATTGTTAAAAGAACCATTAGAAACAACCCCCGTGAGGGGAAAATAATTGTGGTAGAGGAAGAAGCTAACATGGCTGCACAGAAAAGCGGGGAGATTCTCCAAACAGAGAGGAAGATGTTAGAAATACAGATTAACTCAGTTGGTCAAAAGACGCTGGGAGCAATAAAAATGGTTTAATCAAAATGATAAGCAAACAATGAGCATATGAGTTGCTCAACAAAAATGACATTTTGATAAACAACAAAATGAGAGAATTGGTTAATTACTATTTTGGATCCAACTTCTGGGCAAAGATAGCATATATTCTACCACAAAACTGAGGTGCAAGGTGAAAAGGCAGCATTAAAGTTTGAGACTGGTATCATAATAATAATAATAATAGTAAAGTTGGAAGGGACCTTGGAGGTCATCTAGTCCAACCCCCTGCTCGGGCAGGAAACCCTACACCATTTCGGACAAATGGCTGTCCAGTCTCTTCTTAAAAACTTCCAGTGTTGGAGCATTTACTGCTTCTGGAGGCAAGCTGTTCCACTGATTAATTGTTCTCACTGTCAGGAAGTTTCTCCTTAGTTCTAGGTTGCTTCTCTCCTTGATTAGTTTCCACCCGTTGCTTCTTGTCCTGCCTTCAGGTGCTTTGGAAAATAGCTTAATTCCCTCTTCTTTATGGCAGCCCCTGAGATATTGGAATACTGCTATCATGTCCCCCCTTGTCCTTCTCTTCGTTAAACTAGACATACCCAATTCTAGCAACCGTTCCTTATATGTTTTAGCCTCCAGTCCCCTAATCATCTTTGTTGCTCTTCTCTGTACTCTTTCTAGAGTCTCAACATCTTTTTACATCGTGGTGACCAAAACTGGATGCAGTATTCCAAGTGTGGCCTTACCAAGGCATTGAAGAGTGGTATTAATACTTCACGTGATCTTGATTCTATCCCTCTGTTAATGCAGCCTAGCACTGTGTTGGCCTTTTTGGCAGCTGCAGCACACTGCTGGCTCATATTTAAGTGATTGTCTACTAGGACTCCGAGGTCCCTCTCACAGTTACTACTATTGAGCATGGTGCCACCTATGCTGTACTTGTGCATTTGGTTTTTCTTGCCTAAATGTAGAACCTTGCTTTTTTCACCATTGAATTTCATTTTGTTAGTTAGTGCCCAGTGTTCAAGTCTGTCCAGATCCTTCTGTATCTGAAGCCTGTCTTCTGGAGTGTTGGCTATTCCTGCCAGCTTGGTGTCATCTGCAAATTTGATGAGTTCCCCATCTATCCCTTCATCCAAATCGTTGATGAAGATGTTGAAGAGTACTGGGCCCAGAACAGAGCCCTGGGGCACCCCACTACACACTTCCCTCCATATAGATGCAGTTCCATTGAGGACCACTCGCTGAGTACGGCCGGTCAGCCAGCTACGGATCCATCTGGTGGTGGTTCTGTCTACCCCACATTTTTCTATCTTGTCAAGTAGTAGGTTGTGATCTACTTTATCAAATGCCTTACTGAAGTCCAAGTAAATTATGTCCACAGCATTCCTCTGATCCACTAATTTTGTCACTTGGTCAAAGAATGCAATAAGATTTGTCTGGCATGATCTATTTTTGACAAACCCATGTTGGCTTTTAGTAATGACTTTGTTTGCCTCTAGGTGTTCGTTGATTCGTTGTTTGATTATCTTTTCCAGGATCTTCCCAGGTATTGAGGTCAGGCTGATAGGTCTGTAATTTCCTGGATCCATTTTTTTTCCTTTTTTGAGGATGGGAACTACATCAGCTCTTTTCCAGTCCTCTGGTAGTTCCCCTGTGTTCCAGGATCTTTGAAAAATATAGTTCAGTGGCTCCGATATCACATCTGCCAGTTCCTTGAGAACTCTGGGGTGTAATCCATCTGGTCCTGGCGATTTGAACTCATCTAGGCTGGACAGGTGCTCCCTAACCATTTTCTTGCCTATCTTAACTTGTGTTTCTGTTTTGTTTTTTATGGCACTATTTTTGATAGGTTGGTCTGTTTTTTCCCTTTGTGTAAAGACAGATGCAAAAAATGAGTTAAATAGTTCTGCTTTCTCCCTGTTGCTTGTCACCTTCTTGCCACTTCACCCACTAATGGA
The DNA here is from genome assembly GCF_016545835.1 of Crotalus tigris. Lineage (NCBI taxonomy): Eukaryota > Metazoa > Chordata > Lepidosauria > Squamata > Viperidae > Crotalus > Crotalus tigris. The sequence continues at coordinate 31,397 of NW_024100485.1, forward strand.
CCAATCATTTCCTTCACTTTTTTCTTGTTTTTTACATGTTGAAAGAAGCTTTTTTTGTTATTTTTGACTTTGGTCGCAAGCCTTAGTTCATTTTGAGCCTTGGCTTTCTTCACTTCATCTTTGCAGGCTCGGGCTATTTGCTGATATTCTGACTTAGTTATGTTCCCCTCTTTCCACTTTCTGTACTTGTCCTTTTTATCTTTCAATTTGTCAGAGAGTTCTTTATGCAGCCATGCTGGTTTCTTTTGAGAGCTGTTATTTTTCCTCTTTGTTGGTATTGTGCTAGACTGTGCTTTTATTATCTCATTTTTCAAAATTTCCCAAGCTTCTTGAGTTGTTTTCCCCTTGAGGATTCTCATCCATGGAATCCTTCCCAAGCCCTCTCTAAGTTTATTGAAATTAGCTCTCTTGAAGTCCAAGACTCTAGTTTGACTGTGTTCTATTGGTTGTGCTTCTATAATGTTGAATTCTAATATTGCATGATCACTTCCTCCCAGGGTTCCTATGGCTTCAACACCGTCTATCATTTCATCTCTGTTAGTGAGAATTAGATCCAAAATGGCTAATCCCCTAGTTCCCTTCTCTACTTTTTGGGAGACAAAGTTGTCTGCTAGGTTTGCCAGGAACCTGTTTGATCTTCCACTTGGTGCGGAGTTTGTCTCCCAGTTGATGTCAGGGTAGTTAAAGTCCCCCATTACTATTGTGGTGTGCTTCCTACATACCTTAGTTAGCTGACTAGCAAAAAGTTCATCTATTTCCTCTGTTTGGTTGGGTGGTCTGTAGTATACACCTATGGCAGTGTCATTTCCCCCCCTTTTATATTGACCCAAATGCATTCAAGACAGTTTTTATCATTGTTGTACTCTATTTCTGTGGAGATGTAGTTATTTCTTATATAGAGAGCAACTCCACCTCCTCTTTTATTTGGTCTGTTTCTTTTAAATAATTTAAATCCCTCTAGCTGTGTGTTCCATGTGTGAGTTTCATCCCACCATGTTTCCGTAATGGCAACAATATCGTATCTGCCCTCGTTAACCTGAATTTCTAGTTCACCCTGTTTGCTGTTCATACTCTGTGCATTGGTGTATAAACATTTGAGTCCTTTGTGGGTGGCCCTGTGTTTCCTTTCTACATAACCTGTGTGGTGCCTGAGTTCCCCTATTGTCTTACCACCTATTTGGTTAGTGCACTTTATGTAGCACTCGCTATTAGAGGCTTCATTTTGATTGGTAGCAAGGTTGGTATTCTTGTCCACACACACATCTATGCTACATGCACTGATAGCCCTCATCCTTCAGTACTGAGAAAAAAACAGATGATGTTTTGGCCAAAGGTTTACATATTATGTTTGAGATATCCTAAATAATGGATTAAGTACCAGATGACTGGAAGAGGCAAAATTTTCCCTATCTTCAAACAGGAAACAGAAGAATGAAAGAAACTATAGATCAGAAGACTGCTGTGTTTCAGTTTGAAATGCTTCATTTCTTCATTATTAGAATTATATTAGCCAACCCATGACCTCTTGGGTCATCATTTCAGACATATTTGCTTACCAGATTCTTCACCTTCAAGAGTGGCAAAGCTTCTAACATACTTGAAAAGTTATTTAAAAATTCAGGGAGATATTCAGAGATGTATTTGCCTTGGACGTAGCGCACGTTGAGCTGCACAGCACAGTCCAGCGTCAGCAGCTGACCACAGGAAATGTTTTATGACATTTTGCAGTATGTCATAAAAGGCTTGATAATGTTTCTGTCACAAGGTATTTTATAAAATTTGCCAGATTTCAATTCCACAGTAGTCATGAACTCTGGATTCTGAACACATTCGATACGTTGGTCCATTTGAGATAACGTGGTCTCTCAGCAGTTGGTCTTCAGAGGCAATCACACTATTTGTTGTACTTTCACAGCTACAGAACTGTCTTCATTTCAAAATATACCAAATGTTGCATCTAAGTATGTTCTGCACTAGCTGGGAGATGTTTGTTACCATAGCAAATGTCTTCTTGTAATCTATAGTTTATTATTCTTTCAGAAACAATATGTCTCTACCAACACTCAAACTCAGGAAAAGGTGTGGAAGTGGAGTGGAAGCAGAAGTTTGAAATAAAGGAGATCCTGCCTCCAGAAGCAGTGAATGCTCCAACACTGGAAGTTTTTAAGAAGAGACTGGACAGCCATTTGTCCGAAATGGTGTAGGGCACAGGTCGGCAACCTGTGGCTCCAGAGCCGCATGCGGCTCTTTGAGCCTTCCCCTGTGGCTCCCAGCCTCCTCTGCCATTTGCAGAGAGAGACAGAGACAAAGCGAGGCAATTGTGCTTCCCTGCTTCTCTGTCTCTCTCTCTCCGTTTCTCTGTCTCTCTCTGTGTTTGTGTGTAAAACAGAGTACACTCACAGTGTTCTCCGAGGAGCTGAAAAGCTTATTGGGCAGAGCTCCTCCCTTTGCTGCGTCTCTGCAGGAAGCAGGAAGCAGAAAGGGCAGGAGAGAGCTAGCTAGCCCAGCTATGCTGACTCAGGAATTCTGGGAGTTGAAGTCCATGAGTCATAAAAGAGCCGAGATTGCCTACCCCTGAGCTTGTGGGAGAACAGCTTGAAGCCAGCTTGCCAGGTGACCAGCAGATAGGAGAGAGGGAGAGAGGGGGGAGAGAAAGAGAGAAAGAGAGGGAGGGAGGGAGAGAGAGGAAAGAGAGAGAGAAAGAAAGAGAGTGGGGGAAGAGGACTGGCAGACCAAGGGCAGATAGAGAGAGAGGGAGGGAGGGAGAGAGAGAGAGAGACCCTTTTGACATCTAAAATGAAGATAACACTGCATATATCCCTTTTTACCTGTGTGTGTATGTATATGTATGTGTGTGTGTGTGTGTGTGTGTGTGTATACACACATACATACACATACACACATACATACATACACACAAACAAACACAGACACAAACACACACATACCTATAATAAAGGTAAAAAAGGATATATGCAGTGTTATCTTCATTTTAGATATCAAAGGGTTTTGCGGCTCCCGGTGTTTTGTTTTCGGTGGGGAACGGGTCCAAGTGGCTCTTTGAGTGTTTTGGGTTGCCTACCTGAGGGTTGGGTTTCCTGCCTGAGCAGGGGGTTGGTGTACGGTTTCCTGCCTGAGCAGGGGGTTGGACTCAATGACCTCCAAGGTCCCTTCCAACATCATCATCATCATTACTACTACTACTACTACTACTACTACTACTACTACTACTACTACTACTATTATTATTATTTGTAGCTCAGGGTTGAAATGAAGGGTCCTTGGTATTCTCTGAACTTGCTTGTTTTCTTGCAGATGTTTAATTACCCAAACTAGGTATCATCATCAGTGCTAGATCCCTAGATAACGTCACTAGCACTAATGATGTTACCTAAATTTCGGTAATAAAACCTCTGCAAGAAAACAAGCAAGCTTAGAGAGCACCAAGGACCCCTCAGATGTTTGAAAGCCCTACATGAAATCTCATTGAACAAAGGGTTCATAAATGGAAATAACTTTGCTTACTTGTAAGGGATTTCACAAATTGTATCAATTAGTTTCCCATTTTACCTGTTGGATTAATCAACTGGTATTCTTTACAGGTTTTTGGATGAAAAGTTTTATAATAAGCCAGGGGTCTTCAAACTCGGCCCTTTTATGACTCATGGACTTCAACTCCCAGAATTCCTCAGCAAGGCATGCTGGCTGAGGAATTCTGAGAGTTGAAGTCCATGAGTCATAAAAGGGCCGAGTTTGAAGACCCCTGTAATAAGCCAAACAACATGGCCACCTATTATGACCACTGTAGTTCCAAAACAGTTGGATGGTTCCCTACTTCTAAATCAGCAAGAAGATCTGGTGAGCAGTACAGGCATTTAAGGATTTGCGTGTGGGTTCCAAACAACAGGAAGAAGAAACCTGCCTCCAAAAATAATGCTGTATTGTGTGGCAGAGGATTCTGGAATGCATTCAGCTTTAGGGAACACATCGATTTCTCTTCTCTTTGTTAGACCTTTTAAGTCTTGACACTGATCCACATAAATTCAAAATATAACACATCCGGTACTACTTGGTCACTGCCATTTTAGAGGACGAATAACAGTCTTAATTTTTTCAGATAAATCTGTGTCTTAGATCTTCACAATGCAAAACCTCAAATTAAATAGTGATTTGAAACCAACAAATATTTTCCTTTTGGCTATATGAGTCCAACAGCTAGTTAGAAGATTATATTTAACAAGGAGTAGGAGTGCTTTCAAAATAATTCAGGCTAACAAGTATAGTTTTAAATTCACACATAGCAATCGCTTCCCAACAAATATATGGTTATATTAAATGCAGAAATGAAATTACACTTCTTCATTTTGGTCACTTTTTAGATCGTTATTCCAGGATATGTTTAGAAATCTGAAGCGTATGAAATATCACACACAAGAAATGCTTAATTTAAACTAGGTTTTTTTAAAACACCCTATGACAGTGGTTTTCAACCTGTGGGTCAGGACCCCATTTGGGGTCGAACGACCATTTCACGGGCATCGCCAAACAATGTAGTCCACCATTTCCACCCCCCCTTTTTTTCTTAGCCGTGCTACTCCCTTTTATTTTATTTGCTTTTGAAAGCCAATAGAATAGACTCTCTTGAATAGAGTCTAATTCTATTGGCTTTCAAAAGCCAATAGAAATTGTCCAGGCTGTCTCCGCCCTGCTGAGCCCGCCAAAAGTCCCATTCTGCAAACGGTGCTGCACCAGTTGAATAGTCCTCAACTTACGATTGGTTGAGTAGTCCTCGACTTACGACCAATTGGGAGGTCGCGGCATTAAAAAGGTTGAGAACCACTGTCCTATGACTAAGTTTTTAAAAAAAAAACACCCTATGACTTCTAAATCTAGGTTTTAGTGCCAGGCTTCAGTTATAGTTCATGAAACAATAATAAAGATGATGCTCTGTTAAATAAATGCAAAATTTCACCTTCCAAAAACTATGCAACTTCCAAATAGTAGAGCATGTTGAACTGTATAACACAGTCCAGCATCAGTAGTTGACCACAGGAAATGTTTTATGACATTTTGTATTATGTCATAAAACATTTAACAAACAAATAATTAGTCATTGGTCAGCACAGACATGGAGGAATTCTAGATACATATTTTTATTTTAAAACTGAAACACTAGGACACAAAACAAAAGAATACAGGTTGGCCCAACAACTCAATTCAATAAGCCATTAAGGTTGAAGTAAACTATGGAACAAAGGCACAAGGATTCACATCTATAGTTGGACAAAAGTGAATGGAAAATTGGATAAGGCCACAATTTGCCACCAGTCTATGTTAAAAAAAAAATTACAACATACCATGTTAAAAAATAATATAAATTACTCTCTATTATGTTAAAAGCCAAAGGGGCTCATGAATAACAATCAAAACAGATAGCTGGTTCATTTATTATTTAAACTATTATGTGAGTTGTTTAATTTGGGCACACCATGTCGTCCAATCCTAATAAAATATAATATCTAGCCAAAATATGATTAGCCAAAATATGACTGATTGCAATGATTAAATATTCAACAAGGTTCAATTCGTACAAGCTCTACTTTTTATTAAATCTGATGGCAATTGAGACCAGATTTGGATTTAACAATAACTCAGCCCAGTTCATTTTCTCCATTCCTCATGTAATATCGTATGTTATGAACACAGAAAACATATCAGTGTCAGCACTGCAGCATGACACAATCCTATCATGTAATTAGGATGTTCAGTCACTAAGGGAGGAGAAAAATAATGACACAACACTGTTGTGCACCCAAAGCAAACATGCCTCTTCCAAATACAGTATTAGTCACTCTATATCAAAGCCAGCTGGTCCATTTGTAGGCATTTGATTTTTGCACATCACATTGTAATTTTTCTATGAAATGAAAAGATAAATTAAGCAAGTCTCTCACAAGTCTCTGGACACATTTGTAAAACAGAAAATATTTCAAATAACTGTTTCAAAGATGCACAAAGCACATTATATAAAAAGGTTTTCAAAACCAACGCTCTCATACCCCAAATAATTATCTCTATCATACACTAAAGTACCACTCAACACCACTCATTTAGGATCAAATTCAAACTCAAATAATCCAGTACCACTCAAAAGTCCTGCTGGAAATAACTGTTAATCAAAGCAACACACCCAGTTGTCACAATTGTGAACACTTATCAGGAAATAAGCTCTTCTTTATACAGGCAGAGTAACTTTCAAATAAACATGCATAAAGCTGCAATGCAAGACAGCTTTAGTGTTCTCACACAACACATTCATTATGCTTTATGACCTGTTTGTGAATAGATCTTAAGTTCTAGCCAGCTTCTCCTTACAACCAAAATGGCTCACTTATTAGTTTATTTTATGCTTTGGGTAGTTGTGCCAAAATTTGGGTAACAAGAAAACCAAACCTAAAAGAACTCTCAGCTTATTTTGTTTTAGCTTCACTTCTTTTAGTGATGGGTAAAAGTTTTTACAAAGACTTTGATTGGGGAGGAGAGAGACTCTAAAAATCAAGACTAATTATTAACCATAGTGAATATGTGAAGTAAATGATCCTTTGTAACAAAACTGGTGGCCAATATTCACAACCCCAAAGAGAAACTAAAGCCACCAAATTTTTAATGTAACAAAATGGTTTTGGATCTTCACATTAATCAGTCAAAGATGTAAGTTGGTTTTGAAAGAGTAGATGATATATTAACCAAATGAATTAAGAGCTATGGTACAGTAACAAGAGGATAATTTGCCTTTTGATGAAAGCTTGCTTGATAAAATAAATTTAAGAGTTACTTTGGATATTTTCTCAAAGACGTATACCACAAATTAACTTCATACCTGTTGAATGAAAAACAAATACTTCCAAGCAAAGATATATTTAATTCATTCCCAGAGTCTTGCAGCAGGTGTTGTGATACTGAAATAGATATAAGCAAATAACTGCAACCTTATGTATTGTCCACAAATGACTGAAGAAGTCCTAGAAATGTTGCAACTACTGCTTCTGAATGTATTATTACAGTACCTTTTCTTTATTGGCCTTCGAAATAGTATCTGATCTCTGCCATTCAAGACAGCAAAAATCTTGAGAATAAAAGCATTTCTGCCCTAATCATGTCTAATTCCAAATATATATAGATAGCCGCCGTATCCCCTGTGGGATGTTATTATTGTTTATTCTTTGTGGCAATGAAACTTGTGTGGAGCAATATATGAAGAACTCACATCAATTCATCCAAGAGGTGCACCCAAGCTGGGGCAAAACCATAGTCAAAATCCTTCTACAAAACCCAGTGACAACCACTTTTTTCTCCCTCTTTTTGAGAAAGCAGCCTAGACGCAGGGCCAAGGCAGAAGCAGAATTAGCGCAGCCTTGGCCAAGAGGATGGATCTCCCAAAACTAGTCCAGATCTTGAGGATGCCAGCTCCGTCTTGACAGCTGATCAGCTCGACCAGATCAGGCGTGGGGATGGGGCTTCCCTCCTCCCCGAAAACTAAGCCAAAGTAGCCGGGAGAAGAAGCAGGACGAGGGGACGACGATGCCAAGGCAAAAGAGGGGCGGCGGGGCGGGGCCAGGCGGCGGGGAAGGCGGCCGGGCTGGGGAAGGGGTGTGTCGGCGGGGGAGATCCCGCGCAAGCGGCGGCCAGGGGCTACCCGCAGACCGGCCGGGAGAGGGCGGGGAAGAGAGGCGGGGGAGAAGAGGCGGGAGCGCGAAGGGAGGAGCACCCCATAGCCGGAGGGGGAGAAGGCGAGGCCGAGGAGCGCCCCCCCCCCACGAGCCGCCACGCCTCGAGCCGAGTCCCAGCTGCAGCGCCCCCGTCGGGGATTCACGGCGCCCGGGCGGCGCCAGCCCGCAACCTACCGGCCACCGCGGGACCCAGCAAAAGCCGCTGCGCCGATCCACCCCTGCAACATGGCCGCCCGCCCGCGGAGCGCCGGAAATATGAGGCCACTTCCGCTTCCGGCCGCACGAAAAGTGCCCTAATTGCCCCCTCGGGGGGCCCCTCGTCCCCCCCCTCCCTTCAGCACCTGGGCAGCACCTCCACAGAAGCAGCTTCGGTCCCTCCTCTACTTGACCCCTCCCCTTTCCTTCCTACGTGTTGGCCCGCCCACCTTCAGAGCCCCGCCCCCAAGCCCCTGCCTCATTGGCAGCACTCAAGCCCCGCCCACCCCTTTGCCCATCTTCTGTCCACCTTCCCTGCCCACCAATCTTTGGGGGGGGGGGCTGTCCTTGCACCTGCCTCTCACCTTCTGCTCATCTCAAAAAGTTCTTCTGCCTCACAATTTTCCTCTTTCTTTTCTCATTTGCCAGAGCATCTTTTAGGTCACCTGATACCTTCTTGCAGCTTCCACCCCATGAAGACTAGATAAGGTCTCTAGATATGGATTCATATGGTGGGGAACCTCCCATAACAGTCTCTTCTGGATGATGATGATGATATGCCATTAAGTCATGGTTGACTCCTGGCAACTGTATAGATTTTCTCCATGACATTCTGTCCTTAATCTGGTCTTCCAATGGTGTCTTCCTTACCGCTGCAAGATGCTGGTCATCCTCTGGTTTTTCCTTCCATCTTTCCCAGCATTAAAGCTTTTCAAGGGAGCTTGGTCTTTGCATAATATGTCTAAAATAGGACAATGTGAGCCTGATCATTTGTGCCTTGACTGAGAACCTTGGGTTGACTTATTGAATGATCCGTTGATCCAAAATTCAGAGTCATCAATACTCTTTCTGTTGTATATCTTCAAATCCGACTTTTGCTTCCGAAGAGTGGGATACCATAACTTGTACAATTCTGATCTTTGTTAAGTGCAGTATAGAAAATCATCATTTGAATATCTTTTCCAAGACTTTCATGATTTCTCTACCAAGTGCTAGTCTGTGGCATATTTCTTTACTGTTGATAGTTGTGAACTGAAACATCAAATATTAGTATTCATCAATTGATGTCAAAGTGTTAAGCGTATTCTTAAATCCATGGCTGATTCCATATTGCGCCTATGATGACTCAATACTTGTAGTCCCTTGACTTACAATCACTGTGGAATCAGAATTTCCACTGTTGAGCAAGGCAGTTGTTAAGTGAGTCACGCCTCATTTTGTGATATTTTTGCCACAGTTATTAAGTGAATTGTGCAGTCATTAAGTAAATCCGCTTTCCCCAATTGACTTTGCTTGTCGGAACCTGACTGGGAAAGTTGTAAATGGCAATTATATGGCCCTAGGATTCTGCAATCATCATAAATACATGCCAGTTACCAATCACCCACATTTTTATCATGTGATTGTCCGGATGTTATGATGGTCACAAGACTGGTTGTGAGTCACTTTTTTCAGTGGAACATTGAACAATCACTAAACAAATGGTTGTAATCTGAGGATAATCTGTACCGCATTTGACTTATTCATTTAGCCAGCAGATGTCTTCAGATATGTTGTAACCACAATGTCTGGATTTCCCAGCTGATCGGAAACACTGCAAGCTGTAATTCCAACAAAACCTGCAGGCATCAATTGGGCAAGGCATCATTGCATCAGGATGTACTTGTCCTGCATATTATAAGCAGTACTGTTTTGTATTACTCATAAATTACTTAATGACCAATGTAGTGTATTGTGGGGGTCACCAACTTTTGATCCATGGCCCACTACCGGGCCGTGGGCTGTTGGCCACTGGGCTGTGAGAGTGGCTGGCCAGTGCATATGCATGTGTGCGCTCATGCCCCCCACTTGCCGTAGTGTTGCGGCGGTGCGTGGACACTTGCAATGCCATTGAATGTTGGGCAGGCGCTAGCCTTGCCACGAGTGCACCCCCACTCGCGCTAGAATTGCAACATCATGCCAGTATCATTGTTGCAAGCACAACATCCCCACTCGCGCTAGTATCACACGGGCACTAGCATTGCCCGAGCATCGCATGAGTGTTCATAGCCCCATTTGCATCGCACACGGAATCACGGCCCTGTTTGTGCACACGCAGCCCCATTTGCATGTGCACGTGCTCACACATGTAAAGGTGTCTCCAGCCCAGGCCGCCAATCCAGAAAGGTTGGGGACCCCTGGTGTACGGTTCATCCAGAAATGACCCAGATGACCACTAAAATCTTTGGATGACCTTGGACTGATCACAGTCTTTTCAGCCTATTTTCCTTTACATGGTCGTTATTGAAGATTCTCTCCTTCCTCCCAAACCTAAGCTGAAAATTAGAATCAATATGTGTTTTGGAAAAGTACTGAAAAACCGGATGAAATAGGTGCAGTGGCGTATGAGCTAAGTCTTATCTTTTACAACTTACATGCTCAAAGGTCAAGAACTGTACATTCCATCATCATAAAGTCAGCATCAACAAAATCTTGTTGTTGCATCCTCCAGCACTATTGATCAGTGGCAGGTATCTGGCAGAAGCCATAACATCACATGATGTCATGACACATCATAAATTGTATAATTTGCATTAATGTGCAGTCACATAATGAAGTCCATGGCTATAAAAAAAATAATTGCTCCTCCTTGCTCCCCTTGTCGATGCTTATGTGTTCACTGCCTCATACATTCACATGCAGTATATGTACACATGTACATCCTTACACAACTCAATATAAACAGCAGACAAAACTTGAGTTTCAGAAGAGTTGATGCCTTCAAAATACTAGAATTTTGTCCCTTTTATAACTTCTGAGAAGGCTTGGTCATAGTTTGTGCTTCTCATTCCTATCAGCACTTTCAATTTGAGTGCCATCACTTCATCCAGATAGGATCCATCTCTTATCTTGAGAAACATGTTTTGGGTACTGTTTTCTAAGAACTATCCTTTGTTAAGTCTTCTGGTATTTTTCCATATACTGTATAAGCTGAAATCCTCCAAAACATGTTGTTTTAACTCTCTGGTCTACTTTGACTGGGTTTCATGTATTTGGTCAATACTTCAAGACAGGCCAGATCAGGAACTTGGCATCACAAGGAATCCAGAAAAGCTACTTTATTATTATAGAGTATCATAACAGAATCTTGAGAACCTGTCAGAATTTCTGTGTGCCTCATCTTATATCAAACAGAACCAAGTGGACGCTGTTTTGTGTTTCTTTCTCATGCTTTCCACTGTCCCAAAAATTACGTTGCTGTTTTATCTCCCTTAACATTTCTTCCCTTTTGCAGTCATCTCTTCATTCCTTTACACATTCTTACTATCACAAAAAATATATGGCAAAAGATATATATGAACAAGATAACTATAAATTAATATGGATGATAAACTTTATATGTTGGTAACATGATTGCACAGATCATCACTCCTAAGGGTCACATGGGCATTTTGGAAAAAAATATGTCAATTAATAGTCTTCCAGCTAAGTACCAACAACAACCACCTGCCGCCACCCAGGCTATTATAAATACTGGCATTGTGTACATAATAGCTGTAGTTGAAGATTCCTTACTGGACAGGGAGTTGGACTAGATCTCTAAGATCCCTTCCAATTCTGACATTTTATCATTCTAAATCCCTTCACATTTTGACAATACGGGGTTTTTATCCCCCACGCCTCATGAGAGAACCACCTGTACAATTGTACAAAAAACCTGTACAAAAGATCTGTGCATCTTTAAGGTTGTTTAATTTTCCTTCTCTCTCACTGTTCATTTCTCCCAATTGGAATAATCATTAGAACCTTCAAAGTTAAACTTCAAGAAAGTGGTGTGGCAATGGAGGTTGAGTCTAATGCTCATGGATGCCTCCAAATGAGCATTTGTCACATGTTTCATTATTAATCTTGTATGGATCAAATCCTGTCTCACTCGTCATGGGAAAACTCATGATGTCTGACCTATGGTTTATGTATAAGCATAGTCAGTTGTCAGGCATGGCTCAGAGTTATTTCCTTACCAGATTCCTCAATGTCTTTAACAATGACAGAGCTTCTAACATGCTGCCTTCAGTGGAAAAACTGGGACACATTCAAAGATATATCTGCCTTGAAAATAGCCCGTGTTGGACTGTACTGTATAGCACAAATATCAGCACAGGACACAGGACATTTTTTATTATGTCATAAACCAGTGGTGGTGGAGCCCTCTCTGTGGGCACATGTGCTGTCACCTCAGCCCCACCTCCCCCCATGGCTCCCTCCTTACCAGCAGCACTCCTGGAGGAGAGTCGCCCCCACGTGCAGCCAAGGATGTGGCAGCCAGGCAGTGGGGACAAGACTCTGCCTTCGTGCCCCATCACCTGCAGTTGATGCTGTGGGGCACAGGTGGACAGTGTGGCCACCATGGTGCTGCTGGGCTGTGTGGGCAATCTGTGGCGGGCCATGGAGGCGGTGAGTGGCCCTGCGGGTGGGTACGGCGGGGGTGACAGGACGGGCGGTGGGCCCGGGTTTTGGGCACTCAGTCTCTAAAAGGTTCGCCATCACTGTCATAAACTGTTTATGATAATTGCTGTGTTAAACCGTTTTATAAAATTTGCCAGATTTCAGTTCCACAGGAGTTATGGGCCCAAGATTTTGGACCTAATAGGATTAACCCACCACCATCAGAATATCAGAAAGGCACACTGAACCTCAGGTCAAAATTCATGCCACAGAAACAGGAAACAACCTCAAAAGCCCAAGAAAGCATAAAAATCCACCACTCCCAGCAACATGTAGTCAGCTTTATCAGAGCCATCTTTCTGTCTGGCTCTGCTCTTCAATAAACTACAACCTTCTTTTTAAAGCAGTCTCCATTTTGTTTACTCCTGGCTTGGACTGGACCCTGATAATTTATTTATTTTTTAACAAACCAAAGGTGCTTTAGTATAACTTGCTTAGCTAAAAATGTGCATTTACTACCATTGGAAATATAACATGTTAAACTGAAAGAAAACAAAAAGCAACAAATTCTTGGAAAACTAAATGTTTAATTGATTTCTCTCGAAGGAATATGACATATTAATGCAAACTTATTGTTCAGAAACCTGAAAACTAATCATTTAATAAGAGTTTTTCTTGTAGAACATTTCCCAAAGTGATGCTAATATTAACACAAAATCAGTAGGTGATACCTTTCGTATATGTCTATGTTTTTTGACCGAAGTTCCTTTTTGGGTATTTTGAAGAATTTTTAAAAATATAGAGAGATAATAAGGAAATAAAATCTTGTTTCTGTAAAAAAAAAAAAAAAAAAAAAGGACATTGCTTCCTAATGAAAACAGCAGTTGGCTGTAGCATCAGTTGGAATACATGGATCCCTTATGAAGCAAATGTGATGGTCTTCATTAGAGACCTAGCAGATATTCCTGCCAGGGATACTTATGTTCTAATTTGTGCTAGTCAAATGTAACATTCCAAAGAGACCTGCTCTTGGACAGTTAAAGGGATCTTAGCAATGCATTGCTCTGGGTTCCCCTCCCATTAAAATACTGGAAGTAGCATTAGCAAAACGAAGCAATGAGCAGAAAGCAATATTGTTTGCATCATCTATAAACTTCGAGGAATAAGACGAGGAGACTGCATAGTAAAAGCCAAGTCTGCAAGTACTTCTGTGACCTTGAGTGCATTTGCTTTGATCTTATAAGTAAAGGCATTGGGCTTATTCTATAGGAAGGAAACTGGCCTCCATTTTCACAAAATAATTTCTCTTTCATTGTGCCGGGGATCAAGGATGCAATATTAAGAAGTTTAGAAATGAAATTAAAAGCCAGCATGATGCATCTCAACTAACTATTGTACCAATAAGATGCACTGTGCAAAAAAAAAAAAACAAACAAGAAATGCTATTAAATGAGTTCCTATAAACTGTACATTGCAGGTTCTGTATTCTGATCCCATAGTATTTTGCAGAAAATAATCCAACAAAAAGGACGGTTTCACTCGATACCCTATCAGAAGAGATGCTCTAACCGTGCTTGGCTTTCAGCTGGCTTAAGAAAGCACAACTAAGGGTCCGTAACAGCTATTATGGACACTTCTTAAACATGCGGGTGGAACCTGCAGTTGCCTCTTTGCCTGGCCTTTCAGCGCACAGAAGCTGGATGTGTTGATGTGCATTCAGAAAAGGTTTGTCTCTCTGAAGAAAGCCCAGCTTCTGCATTGCTTCATCCCGTGTAGATCTTTGAGCATTGGACCAAAGTCTCACAGCGTCCTTTGCTGGTTTTTTGGCAGGAGCAGAGTTGTCGAGGTGGTGCAGGAAATGCAAACGGAGTTCCTGAACGTTGACTCCTGACTTCAGTATGGTGTCAAACTTCTTTAAGTGGGTGGGGTGAGAGTTGGCTGATCTAGGAGGAAGTTTAGCTCGAGGACAATGAAGATCAGACCTTCTCCGAGTGATTTCATCAGACTCCTCTGAATGGGACTTGATCATTTTACTTTTAGAAACTGCTGGGCAGGGACCAGGTTTCAGCGGGGTGTCCTCCTCAAATTTACTTTGTTGCTGCATGCTACAGATGACATTATGCTGGCATTGGTCCCGAGAACCTGTACATACAATTGACATGAGGTCAGGTTATTAGAAGTACAAAAAAAAAAGGAGGCTATAGGAAACAGACAGAGGGATGTTTTTAAATTATTCTATCTAGTCATGGAAGATCACTCATATGTTATAGGGCAACTGGGGTGGCTGCCATGTAGCTCTTCTGACATGACGTTCGTCAGTAAACATATGCAGCACTGGGGCAAAAAGCAGGTGATGCTGATTGGAAATATGTAGCTACTGATTTTGTTTATATGTACATAGAGAGGACTACAAATAGCCCTTGACTTACAACACAATTGAGTCTGCTGTTTTGGTCGTAAGTTGTGAACAAGACCATATGACCATGCCTGATTTTGCAACCTTTTTTTTTTTTTTGCAGCAGCAGTTGTTAAATGAACATCAGTCGTTAAGCCAAGCCATTCTTAGCTATGGAGCATTTTTCCCATAAACTGAAAAACATCAGATTCTGCGTAAAAAAAAGTCATAAATCACAGTCACTTGGTTTTAGGATGCTCTAAATGGCTATAAATGTGTGCCAATGGCCAACTGTCCAAAATGTGGTTGTGTGACCATGGTGGAAGGCCTGGATGTTAGAACTTTGAATCCAGATCGCAAGTGGCTTTTTTCAAGATCTGTCATAATGTTGAATGATCACTAAGTGACTACTCGTAAGTCAAGGAATACTTATACACGTGCACACAACCTGCAAGAATGAATGAATGAATGAAAAGTGACAACTACAATCTAAATGCTGGGAAAATCTGCCACAGAATGACAAGAATAACACTGGCATGGAAAGGCAGTATGCTATCTCTTTGCTTTTATTGGATAAAAGTTAGAAAAGCAGGAGTGTAGTTATGTTGATTGAAACAAAGTTGGCCAAATCATATTTGGGGAAAGATCAAGTTTGACATTCAAAGGCCTACTCCATCAGCCAATTGGTTAAATGATAGTGCCCAGGGATCCATGTAAACAAACTACTACATAATTTTACCTAGAGATCCTTCCATTTTCTCATGACTCCACTCATCGTCTTCTAAGATTTCCTTATCCAAGTTGTTGATTGTCTGAATCAAGAATTCCAAACATTCTTTCTCCTCTGGATTCAGTCCATCCTCTTTTGAAAACTCTTCAGGATTAAGTCCCGGGATCAACTAATGACAGAATTAGAAGATTTAATATAATAAGCCTTCTCAAAGGTCACCTCACTTTCCTGGCTGGTTGCAAGATGATGTATTTAAGGAAATATAGTTGTTGGGGAGTACTAATATTGGAACAGAATTTAAGCATTAGGACAACTATTCCCATCATAGTGCACCTTAGTAATATTTGTTGGACTAAATATCTCATTGATGCATAGCACAAAATGATGCAAGCCACAGACCCATACTTCTGAAGAGCACAGGTTGAAACAGACTAAGGAAAAAGTTGGAAAGTGTTGGCTGGATGATGATTGATGATATAGCATTACCTATAAGATACTTCACCCCTAATAACAAGCCCAGGTCTGCTCCATGTTCCCACTGTTGAAACTCTTTTGAAAAAGTTTTGAAAGTGATCTGCAATTCTTCTCAACACAGTTAATCTTGAGATGTTGAGATCCCTTGTGAGGCTATTAGTTTTATCTCTATGTCAGAAGTCAAAATCCTATATTTTCTTACTTTAAAAACTTCCCTTTTTTCTATTTCTTACT
The DNA here is from genome assembly GCF_016545835.1 of Crotalus tigris. NCBI lineage: Eukaryota > Metazoa > Chordata > Lepidosauria > Squamata > Viperidae > Crotalus > Crotalus tigris. Next base: position 47,580 of record NW_024100485.1, read on the forward strand.
TTTATCTTTTCAGTTTTTCACACACACAAACATACAAACATACACACTTGCCCAATGGAAAAACATTTTGCTTCCATGTTGTATCACCTGTACAATTCTGATCTTCTAGATCAGGGCTTTTCAACCTTTTCACCCATTGTACCACTTTTAAGATATGGCAATATCCGAGTACCACTAGTCGCCTAGCAAGGTGTCAAAAACTTGATGATCCAAAAAAAAGAAAAGAAAAAAAGTGATAAAATACAGGTAGTCCTCGACTTACAACAGTTCGCTTAGTAACTGTTCGAAGTTACAATGGCACTGAAAAAATTGCCCCCCAGCCACAGTGGAGCAAGACACCTGCCTGCCCGCCTGGCAGCGCTCTTCCTCCTGTCTGAGGTTTTCATTGTTATGAGCATTTCTGTTGAAAATTGGCAGTGGGGGTGGGGTGGGGGATGTTTGGTTTTTATTCCCTCTGCATGCTGGGTGGTTGCAGCAGGTTTTGGTCACTTCACATGACCCTGGGACATTGTGACCATCATAAATATGAATCAGTTGCCAAGTATCTGAATGTAAATCACAAGACCCTGGAGATGCTGCAACATTCCAGATGATCAGTGCTTCTGGGCTCAGCAGAAGTGCCAGGATCAGCACCGAGCTCCAGCTGGAGCCTGGTTCTGGCACTTCCGCTGAGCCCTGACAACCCTGCAGGGCTTGACACCAGCCATCTCTCGCTCAGGCTTGTGCGGTGCTGCCACCGGTTCAGCTCATTCCCCTCCCCCACTACCACTTTTCTAGGATGGTCGCGTACCACCTGCCAGGGCCAATGTACCACAGGTGGTACCCGTACCACTGGTTGAAAAGCCCTGTTCTAGATATAGCTATTGTTGCGTCCTTGGCGGGAAAACAGACACGAGAAGCAGCTGGAGTTCTCAGGTTCTTTTATTCAGCGTTCAGCTTACAGGAAGATGGCTTCAGCTCAGCCCAAACGCCTCACAGCCTCTTATATAGGCAACTCCCGGGTAAATGGGTTACTTTTCCCGCGCCAGCACCCGCGCATGCGCACGGCGCTGGCGACAGCCTGTCTGGTCCCGGGCAGCTTTGCACCTGCCCGGGACTGCCTGCAAACGCCCGAGCCGTTTGCAAGGCTCGGGACATAACACCCCTTTCCCCCGGGCTAAAACTACTATCAACATACAACATTTATTTTACACGACAATTTGCTCCCCAGTGTTCCCACTGTTTACTGGCTTTTGTCTTGCCAACAATGTTATGTAATCTTCTAGGTACTTAGGAGATTTCTTTGCTCTCTGTGACCTTCTTAGCTCTGGGTTACTGGCATAAGTCCCCTGACTGGAGGGAGGCGTGAGCCTGTTCTCTCTACTGTGCCCTGGTGTCTTCCAAGGACTGTGCCCCGATGCCTGGCCTGCTTGCTTGCCCACCGGGCTCGTCAGGCCAGGGCTTCTGTTGCTTTGTGACCTGGTTGTCCTACCTAGCTGTAGACCCTCAGGCCCCTTGAAGTGATAGCCACTGCTGGGCGTCTCTGTAGAACCCCCTAGGTCAGTCCAAGACCTGTCAGGAGGCTGTCTATTCCCTGAACCCCATTCTGTGTTTGGGCTCGTGTGGGTTTCTGTACTCTCCCAAAACTCAGGTGTCCCCTGATTTGTGCTAGGGGTGTTGTAGTCGGGACTTGGTTCCTCGACTAGCTCTGTGTATGTTTGACCCCCTGTAGGATTTGGGGTAAGGTCAGGCCAACCTTGGGCATTGTGTGCCAGCTCTCTTGCGGGGAATGATTTGTTGGGATGCCCCCGGGTATCCTCCGTTGCTGGAGTGCTGTGTGCTGTGTGTGGAAAGTGAGTATGCCCCCGGGGTAACTCCCTGGCTGGAGTAGGCGTGAGTGCCTGTTGTGTGGGTAAGCTCCAAGACTTCCTTTTCGGAGCAATTGCAGAACCTTGGGACGAGCCGTTTGTGGCTCCCTCAGTGGCGATGGGCAGTAGCTCTTGCCCTTCCCTTTGCTCCAAAGGGTCCCCCTCCCCCCCTGGAAAAGACCCAGGAGTTTCAGCAGAAAAGTCCCGCCTAGAGCGGAGTTGGTCGATGTGCCGACGCAGGACACGACCGTTGTCCAGGGCAACCTCGTAGGAGAGAGGACCTGTGATCCTGGACACAGAAGCGGGGACCCATGTATGACCAGGCCCGTAATTGCGAGCCCAAACCGGGGCACCCACAAGTAGTTGTCTAGGTGCCCTAGGATGTGAGGTAGATGAAGGCAGTCTGTCCGGATGCAACCGGTCAAGTCTCGTAGTAAGTTGGCGCCCCCAACGAAGTTCAGCTGGACTTCTCCCTGTAGAAGTGGACGGTGTGGTGCGATAAGAAAGGAGAAAGTCAGCCAACCTGTGATGCCAGTCCCCGTAGGTGAGTCTCTTCAAGGCGTCCTTTGCGATGCGCACCATGCGTTCAGCCATACCGTTGGTGGATGGGTGAAAAGGCGCAGATGTGGCATGACGAATCAGGTTTGCCTGTAAGAAAGCTTGGAATTCGGAGGAGGTGAATTGAGGGCCGTTGTCAGACACAATGACATCTGGCAGCCCGTGTGCAGCAAAAATCCCCCTCAGTACCTGAATAGTCTTTGCAGTGGTGGTGGACGAGACAGGCACAACCTCAAGCCATTTTGAATGGCTGTCAACAAGGACCAAGAAGAACTGGCCCTGAAAGGGCCCAGCGTAGTCAATGTGCACCCTAGACCATGGGGACTGTGTTTCCTCCCATTTATGCACAGGAGCTTGGGGCATCTCTGGGCGAGATCGTTGGCACATGTGGCATGCGTGTACCTTAGCCTCAATATCTTTATCTAAAGCAGGCCACCACAAGTGGCTGCGTGCAAGAGCCTTCATACGAACAATGCCAGGATGACCCTCGTGGAGGGATTCTAAGACCCTAGTCCTCATTGAGGTGGGAATGACAACTCTGTTTCCCCAAAGCAAACAACCCTGAGAAAGGGACAATTCGTTCCTTTTGGACCAGAAACTCTGAAACTCAGGACTAGGGCAGTGCTCAGGCCACCCGGACAGGACCCAGGAGCGGACACGTGAAAGTGTGTGATCTGTACCTGTTTCAGCGGTAACATCCCTGGCACTAAGAGGAAGCTCGGGCAAGGCTTGGATTGATAGAATGTTGACAGCTGGCGCGGGGTCAGCTTCTACTACTGGCAGAGGCAACCTACTGAGGCCATCAGCATGGCCCATTTCTTTCCCAGGCTTGTGGAGTAATGAAAAATCATATGCAGACAAAAAAAATAGACCACCTAAGCATTCTAGGGGAAATGATGTGGGGAGTCTGCTTACGTGTGGTAAACAGTCCCAGCAGAGGCTTATGGTCAGTGAAGACCGTGAAATGCCTGCCATATAGAAAATCGTGGAATTTTTTAATTCCAGCAACAACAGCCAGAGCCTCCCTGTCTATCTGAGCGTAGTTGCGCTCGGCAGAAGACAGTGTTCTGGAGTAGTATGCAATAGGAACCTGAGTTCCATCAGACCTGAGGTGACTCAGGACAGCTCCAACCCCGTAGGGGGATGCATCACAAGCGATGCACACAGGAAGAGACTCGTTGAAATGTGCAAGAACACTGTTAGAAGTGAGCAAGGCCTTGACTTCTTTAAAGCAAGCCTCATGTGCTTGTGACCACAGCCACACAGCTTGTTTGTCTAGTAGCCTGTGAAGAGGCTCAGCTACACTAGCTTTATGTGGAAGAAAAGAATTGTAGAAATTCAGGAGGCCTAAGAAGGCCTGAAGTTCGGCCTTAGACTTTGGCCTGGGTGCTTCTAAAATAGCAGTTAGTTTGGATTCAGCAGGATGAATCCCAGCAGCATCAATTTTGAATCCCAGAAATTCAGTAGAAGGCACCCCAATCTTGCATTTGTCTTTTCTGAGCTTAAGGCCTGATTTCCTGAATCTTGACAGGACAGCCCTAAGCCTTTCAGCTAGAATGTGTGTGGAGTCTCCTGCAATCAAGACATCGTCAAAGTAGGGGCAGACCCCTGGTATACCTCGTAGTGTGTTTTCCATTACGCTTTGGAAAATCCCAGGAGCGACATTCACTCCAAACTGCAGCCTTTTTACCTTAAAGGCTCCCCTGTGGGTCACAATAGTCTGAGCTATGGCAGCATCATCATCAACAGGCAGCTGTTGATATGCTTGAGCTAGGTCAAGCTTTGCAAAAACACGCCCCCCCTTGAGAGAGGCCAGGATGTGACTGACCACAGGAACAGGATAGGCATGTTGCTGCAATGCCTTATTGAGTGTGCATTTGTAATCAGCACAAATGCGAATGTCCCCATTTGCCTTTAGAGGCGTGACAATGGGGGTCTCCCATGGGCTGGAATCAACAGGTTCTAGGATTCCTTGTTGGATTAGTTTGTCTAATTCAGTGTCAATCTTACTTTTTAAAGCAAAAGGGACCCTTCTTGCTTTAATCCTAATGGGAGTGACAGTGGGGTCTAGCTTTAAGGACACAGGTGGTCCTTTGAATGTGCCCAGCTGGGGGCTGAAAACATCTGCAAATTCCTTGCAGACTTCCTGTAGGTCGAGTGTTTGTAAGCTGTTGAGTCCTGTGACGTGTATCCCCAGGGCCTCAAACCAATCGAGTCCTATGAGACTCGTTCTTTCACCCCCTACTACTAACAAGTCTAGTGGACCTTCAAAACTCTTGTATTGCACGTTAAGGGTGGCCTCCCCCTTAACACACACTCTTGAGTTCTGAAAATCAGTTAATACAATATCAGAAGGCCTTAACTTGGCCTTAGTCCCACTACTGGAACAAATCTTCCTAAATGTATGCAATGAAATGATGGAAAGGGCAGACCCTGTGTCTAGTTCCATAGATAATGGAACCCCTTGTAGCTTCACGTTGAGTGACAGCTTTTTCTTCATGGGCTTGTGTGTGCCTGTCCTACAAATGTTTCTACGCGAAGCGCAAAAACCTACCCTATTCTGGCTGGGGACTCTGGTACCCTTCAGGCGTTCTTCTTGAGGTTGTGCCTTTCGTCGGCCCAGACACACAGCTGCAATGTGCCCTTGTTTGCCGCATGCCCGGCAGGTAGCGGAGCGGAACTTGCAGTCGGTTCTCCTGTGGCGACCTCCACAGCCGATGCACTTGAGCGGAGCTGAAGAGCTTTCCTTCTGATTTTCTCCCTTCGCGGGGTGTAGACGGTCGACTTCTTCGTCCGGATCCTCCTCGGAGTTTCGTCGGACGTCTTCTTGGTGCACGGACGCACCCTCTGCACTGCTTCTGATCGGCCGCATGTTCTTGACGGCGCCGCCTGCTGCTTCTTCCGCGGTGGCTTCCCTTAAAGCGTCTTGGAAGGATAATTCTTCCTTAGCGAAAAGTCTCTGTTGTAGCTCTCGATGCCTCAACCCGCACACGAATCGGTCCCTCAGTCGTTCCTCGAGGTCCTTGAACTCGCAGGGCTTGGCGGCCTTCCGTAACGCGGCGATGTACTCCTTGGCTGACTCCCCGGACCGTTGATCCCTCTGCTCGAAGGTGTGGCGCCATGAGATAACGGACACCTTGGGGTGGAAGTGGTCCTTCAGCAGCTTCTTCAGGTCTGCGTAGCTTACAGACTCTACTGGAACAGGTGCTGCAAGGTTTTCTGCGATTTCGAAGGCGTCTTGGCCGCAAGCGCAAAGCAGGGTGGCAGCCTTCAAGCTATCTTCCCTCACTTGGTTTGCCTTGAAGTAGTTCTCCATTCTGGATACGTAGGACTCCCACCGCTCTGGATGTGAGACGTCGAATTCCGCAAGCCTTCCGATTTTCGCCATCTTCGGATCTTCAGGAGACGGGTCTATCAGCCAGCCTACCCCCGAATGCGCACTGGATTGGCGGGCAGCTGCTGAGTCAACACCGTTCCTCTTCCGCCGCTCAGGACTCCTTGGGTAAGCTTACACTTTTTCCTTTCCAGGTAGTGCAAGGCATCCCACCTTCGTCGCCAGTGTTGCGTCCTTGGCGGGAAAACAGACACGAGAAGCAGCTGGAGTTCTCAGGTTCTTTTATTCAGCGTTCAGCTTACAGGAAGATGGCTTCAGCTCAGCCCAAACGCCTCACAGCCTCTTATATAGGCAACTCCCGGGTTAATGGGTTACTTTTCCCGCGCCAGCACCCGCGCATGCGCACGGCGCTGGCGACAGCCTGTCTGGTCCCGGGCAGCTTTGCACCTGCCCGGGACTGCCTGCAAACGCCCGAGCCGTTTGCAAGGCTCGGGACATAACAGCTATAGTCCAGCATCTGAGTGTTTTTCCCAAGGGCTTCATGGCTATTCTACCAAACACTGGTCTACCAAGCATATGTCTTGACTTGATGTAATGGGAAGAAGGAATAACCTTGAGGAACAAGAGGAAGAGCTGCTACAAAGATAGAAGTCAGATAAAAGAAATTTGAGTCCAGAACAGGACTGTAATTTGAGAAAGCTTCTCAGATAAGACCATTCTAATTCTCATGAAGATAAAGGAAGGAGATGCATTCAGACTTGCAAGATTCTGTTATTACAGTCATAAAAAAATAGTCTGCATGACATGGGCTGAGAATTACTGGTTAATTCCTTGCTTAATAGTTGATCCTAAATGGCAGAAGCTATTCGCCACTTGAATGTCTTCATTGTCAATTCAAAGACTGGTTGATATACCTGTTGTCATTTGTCTGGTCTTCTTTCAGACTTTATGCCCTATCTGTGTGGGCTTGGACATGTACAACATAAATACTGTGGACTAGCAAACACAACTTCCAATTCATTGTGCAAGGGTAGGACAGTGAACTGTGTCAGGAATGTACATGACAAATTACCCGGCTATTAGACTGCACAACAGAGAATATGAAATAGGATCCCAGAAAACACTCCCTACTTCAAGCAGTGCTGTAATAATTATAATTAAAATAATTATATCCTAATAATTATAATAATGGAGAGTTGGCTTTTATATAACTAGACACCAATATGACTACTTAGTGATTTCTTCCCTCATAGGAGAACTCTGGCAAACCTCTTTTGTGTCAACATAGCATTCCCCAATGGATTGATTAACTGCTTTTTAAAAAAATAAAGAGCCATCACTTTGCTGCATTCTGCATCTACAGATAGACTATGAAAAAGATTAGATACCTGCACTTATTTATAAAAATAACAAAAATCAGGATGTAAATTAAATAAAATATATATGGCAGCTTTCTGTCTGCTTCCTTCTAAATACTTAAGTATTGCAGTTCCTAGAATTCTTCACCTGGCAGCCTCAATGCATTTGGAAGTTGCCAATTTGGTGTAGTGGTGAAGGCACCAGGCTAGAAACCAGGAGACCATAAGTTCTAGTTCTACTTTATGCAAAAACCAGTTGGGTGGCTTGGGGCTAATTCTCTCTCATCCTTCGGAAAAAAGCTAAAGGCAAGCCACTTCTTAAAATCTTGGTACATAAACTGCAGGGACTTGTCCAAGCAGTTACCAGGAATTAATGCTGACTCAAAAGGCACAGATAGACACACACACACAAAAGGTGACCATTTAGTTAGCTAAGCACAACTATCCCATGGAACTGCTTGTTTGATTACAGATAATCACATCCGTAATGATTGACCAACGACTTTGCAGCATCCTCAGTCTTCATCTGATATGATTAAAGGCCTCACAAGTCTGTTTTATTCCTCGTTAGACTATTAAGCTAGATGTGATTGGATCTCCAATTGGCAAGGATCTTTCCAGAAGTATCCAGACAATTCTTTTAGCAGACGATGCTAGGAAATAAAGGTGAGGCTTTTTGCATACAGAGGCAGAGGCTCTGTATGCAAAAAGTCCTCTTGTCCTCTTGTCCTAAAATCTGTTGTAGTTACGAAATTATAGGCAGCCCTCAACTTACAGCCATTTGTTTAGCGACCGATTGAAGTTACAATGGCAGTGTAAAAATACATCACAACCATTACAACATCCCCATGGATGTGTAATTAAAATTTGTGCGCATAGCAGCCGGCCTATTTTTACAATGGTTACAGGATCCTGGATTCATGTGATTCCCATTTGGAACCTTTCCAGCAGGGTTTCCCATGAGCAAAATTAATGAGGGATGTTGGATTTGCTTATTGACCATGCATTCACTAACTAAACCAGGGGTAGGCAACCTTGGCTCTTTTATGACTCGTGGACTTCAACTCCCAGAATTCCTGGCTTAGGAATTCTGGGAGTTGAAGTCCACGAGTCATAAAAGAGCCAAGGTTGCCTACCCCTGAACTAAAGAATGGCAATGATTCACTTAATAACCATGGCAAAAAAGGTAATAAAACTGGGCATGATTCACTTATCAACAGTCTTGCATAGCAACAAAATTATGCCCCTCCCCATTGTGGCTGTAAGTCGAGGATTACCAGTAACACATTTCTAGGCTAAGTTTCAGGACAAAAACTCAGCAAAGGCTGCTTAAGTTTCGCAAGGTCGGAGTGACTTAGATAACAGGCTTGTGATAGTAGGGTGTTGAGATATGTACCATCTAAGGCTTCTGTAATGGCAGGTGATTATAAAAATCAAGATGGTAGCTGCAACCATGTCATCAAGGCCCTGTCACTGTTTTTTTTTACATGGACTCCCTCCCATGGATACCCACAGATTGTCCCTTCCCCCCTGTGGGAAGAATCCAGAGAAAGAAATATTTTGGGAAACATTAAAAAGGCAGAATATATTTATCCAAAGGAATAATGGAGAAGATCTTAAAGGCAGAAAAGCAAGCCCAGTTTTCTTAATAACCCCAAGCAGAAACTACCAGGGGTAGGCAACCTTGGCTCTATGACTCATGGACTTCAACTCCCAGAATTCCTGAGCCAGCCATACTGAGGGGAAAGGCAGAGGCTTCCAAGCTGAGCCATGCTGGCTCAGGAATTCTGGGAGTTGAAGTCCACGAGTCATAAAAGAGCCAAGGTTGCCTACCCCTGGACTAGGCAGAGGCCAGCTTTTAGAAATGCAAATTCAATAATCCATTCAAGAAGGTTGAGGCCAGGAAGCTAGAAGCTATGAGATTAGGAAGACAAAGATCTCTAAAATCTGCATGCAAACTCTAAAAGACATGACCTTTGGGTCATAATAAGATTAACCCATCAATACCAAAAGGGCACACTCAGACTCAGGTCAAAGTGCATGACACAGGAAATACAAAGCCTCAAACAGGAACAGGAAACAATCTCAAGAGCCCCAGAAGGTATAAAAACCCATCATTCCCAATAACATGTGGTCGGCTTTCCCAGAGCCATGCTTCTGTCTGGCTTTGCTCTTCAATAAACTCCAACCTTCTTTCTAAAGCAGTCTCCATCAACACCCCCAGAAATATCCAATAATATTGGATATTATTACTATCCAAACAATAGTGATTAGTCCTCATGAAACAGTATTTTGCAAAGGAGAAGGGAAGTTGCCTGTACCTGCGATGTTTCTTCATTTGGCGTTTGCTCCATTCTATAGTGGTTATTTCTTGCTTTCTCAGCAGACTCCATTTCCAATCCTTACAAAAACAGCTTCATTAAATCTATAGGTTACAGGATAAAAGCTGAAAAGTTGAATTGTACAAAAGCAGGACTCTGTGTGAATAAAAGTCCAGCAACCCTCTTCCATATTCTTGACAGCAAAACCAGATGCACTGGAACTCTCCAAGAGTCACCAGTTGCCTCAAGAAAGAATTTGCCTTGATGGGGGGGAGGGGAGGGGGGGAGGGAAGAATGAGAGGGAGGAGGGGGTAAAGGAGAGGAAAAAGGGAAGAAAGGGAAAGAAAAGGAGAAGAAAAAAAGGAAGGGAAAGGGAGGAAAGGGAAAGGGGGATAAAAGAAGGGAAAGGAAAAGAAGGAAAGAGGAAAAGGAGGACAAAAGGAAAAGAGTGGAAATGAAAAGAAAAAGGGAAGAAAGGGAAAGGAAAGTAAAAGAAAAAGAGGAAATGAAAGGAAAAAGGGAGGAAAGGGAAGGGAAAGGAAAGGGAGAAGAAAGGAGGAAAGGAAAGGAAAAAGGAAGACCAGGCAAGGCACTGGCCCCCTTGAGGACTGAGAACAAGCAAGCATCTGCCCTCAGTGATTCAACAGTTTGAACTATCTCTTCCCTAGCAGCAGGCAAATTAGCAAAGATATAAATAACCCAGCACATCTGAATGGTACCTGGCTGGGAAGGTCAGAGAAGATGAGCAAGATCAAATCCCAGTTCGGTTCTTTCAGAGAGAAAAAAAACTCTTGATTCTGTGAATAAAAAAAGGCAATGCTCATTATGCAAAGCTATCGAACATGGATGAGAACGGTAAAAAAAAGGAGGCTGAGAGACTGGGAAGAAAACAGAGGTAAGCCATCAAGAAATTTGGCAGCTTTTCACATAAATGATAATTTGACCCTGGTGAAGAGAGGAATTCTGGGAGATGACGTACACAGGCTTTAAAAGTTGCCAAAGTTGAGAAATACCAATAGCAGTAGCACGTAAACTTATATACCACTTCGTAGTGCTTTACAGCCCTCTCTAAGCTGTTTACACAGCCAGCATATTGCCCCAAACAATCCGGATCCTCATTTTACCGACTTTGGAAGGATGGAAGGCTGAGTCAATCTTGAGCCAGGATCCAACCCCTGGCAGTCAGCAGAATTAGCCTGCAATACTGCATTCTAACCACTGCACTACCGTGGCTCTGCCCTAGATTCTCTGTTCTTGAGAATGGAGATAAGGAGGAAATGGGTCATCACCCGTGTTTTGTGTGCTGTCTTTAAAAGAAATGAGTGATTTATGGGACAGGGCATTCCTTTTTTGGATTATAAACAACTTGCAAATAGGGATCATTTCCTTGTAGCATTCAGATTATGTCAACAAACCAAAATCCTTCTGGATATTCAACTCTTGCTCTTAAAAAAACAAAGGTTTCATCTCTTCAAGCTTTGTTGCCAGCCTGAGGATCCAATACTCCCAAAGAGAAGAGCAACAAAGATGATTAGGGGACTGGAGGCTAAAGCATATAAGGAACGGTTGCTGGAATTGGGTATGTCTAGTTTAACAAAGAGAAGGACAAGGGGGGACATTATAGCAGTGTTCCAATATCTCAGGGGCTGCCACAAAGAAGAGGGAATCAAGCTATTTTCCAAAGCACCGGAAGGCAGGACAAGAAGCAAGGGGTGGAAACTAAGCAAGGAGAGAAGCAACCTAGAACTAAGGAGAAACTTCTTGACAGTTAGAACAATTAACCAGTGGAACAACCTACCTCCAGAAGTGGTGAATGCTCCAACACTGGAAGTTTTTAAGAAGAAACTGGACAGCCATTTGTCTGAAAATGGTATAGGGTTTCCTGCCTGAGCAGGGGGTTGGATTAGATCTCCAAGGTCCCTTCCAACTTTATTATTATTATTATTATTATTGATCATCGCACAGTCAGCCAGATGTTCAGACTGGATTTGGCATTTTGTTTACCTATCGAGTCCTTACCCAGGACCTGGGATAGGCAGATGTGGATGTTTGATGGTATTACAGGTATCGTCACAGGATGGAAGCAGTTCCTAGTAAGGCCGCCTTTTGCAATTGACTAATAGCGAATTTGTCAATGCCAATGGTGTTCAAGTGGTGCTCCAGTTGTTTTGGGATTGCACCCAAGGAGCCTGTTACTATTGGTACTACCCTTGCTTGCTTTTGCCACAGTCTTTCTATTTCTATTTGTAGGTCTTTGTATTTGTTATCTTCTCCAGTTCTTTCTCGTCTATTCTGCTGTCTCCAGGCACTGCCACATCCACTATCCAGACTTTTTTGTCTTTCTTATCGACAATTGTTAAGTCTGGGGTGTTATGTTGCAGGTGCTTGTCTGTTTGAATTCTGAAGTCCAGAGCAGTTTAATTTGATCATTTTCTATGACTTTCTCTATTTTATGATCCCACCAGTTTTTGCTTACAGGCAAATGATATTTTTTGCTTATTATTATTATTATTATGAAGAAGGAGAAGGAGAAGGAGAAGAAGAAGAAGAAGAAGAAGAAGAAGAAGAAGAAGAAGAAGAAGAAGAAGAAGAAGAAGAAGTTGGAAAGGACCTTGGAGGTCATCTAGTCCAACCCCCTGCTCAGGCAGGAAACCCTATACCAGTGATGGCGAACCTATGGCACACGTGCCAGAGGTGGCACTCAGAGCCCTCTCTGTGGGCAAGTGCACCGTTGCCCCAGCCCCCTCCTCACCAGCAGCCCCCCCCCAGAGGAGAGTTGCCCATGCAGGCACAGCCCATGCAGAACAGCGCAGTCAAAGACATGGCAGCCAGGCAGCAAGGACAAGACTCTGCCCTCACGGCCCATCACACGGAGATGATGCTGCGCGGAGCAGGTAGAGGGCGTGGAAGCCATGGTGCTGCAGGGCCGCCTGGGTGATCTGTTGCGGCGGGCCATGGAGGCGGTGGGTGGCCCTGCAGGCAGGCAGGGCAGGGGGCAGAACGGTGGCGGGCAGAGGGCGGGGTGCATTTGGTCACTCAGTCTCTAAAAGCTTCGCCATCACTGCCCTATACCATTTCAGACAAATGGCTGTCCAGTCTCTTCTTAAAAACTTCCAGTGTTGGAGCATTCACCGCTTCTGGAGGCAGGTTGTTCCACTGGTTAATTGTTCTGTCAGGAAGTTTCTCCTTAGTTCTAGGTTGCTTCTCTCCTTGATTAGTTTCCATTCGTTGCTTCTTGTCCTGCCTTCAGGTGCTTTGGAAAATAGTTTGACTCCCTCTTCTTTGTGGCAGCCCCTGAGATATTGGAACACTGCTATCATGTCCCCCCTCGTCCTTCTCTTCATTAAACTAGACATACCCAATTCCAGCAGCTGTTCCTTGTATGTTTTAGCCTCCAGTCCCCTACTCATCTTTATTGCTCTTCTCTTTACTCTTTCTAGAGTCTCAACATCTTTTTTACCTCATGGTGACCAAAACTGGATGCAATATTCCAAGTGTGGCCTTACCAAAGCATTGTAAAGTGGTATTAATACTTCACATGATCTTGATCAGGCATGTCAAACTCGCGACGTCACATGATGTCGTGCAACGTATCGGAGCTTTTTTGCCATTGCAGGCAATGGGTTGGGTGCGGCTCTGGTATGATGAAACCAGCCCGCGGGCCGGCAGTTTGACACCCCTGATCTTGATTCTGTCCCTCTGTTAATGCAGCCTAGCACTGTGTTGGCTTTTTTGGCAGCTGCAGCACATTGCTGGCTCATATTCAAGTGTTCATCCACTAGAACTCCAAGATCCCTCTCATAGTTGCTACTATTGAGCAAGGTACTGCCTATACTATACCTGTGCTTTGGTTTTTCTTGCCTAAATTTAGAACCTTGTTTTTTTTCACCACTGAATTTCATTTTGTTCGATACCGCCCAATGTTCAAGTCTGTCAAGATCCTTCTGTATCTTAAGTCTGTCTTCTGGAGTGTTGGCTATTCCTGCCAGCTTGGTGTCGTCTGCAAATTTGATGAGTTCCCCATCTATCCCCTGATCCAAATTATTGATGAAGGTGTTGAAGAGCCCTGGGGCACCCCACTACACACTTCCCTCCATGTAGATGCAGTTCCATTGAGGACCACACGCTGAGTACAACCGGTCAGCCAGCTACGAATCCATCTGGTGGTGATGCTGTCTAACCCACATTTTTCTATCTTATCAAGTAGTAGGTTGTGGTCTACTTTATCAAATGCCTTACTGAAGTCCAAGTAAATTATATTCACAGCATTCCTCTGGTCCACTAATTTTGTCACCTGGTCAAAGAATGCAATAAGATTTGTCTGGCATGATCTGTTTTTGACAAACCCATAGGGAGCTATCATTGGAGAAACCCCTGTACTTGATAGGGCACAAAACTCATCACTGTATGGCTCAGGGTAGCAGACTAAGCAATAATATTGGTCTTTTTGACAATATGACAGTGGAATAAGACTACCATGTAGAACAGTGTTTCCCAAACTTGACAATTTTAAGACATGAGGACTTCAACTCCCAGAATTCCACAGCCAGCAACGCTGGCTGTGGAATTCTGGGAGTTGAAGTCCACATGCCTTAAAATTGTCAAGTTTGGGAAACACTGATGTAGAAAAAACTTGGGCAACTGCTTTTTTGACATCTAGGGTAAGATGCTCTGAAGCTGAGTTTGACTGCTAGCAATTCAATGAACTCAGCCATGGCATTTTTGTGACAACAGTATGAAACCACTTAACCCTGCCTGCTTTCATACACTATTTTAACCTTCTGGTTTAGTTTAATGCCATGGGATTACCAGATGGTCTCCCATCCAAGTTCTAGTCAGGCTGGGTTCTATGCCTTGGCAAGTTCAGCTGGGTGCTAGCTCCTGCTGGGACATAATACACTGACACGCCATTTGAAAGTTACTTCTAAAGAAGAGATAGAAAAGAGATGATAAACAACAGCTTTGTGTAAAGCTACACATTCAAACCATTAAAAAAAAACCAGCAGGAAAAACACTATAACAGTGATGGCGAACCTTTTAGAGACTGAGTGCCCAAACTGCAACCCAAAACCCACTTATGCATCGTCGAGTGCCGGCTGGATGTGGCCCATTGGGTGGGCGTGGCCCATTGGGTGGGCGTGGCCCATTGGGTGGGTGTGGCTGCGGTGATAACGGCAGACTGGGTGGGACTAAAAAGTTCAATCAATCAATTCCAACTTTGCAAGATATTTTTTCCCCCCGTGGGAATTTGAAATTGACTGATTGAACCTTTTTTTTTTTTTTTTTGCACATGGCGGCGGAGGTCTAAAGTGAAAAGGTTTTATAAAACCCAGCTGAAGGCCTAGGACTGGGGTGATGGCGTGCGTGCCCACAGAGAGGGCTCTGAGTGCCGCCTCTGCCACCCGTGCCATAGGTTCGCCACCACTGCATTACAACAGCTGCTGATGGAATAATAACAATACATCTACCGCAATGTTTCCCAACCTTGGCAGCTTGAAGTTGTGTGGACTTCAACTTCCAGAATTCTCCAGCCAGCCCGACTCCTAGGGAATTCAATTCTTCAAGCTTCCAAGTTTGAGGAACACTGATCTAATGCCTGAGAGAAAAGAAGATGGTGCCAAAATGGGATAGCTGCCTTCATACAACATAACAAACCCCATTGTAGCCTTGGGTGTCTCAGCCTTCACCCCATAGGAGGAATGAACTACTTCAACTGGTTTACCAGAAACCAAAAAACTTCAAATGTATCATTTTTTGAAGAAAACTAAAAGCCATACCAGCAAATCTCAACACCTTTTGTAATTCAAAAACAAGCTGAGAACAACCATGCAATTATAAAGCCTTTAAATATTAATCAACAAATATAGAATAACCATGTTCAAACCCCTCTTGCATTTAGCTTTTTTACTTCCTGTCCTACAGAAAAGACTTTTGGGTCCAATCCTTTGCTCTCCTCCATCGCTCCCTTGTTTTTTGTAATTGTTCAATTGGCTATTTGTGAGTGAATTCTGATTCACCATAAGTCAACCTGTGCGTTTAGTTTCTGGTTAAGTGTATGACTTGAATCAGGACTCTTGAGATAATTTAACAGAGAAAATCTGAACAGTTTGGGGCAACCTAGAACTAAGGAGAAACTTCCTGACAGTTAGAACAATTAATCAGTAGAACAACCTGCCTCCAAAAGCGGTGAATGCTCCAACACTGGAAGTTTTTAAGAAGAGACTGGATGGCCATTTGTGCAAAATGGTATAGGGTTACCTGCCTAAGCAGTGTGTTGGACTTGATGACCTCCAAGGTCCCTTCAAACTTTATTATTATTACTATTATTATTATTATTATTGGCACATTAATAGTTGGGAAGTACATTGAAGGCACTCAAGAACATGGTTACCATACAGGAGGGCCTCTCCATTGACCAAAGACACTATTCTTGCAAGGATTTCGCCAGGCACAAAATATATGGGCAAATTCCCTTGTCATATTTTGTAACCTCTTAGAGTATTATCTATCAACTCTCCATCTTTTGTTCAGGCTACAGGCCCCCAGCATCTTTATATCCTAACAATGCTGTTGAGGCTTATGTTGAATCAAGAAATAAACTTGATAGTGGAAGCTGACACGTTCCCTCACAACAGACAGCATGTCTTTCCTTTCCATATTGAAGCTCAGAATCTTAAAAACAATACCAAACGGAATGAGGCCATCTGGTTTCAAGGGCTTATCAATGAGGCCTCAAATGAAATCAAGATGGTGGCCCCTTGAAACCCTTCTCTCACAACCATGGGGCAATTTGGCTGCCATCTTGACTTTTTTGATCCAACCTCACCCCTCATGGCCTTTTGCATACCCTGGAAACTTAAAGGCAGGTATTTTATGAAAACAGCTTCTAAGACTGGATGCCAACTGGAAATAAATAGTTTTTAAAATGATATACTTGGATCAAAAACTTTTTAATTACTACATGGAGAATTACTGGAAATATGACCTCAGCAAGAGTATTCATTTAATGAATAATAATTTATTAAAATTGTATGCCACCCAATTTTCACAGACTCTGGGCAGTTCACATGAACAAAAACACACAAGGGAAAGTTCTCTTAGGACCTGGATTTCTAGATCCTAAGCTATATGCAGCTTATATATGTTTGAAAACTAGCTGAGATGGGCAGCATACAAGTTCAATGAATAAATATAGGTCATCATAATTAAGCTTGGTTTGCATTCATTCCTGTTTCTCTGCTCTTTCACCTTGCAAATACGCTTAATTCACATTTTCAGCTTAAAATTGGAAAAATGTAATTGTCCTCCCCTGTGGCATAAACAATTTTGCCATAAATAACTAGCAAAAAAAGCCTTTATCAATAATTACCGCCTTGCGTGGAAAGCAGAATTATTAGTAGCTGAGCATATGGAAGCATTGGCTCCAATGTAAGAGTACCAGATTTAGGATTTGGTAGCCTTGCTTCAGTATGTTTCCAAGAAATTCAATATTTGCATCCCAGAATTTAAGATATTATATACCCTAGCCTTTTAGAACGGGTTACTGTAGAAAAAAAATAAGTGAAGCCTTTTGCAGGAATATAAAAATGGGATCTGTATAGCCAACAACTACTTTTAGTTAAGGTTTGTTGTAATCCCACAGCCAGTTACCTAGGAATAAAGACTGCATAAAAACCCTTGGAGTACATACACCACTTTCAGTATAGTAAAGCAGCGAGTATTTAAAAACAAATCTCCTTAAAGATAATAACACAGGAACAAAACGAAGCAGTCATTATTGCTAGCCAAAAGGGAAAAGCAAAAAAACTGAGCAGAACAAAGCACAATGTGTGAGAGAATGTGTTCTTCCTAGGATAGGATTTCTGCTGTACCTTTCAGGGTCCCACAGAGGAAACAAATTAACTTCCTTAAACTCCACCTTTTATAGCACCTGTCCCTCCACTTCGGAGCCCTTTAAACAATCTGAAATCAGTCTCAACAACACCTTGGTTAGCGGCAGTGACCACTTTCAAATCGGAGTTGCACCTGTAGAAGAAGTTGGTTGACTCACCTGGTAGCAATCGGCCTAGAAAGTGTTTTCAGGATCCAGTGTGTGAAATATATTGTACTGTGAAACTGCTCTGTATATGTTAAATACTTTGAGGTGTTTTGTTTGCTTTACTGCATAAAAAAAAAAACCTGTTGCCTTGACACTCCTCCCTGGCCTACAGCTTTAAAGTGTATGAATTTGATCACAACTTCCTTGTTCACTTGACAACAGCTCTCATCGAGGTTACCTAGATGGAATTGAGTCTAACTGCATTAAACCAGAGCATATTGAGATATTTAGGGTGGGGCTGAGAAGTCCAGCTGATATTTGCGTAGTATATTGGAGGCTACTATCAAAAAAGGGAGGGGGCTACAACAACAAAAGTAGGCAAACTCCAGGTAATATGGTAAATACACTGAGCTGTATTCATCTGGATGTCTATTAGATGGAGTAGAGCAGGGGGTTTTCAAACTTGGCCCTTTTATGACTTGTGGACTTCAATTCCCAGAATTTCTCAGCCAGTGTGCCTGGCTGAGGAATTCTGGGAATTGAAGTTCACAAGTCACAAAAGGGCCAAGTTTGAAGACCCCTGGAATAGAGTATAGAGTAGAGTATGCTGCTATTCAACAGTTTTATAGCCCAAATGAAATATTTTTTCCTGTTAATATCTTTGGTATGTGGAACTATCACTTGGGACAGCCTCTCCCTGGGGGCTATTTTAATCTACTTCATTTTATTGGTTTGGTTATATTTTTTATGAAGCTTTTGTATGAATTTCCTTATTGGACAACTGAAAACTTGTATGATGGGCAGGTTTTAAATAAAGCCTTTCAGGAAACATGAGCCTTGGAGCCTTTTTCTGTAAAGAGGTATAAGCTTACAATTTCTTCTTTGTCCTTTGTTTCAGATGATTGATTGGTGTGAGCAGAAATGTAGTATTTGTCAGAAATAATCCAGATAGAACATGTTGCTGAGAAAGCACGCTTAATTTGTCTGTTAAATATTGATGTGTATATTATGTAAATTATACTGCACCAACTGATGCATCCTAATAAACTTAACAGTAGTGTAGCTTCTAACTTTGATAGAAACAATGGATTCTTCCCACTTCTGACAGATGATAGATCTAAGCTACTTTTCTCTAACTGGTGGCTTTAGGATATGTTAGATATTTCTATCAGCATTTTGAAATTTTGCAAACTGGATGCACCATGGGGAAGGGCAAATCTTTGTTTCTTGGGGTATCTCAAGGCTGGTATAAATCGAATGAGATAGTGACATTATAAATGAACAGGCTAAATCACACCTCATTAGGCTGTACACAGGGAAATTGTTTTGGAATTGACCCTTACATTTATTGATTTGTAAGTTAGTTTTATAATTCAGGTTCTTAGATTCTTTCTCCCAGAAGAGAAAATTAGTACATCCAGATATAACGTACGCTAGAATTTTATCCATGACAAATTGATTTTCAACTTGCAAAGAGCAATTCCAATCAAAGCGTACTTGTATAAGCCAAGGGTTGTAACCAAGTTGAGGAAATGAGCACAGTTTCTGCAAACAGGTAGGTGCCACAAAGAACAAAGAAATAAGCCGGGGTGGGTGGGTTAAAAAGAGTAGGGGCAGTAATTACTCAGGGCAGATCAGAGCAAAGAGGGACAAAGATCAGAGGATGAGATGAAAAGGCCCCAAACAGCAGGGAGCCTGCAAAGAAATCTGAACTGGAGTCTTCTGAGGTGTGTGTGTGTGTATGTGTGGGTGTTGAGGGAGTCACCCATAAAATAGAGGGGAAGAAACAAAACTTGGACAAGTAAACCTGAGAAGTAAAAAAGGAGCCAGGGGTTTTAAAGTGAGACATAAAGATGACTTGAGAATAAGACAGAAAGCAGCTTGATTTATGGTGGGGCAGCCAGCTTCAGAAGCCAAAAGGGAGGGTGTATACAGGGCAGGCAAATTTCATCTTCCAAGGCAGTCAACCCAGTTGTCAGCAGGAGGAAAGACTGAAGCCAAAGGGAATGAAGAGCTTGCCAAATCCATATCTGGTGTCTGGACCCAGCAATGATCGCAGAGTATGTTATTTTTATTCTGTATTTATTATTGTTTCTAAATAACTCAAGGAGGCAAACGTATCAATACTTGTTCCTCCTCCTATTTTCCCCACAGTAGCTACTTTGTGAGATGAGTTTTGGGTTAGGAGGAAGTGATAGGCCCAAAATCACCCAGCCAAAGGCAGGACTACAATTCACAGTCTCCTGATTCCTAGCCTGTTTTAACCATTAGAGATTAGACCAAACTGGCTCTCTGGATAAATATGGTCCAACATGGTGATATGATCCAAAATATCAAGATGGCAAATGGGATGGTATAATGAAACTTTACCTGTTTTTAATGGCCCATGCAACATTTATTAAAATAGGCAGAGCTTTGATTGCAGGTTATGGCTGCCATTTTGACTTTTTGGCTCACACACTGCAAACATCCCTGCAGCTGCTGGAACAGATCATGTCTGGAAGAAGCGAAGAACCAACACTGTTCTAGCAGCTAAAAAAGATTTTGCTTAGAAAATTTCTGGCAGCTTACAGCCTTTGGATCCAGGGCTGGTTTAACGTAGTGTTTTCCTTCTAAAAACAAACAGCCCACTAAACAATCTTACCCCTCTCTGATTATGTGTCTTCCAATTGGCATTGATTTTTAGCAACCACATAGATTTTCTCTAGGGTGATCTGTCTCTAATCTGGCCTTTCAGGTCTTCCAATGGTGCACCTATCACCATTGTAACCGTCCATCCACCTTGTTGCTGGTCATTTTCTTCTTCCTTCCTTCCTTCAACCTTTCCCAGCATTGCAGCCTTTACCAGAGAACTGTTTTTTTAAAAAAAATAATATTGTATGTCTGAAGTGGGATAATTTGAGCCTAGTTATTTGTGCTTTGAGTGAGAACTCTGAGTTGATTTATTCAATAATGCCTTGGTTGTTTTCCTTGCTTGTCCATAGCATTCCCAGGAGTCTTCTCCAACACCAGACTTCAAAGGAATCAATATACTTCATTGAAGGCTAACTTTTGCCTCTCTAGCATGTCACAGGGAATTAACATGGCTTGTACAATTCTGATCTTTGTTAAGTATAGACACATCACAGCATTTGAATAGCTTTCCGAGGCCTTCACTAAGTTTACCAAGTACTAGTTTGTGGTATATTTCTTGATTGCTTGATCTTTTACTGTTGATGTTCAGTCCTAGAAGACAGAATCCATCCATCATTTTGATATCTCCATTGTTAGTGCTAAGTCTTGAATTGTTGTACCTCGTGTCTATGATATCTTCCTCGTATTTAACTTTTAGTCCCATTTTTTTCCTGGGATTCTTTACTTTTATTACTAGAACTCGCGGGTTCTTTGGATTTTCGGCTTTCAGGGCACCGTCATCGGCATCTCAAACCCCAGTCCTTCTAAGGGACGAGAAAACAAGATTATTGCACTTGTGGAGTTGCCAACCCATATGGAAGAGACTCGAGCAAACATACTCCGGTCACTAGAAGGCGCTACGTTCTTCGGCTTCGAAATAGGAAGTCCAAAGCCAGGAGTCTTTCTAGGCACTGGTGGGAAAAAAATTACTGGTGCATGGAGAGTTCTCCGGAGAGGAAGTGAGAAGCCGGGTGTCGGGAATTTGGTAATATTACATGCGGGACAGGGGGGATCGTTTTCTCCGGTCAGAGGGCGAGCCGGGTCTCAGCTCTTTTTGGGGTAGGAAAGAGAGAGAGCAAGCAAAAGTAGAAGCTGAATCCCAAGGATCCTCCCCGCATAAGTGGAAGGAGCCCGAAAGGTCGTGGGCACCGGGGATCATCTGGTGGTCTCCTTTTCCTCTCCGCCTGGTGGGATTTTTATTTTTTTTATTTAGCGAGGTTATAGTTTAGTGGTTTGCACCACTTTCCGAGGTTAGTTTTAAATAACTAGGATTGTGTGTGGTTGTACGCTAAACGCCTGATGTAAGCGCAGCTCATAGAGTAACCACGCCGCTTTGTACAAGGGGAGCCCCCGAGCTAATAGGTTTTTCCGTGCCGTGTAAAGGGAGGCAGCAAGTCGGGTGAGAAATTCGAAGAAGTTAGGACGGCAGCATCTCTTGTTAAGATTGACCGGTGGGAAACGAGAGAAGGGACTATTTTGGGCATTGGGTGGGGCTCACGTGCGGGAATCATTGGCGATTTTGCCTTGCGAGCCTCGCTGGGACCCCAGCCTGAGGCTCCTTATACAAAACCTGCACACATGCTGCGTTCAGGGAGCCTCGTTCCTACGGAAGTGGGGCCTGTGATTGTTGCCTTAGGCAGGGTAAGCGTATGCTTCCTTTTTTCTTTTCTTTTCGTTTTTAAGTATCGAGCACCTTGGACAAAATCCCTGTAGTTTTCCTGGTCAGAATTTTGGAAGTGAATTGTCCTTGTCTCTTTCTTCTCCCTAAGGTTGAGACAGAAGGACTGGCCCGAGGTCACTCAAGCTGGCTTCGGTGCCTAAGGCAGGACTAGAACTCACGGACTCCTGTGTTCTAGCTCAGGGGGTCTCCAAACTTGTGACTCCAGACTTATGGACTCCAGCTCCCAGAATTGGTTGGTGAATTTTGGGAGTGGAAGTTAACAAGTCTTAAAGTTGCCAAGCTTGGAGACCCCTATTCTAGCCTGGCATCTTAATCTCTACACAAGACTGGCTTTCTACATATGGTTAGGCTGTTTTTTGGGGTTTTTTTAGTAAGTAAAGCCAGTTTGTTATTCAATTTCTGTAGCTGCCCATTTCAATGACTCTGAACAATTTACAATTTCAAAACTATAAACACAATTGAAGCAATAAACATTTAAAACAATAATATCCAAAATAAATATACCCAGCAGCTGAGATAGTTAAGCATATAGAAACAGGGCCTTTAGCACATTCATCACCCGAGGCTCTGGAACAGGGGTGTCAAACTGCCGGCCCGTTGGCTGGATGCATCATAACGAAATCTTGCCCACCCCATTGCTGGCAATGGCAAAAAAAGTCTCAATACGTCATGATACGTCATGTGACATTGCAAGTTTGACACCCCTGCTCTGGAAGAAAGCTAGGTTTTTAAAGCCTTATGAAAAGCTAACAGGACTGGGGCCATTCTAGCAATAGCACTTAGACTTATATACCGCTTCATAGTGCTTTACAGCCCTCTCTAAGTGGTTTTACAGAGTCAGCATATTGCCCCCAACAATCTGAGTCCTCATTTTACTGACCTTGGAAGGATGGAAGGTTGAGTCAACTTTGAGCTGGTCAGGATCAAATCCTTGGCAGTCGGCAGAGTTAGCCTGGAATACTGCCTTCTAACAATTGCACCACGGCTTTTAATCTTTGAGATTATGTAAAATGTCTCCAAGATGATATAAGACTATATTATGCTGATGCCATTGTCAAGGCTATTTACCATTTTAATGACTTCAGAATTTTGTTATTTTTAGCACATAATTGGAGGCTTCTCGCTCCTAGGGATGAATATTATCAATCTCTATATATTGTGTTAAAGTTGGAAGTTAAAAATCTCACAGGTGGTATCTTTTGACATTTTCTGATTCTAGGATTCCAAGTTACAACTTAACTTAGTTTTCTTTTGAGAAGATGAGAAACAGGATGATATAGGCAGTGATGAGAAATACATTTGAGAAGGGACTATGATATTTATAGAATGCCCTATGTATGCTGAGCTTCCATATTAAAGTGTCACAAGTTACAGAGCTGATTCCAATTTGCATAGATTTGGCAATGACTAATCCTCTTTAAACTCAACCCTACTCGCACATGCACACCCTGTTAATGGCTTATGCTATATTTACAGCAGTGAGTTATTCAGGACGGGGATAACAAAATCTGAACTCTAACACAGCTGGAGTGTAAAGACTGCTCAATTCCTAGATCTGATCAGCAAGGTATGTCAGGATCTGGAATCCTACTTCCTGGGTTAAATTAAATTTAGTGTTTTAGATTAATCTCAAGAGAATGATAATGGTAATAGAAGTGGAAGGGACATTGGAGGTCTTCTAATCCAACACCCTGCTCAAGCAGGAGATCCTATACCATTTCAGACAGATGGTTGTCCAGTCTCTTCTTAAAAGCCTCCAGTGATGGGGCACCCACAAAGGCCAACAGTTCCACTGGTTAATTGTTCTCACTGGTAGGAAGTTTCTCCTTAATTCCAGGTTGCTTCTCTCCTGGATTAGTTTCCATCCATTGTTTTTTGTCTTGCCTTCTGGTGCTTTGGAAAGTAGGTTGGCCTCCTCTTCTTTGTGGCAGCTCCTCAAATATTGGAACACTGCTATTATGTCACCCCTATTCCTTTTTTTCACTAGGTTAGTGAAAAGTAGCAAGTGTGTAAATAAAAGAAAAAGGAATAGTTCAGTTGTCTAACGAATCCAGCTTTTTTTCACGGACCAAATTTCACTTGTGTGAAGAAGTTACAGTTTGCTAAAACTCTGAGTGAGACTGGAGTCAATAAATATAAATTAGGGCTATGCAGGGTTTTGGGTTTAAAGGCAGACTTTTTTTTGGTACATAGGTATGTTTTATATCCTCTTTCAGCAACTCTTTATATTAAGTGAATGTTCTTCCAAGTTTGTACTATTGTTGGTAAAGGAGCTATGCTGCTCACCCAAAAAGACAGAACAAGAAGCAACGGGTGGAAACTAAGCAAGAGAGAAGCAACCTAGAACTAAGGAGAAACTTCCTGACAGTTAGAACAATTAACCAGTGGAACAACCTGCCTTCAGAAGCGGTGAATACTCCAACACTGGAAGTTTTTAAGAAGAGACTGGACAGCCATTTGTCCAAAATGGTATAGGGTTTCCTGCCTGAGCAGGGGGTTGGACTAGATGACCTCCAAGATCCCTTCCAACTTTTATTATTGATCATCGTACAGTCAGCCAGATGTTCAGACTGGATTTGGCATTTTGTCTACCTATTGAGTCCTTACCCAGGACCTGGGATAGGCAGATGTGGATGTTTGATGGTATTACAGATATCGTCGCAGGATGGAAGCAGTTCCTAATAAGGCTGCCTTTTGCAATTGACTAATAGCGAATTTGTCAATGCCAATGGTGTTCAAGTGGTGCTCCAGTTGTTTTGGGATTGCACCCAAGGAGCCTATGACTATTGGTACTACCCTTGCTTGCTTTTGCCACAGTCTTTCTATTTCTATTTGTAGGTCTTTGTATTTTGTTATCTTCTCCAGCTCTTTCTCGTCTATTCTGCTGTCTCCAGGCACTGCCACGTCCATTATCCAGACTTTTTTGTCTTTCTTATCGACAATTGTTAAGTCTGGGGTGTTATGTTGTTGTTGTTGTTGTTGTTATTATTATTATTAAAAGATGCTGCTACTTTAAGGAGATACCAACAGAGGTTGTCTGAGGGTCTCCATAATCTTTTATTTTTGAATCCAAATTGCACACTCCTATGGTAAATCACTACACTATATAAGATAAAGATGCTGTGATTTGTATGTTAATAATAATATTCATCCAGACTGAGCTGGAAGCAATATATTTTCTTCTAATTTATCCCAGCCTAGTGTGATCCACTGGATTTGAGGGAGAGAAATCCCTCTGACCGTTGGACAAAAAAAGATAATTTATCCAACAGAGGCACTCTAAAACCTGAGCAGATGCCGTTACATGATGAGGTGTCGGTTGGACTGGTAGATGCAAAACCCATCTCCAACAGTGCCAGCAAGAGGAAGAGAAAAAGTTCTCTTTCTGGGATGAACAGTTGTGAGAACAGCCTCAGAAGTTCAGGGGAGCCAGTTGAGATGGTCGGCTGCGCAGAAAGGCCACACAGCCAGTCTCCCGAAAGGATGCAAGACGAAGACCAAATAGCTTGCGAGCCTTTAGGAACCACCACTCTCTCCAGACTTCTTCCTGGGCCAATCTCGAGTCCTAAGAAGCGAAAGCTGATTTTGCACATCGATTTGAACAACACCATCCTGGTGTCTGATTCGGTTACCAAACAGGACCCCGGTGATGCTTTAAACTATTACCTGAGTACGGTGACCTGGGGAAAATTTAGCCAGACAGGTAAGATCATTTGGTATGTTGGGGAATTTACAATCTTCCATTTTGGGCCTGGGATAGATTTTTTTTTTAAATCAATTACAGCAATTATGAACTAAGAGTTTCATGCCCCAAAATGTCATTAGGCAAGAAAGAACATGTGCAAATAGTCCTCGACTTATGACCACAATTGGGATCAGAATTTCTGTCACTAAGAAATACAGTCATTAAGCTGAGTTGCACCAAATTTTATGACCTTGCTGTGGGTTGTTAAGCAAATTCCCATGGTCATTAAGCAAATCATGCAGTTGTTCAGTGAATCTAGCTTTCCCCATTGACTTTGCTTGTTGGGAGTCCCTTAGGAAGGTTGTAAATGGTGATCTTATTTATTTATTTATTTATCATTTATTTATTTATTTATTTGATAGGCTGCTTGTTGGGAGTCCCTTAGGAAGGTTGCAAATGGTGATCTTATTTATTTATTTATTTATTTATTTATTTATTTATTTATTTGATGGGCCACCCATCTTACCTCAAGAGGACTCTGATGCTGTGACTGTCATAAATACATGCAAGTTGCCAAGTGCGCACATTTTGATCACATGACCACGGGATACTGTGGTGGTCATAAATGTGAGGACTAGTTATAAGCACGAGGACCAATCTCAAATCACTTTTTATAGTGATTGAAATCATTGTAACTTCAAACAGTCATTAAAACAATAGGTCGATGACTACCTGTATATCTAATATTCTTTTTCCTCTGGCAAATAACTTGTGTTGTAGGTATGGAGATAAAAATGGATACAGTTCACCAAACATTATGGGGTCAAATAATTTGTGGGGAAATATAGAAGACATTTTTTTAAATATTCTCCAAAAGTATGCTGGAATTTTGCTTCTTGTCAGTTGAGAATTTCTTGCGTACTGTTTTCTTCAGGTTATTCAAATTCTGCTCACGGGTATCTTGAGGACTATAAGCAATACATTTGGAATTCTTTCTCCAAAATCTCTGGCTGTAATAGCCCCATCAGCCCCATCCTATAATTTGATACAGTATAAAATTAATACATATACATCAGCCTTGCTGAAAATATTCTGAGCTTGAAACAAGGCCATTTAAAGATTAAAAAAGTGAAGTCAGAATAACCCACTTCACCTATTTCAAGCTTGAGTTGTTTTGAGTTCAGTGTGTTTTCTACAGTTTTATGCCAAATGCATTTTGAACTGCTTCAAAATGATGATCACTTCTTTTCTCCTGAAAGAAGAGTTTCACTGCTTTTTAGGAGAGACCTTAAAAGCTGTGAGGCATAACAAAAAAACCCAGATGATTTTCACAAATAATAGTCTGGGGTCCTTAGTGCTCTCTGATCTTGATGATGTTTCCTAGTTTGGTAATGAAACTTCTGCAAGAAAACTACCAAGCTCCGAGAGCAACAAGGACCCCACAGTTAAACCCTGAGCTACAAAAATATTCTCTTCTATTAAAACAATACTATGTTTTTGAACCTGGAATTGAAAAGTTTTTCCCTTAAAGCTCAAGCCATTTTCGTCCGTTTGACATCTTTAATTTTTGTGTTTTATGTTTAGTTGATTTGATTGTAATTTGATTGCTGTGAGCCACCTAGAGTCGGGCAGCATATTGGTGGTGGTGTTATTACAGACCTAGAGAGCTTAAAGCTGCGGTTTTACCCACACCCTACTTGGAAGCAAGCTTCTGAACTCACTGAGGTTTTATGGCTGAGTAGCTCTGCAGAAAATTGCTCTGGGAAGATTGCGTATGTCTCCTTCCCAGCTTCATTGTTACATTGCCCAAGAGCGGTAATGTACGTGACACAGGTAGTCCTCAACTTATGATCACAATTGAGCCCAATATTTCCATTGCTAAGCAAGACAGTTGTTAAGTGGGTTTTGCCCCATTTTATGACCTTTCCTGCCATAGTTGTTAAGTGAATCACTGCAGTTGTTAAATTAGTAACACAGTTGTTAAGTGAATCTCGCATCCCCATTGGCTTTGCTTGTCAGAAGGTCACAAAAGGTGACCACAGCACCCCGGGACACTGCAACCGTCATAAATACATGACAAGTGTCCAAATTTTAATCATCTGACCATGAGGAAGCTGCAACGGTTGTAAGTGTGAAAAACGGTCATAAGTCACTTTTTTCAGTGCCATCGTAACTTCAGATGGTCACTAAAGGAATGGGGGACTTGTCAGAAGGGGGACTACCTGTATTTTCAACAGTGAGCCTGCAGTACCCATTTTGAGTCTGATTGTAATTTGGAAACCTGGAATTTCAAGCCTCTGGTGTTTACAGTCCCAAACCTTGCCTGAACTGCCATTTTGCTTATGAAAAGTTCTGGAAAACATGAAAGATTTTTTTCTCTCTTTTAGGATTGTTTGGTTCATCTCAAGAAAGCTGGCAACCAGTTATGAACATTATGTTAATTGCAGTTTTAAGAAGGTTATCTCTTCCCTCTAGCCCAGTGATGGCGAACCTTTTAGAGACCGAGTGCCCAAACCGCAACCCAAAACCCACTTATGCATCGTCGGGTGCCGGGTGGCCATTGGCTGAGTATGGCCCATTGGCTGGGTGTGGCCCATTGGGTGGGTATGGCTGCAGTAGTAACAGCAGACTAGGTGGGACTAAAAAGTTCAATCAATCAATTCCAACTCTGCAAGATCTTTTTTTTTCCCGCGAGAAGTTGAAATTGACTGATTGAACCTTTTTTTTTTTTTTTTGCACACGGCAGCAGAGGCCTAAAGCGAAAAGGTTTTATAAAATCCAGCGGAAGGCCTAGGACTGGGGCGATGGCGCGTGTGCCCACAGAGAGGACTCTGAGTGCCGCCTCTGGCACCCGTGCCATAGGTTCGCCACTACTGCTCTAGCCTGCCTGTGGTGGTGTGTGATTTTTTGGGGAATGCTGGTATTTGGGCCCTACTTTGGTCATGAATAAATAATGCGTAGTATTTATATAGCTTTTTATTTTTAGTGTTTTCAACCTTGGGGGCATATTATCTCAGCCCTACAGTGCTACAGAAAATCTTCTAGAGATCAGTTGTTCTTCCATGCTGCTCATTTACCTTACCCGAATCAGGTTAAAAAAGAGCTCTATGGCTTAGGTTCAAGTAGTCCTTACAACCATTTGTTCAGCAACTATTGGAAGTTATAACGACACTGAAAAATGTGACTTACAATTAGTCCTCAAACTTACGACTGTTGCAGCATTCCCAGTCACAAATTCTAAATCTGGGCACTTGGCAACTTGCATGTACTTTCAACAGTCACAGTGTCATGCGATTGGCAAATACATGCAATTCAAATTCCTGAGTTTTGGATAGAAAGTCCAAGAGCTTTTTACCTAACCAAGAGGAACCTTGCGGAAAGAACCATGGTTGCATTTAACTGCCACTAAGGAAATAAGCCATCATCCATTATCTTTGAAAAGGCTCCCCAGCAACAGCAGCGGCTGCAACCAAGAGGGATTTTGTTCCTCACAGTTCTCATGATCATCTTTCTTGTTTCATCTTAACATTATGTGGGCTCACTATTTAGTATTAAACATCCTGCCTGTGGCTGACAGATTGGTTGAAAACAATTTAATTCTGCTCGACTATTAGCAGTTGGTAGGCATTTGTTTGATTTTATTAATACAGTGTCTAGCACAATATTAGACGCATTATTAACAGAGCCTAATGCATGTTAAACACATTATAAATAAAGAGCTGCAGCAGAGTAAATGAAAAAGAGGCAAGGTAGAAAAGAGAGGCTGGGGTGGGGGGGGCACACCTGCTTGCTAAGTTCTGTTCCCAGAGAGATGGTGTGTATCAACAGAGAGGATTTTGAAAAGCATTGTAGTACATTTGAAGCAGTTTTGTGTTAACTTAGTGTTGTAAATGAAGTAGTGCAACTTAATAAGCTTTAAATGATTGCACCAGCAGCTGATGGGCATTCAGCTTCTTCTTTTTTTTTTTTATTGAAAATTTTTAAAAGTTTTACAAATATACAACCCCCCAAAAAATCAACCCTCACCCCATCCCTCCCAAGCCCACCCCTCCCTCCCCCCTCCCCGAACTTCCCAGAACTGAATATAGGCTTATCTAAAATTTTAAAATATCTAAACAAATTTTACGTCTTGTAATAATAAAATATATATAAACATTAATAAAAAAAATACTTAAAAAAGAAAAAAGAAAGAAAGGAAAGAGAGAGAGAAAGAGAAAGAAAAAAAAATAAAAAAGAAAAAACAAAAAACAAAAAAAGAAAAGAAAAAACAATCTATAAAAGTTATAAAAAAGCTAAATGATATTTTTCCATATCCAAATTATATTGTATAAAATTTATCCATTTTTCCCATACAACAAAAAATTTCTCTTGGGATTGCTCCTTTAAGAAAGCTGAAATCTTTGCCATTTCCGCCAAATAAGAAACTTTATAAAACCATTCTTGCAAAGTAGGCAAAGAATCCTTCTTCCAATATTGTCCAACTAACAGCCTAGCGGCTGTGATCAAATTTAGTATCAGTATAACTTCCTTAGCATCACAGTCAGTAATAATACCTAATAAAAATAATTGCGGAGTAAATTTTACCCTCCTTCTAAAAATTCTTTGAATATTCCACCATATCTTAATCCAAAAGGCTTTTATATTTTTACACGACCACCAAATATGAGTCTGCTTCTGTCTATGAAAATTATTCATATTTATCAAAATCCCACACATAAAGGCTTTACTTGCATCCCATACCATTGACATTGATGTTCCCTTGTTCATATTTAAAACAAAATATTCCTTTAAACATTCCTTTAATTCTTGGACATTTTTTTCTTGTTTAAATAAATTCTCATTCAACCTCCAGGATCTCCTCTCTTCTTTCTCAGCAACCAATTCCATCCAGACTGGACTATGATCTGTCTCAATTCCCAATCTTCTTTCAATTCAAAAAAGGCTTTAGGTAGTTTAGCCTGTTTAAAAAAAATAGAAGAACCTTTTTTGTCCTTTTGTGTATCTAAAACACCATTCCAGTCTCCCATTAATATCACAGACCTATAGTCTAACAGAGTTATTTTCTGATGTAACAACTTATAAAATTGTTCCTGTTGCTGGTTTGGTGCATATAATCCCACAATAAGTATTTTCTTGCCATATAAACCAAGTTCAACCATAACATATCTCCCTTGGGGATCTGATTCTACCAAACAAGCTGGTAACTTTTGCTTAACATAAATTACCACACCCCCTTTTTTCCCAGGGGCAGGAGATATAAAATGAGATCCCAAACGAAGATTAGCTAAGTATTTTTGATCTTTAAGTAAAATATGAGTTTCCTGCAAACAAATAATGTCATTGTTATGTTGCTTTAAATAATGAAAAATTTTCTTCCTCTTCTGGGGAACGTTTAAACCGTTAACATTCCAGGCCAGGAACTTTGCCATCTCCCTCAACCAGGAGCCTGGAGAAGATTCCCTCAAGATCTGCTACTGAAGAATGTGTTGCAGAACTTTTAGGTCTTGCTCCTCCCACCGGCATTGAAACAATCTGATGAGCAGATTCGTTAACTTCTTTCTTCTGTTGCTCCTTTTCCTTACGTTTATGTGCTGCATGGGTCATTCTCTGTTCTTTAACCTAGCCTTGGGTTGTTGCACCGGTGGTGTTACTTTAAATTGTTGTTGGACAGTTGCAGTAACAGGAGAAGAAATCACCTTAGAAACTATAGAAGCTGGTTGTCTCTTTGAAGCCATTTTAAACTATCTTTCTTTCTTCTTAAAAAAGGGAAAAAAAGGACTTAAATCCTTACAAGTAAAAAACCAAGAAAAATACAATAAAAGTAAAAACTCCCAAGGCAGTTTAAAAGAAGAAAAAAGACTTAAGAGAAAAAACAATATTAAGCATACAGTTCAATCAGTCCGTCTTTTCTTTCCAGAGATAGGAAAAAAAACCTTTCAAAACGCCATTTTACTTTCACTCTCACTTTCCGCCCAAAGAAAAGAAAGTGAAAAAAAAAAAGTCAGCTTATACTAAAAAGAAGAAATTTAAAGAAAATAAATCTCTAACTCTAAGTAAAATCCTTTAAACAGTTCTGTCCGCTTTAAAAGTCACTCACCAAGCAGCTTTGAGTGCGGAGATGGTAGCGGCATTTTGCTTTGCTTCCGAAGAAGCAAAGACAGCTGAGAGGCGGAGAAGGCAATGAACTCTGAGGGAGCACTCTTTCTACCCCCCTAAAAAAAAAATCCAGGGAAGGTTAAGAGGTTCTACCTCTATTCATGCAATCTCTACCCCTTCCCTTCGCCTGGGAAGGGGATTTCGAACCGCGAGCCAGCTGATGAACGCTGTGCTCCGCGGATCTGACACCGTCTCAGAAGGACGGCTACAAGGTAGCCGCCATCATCGCCGCTTTAACCACCGGAAGTCGGGCATTCAGCTTCTTGACAAGGAATAGATTCTGCCCTAAAGAGCTAGACTGCTGAGTTTCTTATTTGTCTCTTTAAAAACTGAGTCAGGAAGCTGCTGTGCTTATAACAGAAGCATCACCTTGATAGGACCAATGACATTTGAGACTAAAACAGATATACACTGTAATACTTATTCCACTTTTAACCCACTCTTGGCCTGTAGGTTTTATTTCCTCCAGTTCTGATTTTTCACAGTTCCTAGAGGAAATAGGCTAGCTCAGTGTTTTTTCAGCCTTGGCAACTTTAAGATGTGTGGACTTCAACTCCCAGAATTCTTCAGCCACCCCTGAGGGCTGAGAAATTCTGGGAATTGAAGTTTAAAGTTGCCCTGGTTGAAAAATACTGTAGTAGGCAATGACAAATAGTTCTAGAGCCATAGGCCCTTCCACGCTGAATAGGGCTCATTTAAGGACTTCCAGGTTTTAGGCTGACAGTATATGTACAATGAATTAGTAGCTATGTTTCAAATGTGAACAGGATTGTGGGGAGGTAGGAAGAGTGGATGTTGAGGGGAGTTTCAAGAAGCAAAATGGGTGTCTTAAGTCTTTGCTCACCTTTTGTTCCATAATCATGCAACTCCTGCTTCTCCCACTAATAGCCACACAGATAAAAAGGCCAAAATCTGTTGCCCTACTCTGATTGGGGCATCCTTTTGGAATCACCTTCCCACTGAAGTAGTAGAATAGTACTTATATATCTACTAGTACTTATATATCTACTTATATATCTACTAGTATATTTTATATATTTACTTATATATCTACTAGTACTTATATATCTACTATTGTATATAATAGTACTTATATATCTACTCTCTTTACATAATTTTGAATTCCTAGGTGGACAGGACCTGCGGCAAAACAAGTGTTAATTTTATTGTGTCCAGTCTCAACCTGCATTTTTCACATTGCTCAAATCATGCTAAAAATAAATGTGTATACTTTGAATTTATACTTCTGGGATATATTTTGATATAGAAACTATTAGGGATGGGAATGAAGAATTATACCTACTAGGGTAACAAAGGGTTAACAGTTTGCAGTTTAAAAATTAGAATCTGTCCACTGAGGAGTGACTAAATTGGTTTATGTCATCCATGTGGGATTGCTGTCTATAGTAAACTGTACGCTTAAATATGGGAAAAAAATGCTTTGAAGTTCTCAGTCCATTTGATAATTGCCAGCAGCCATTTATCTTTCTCTGGATGAAGTACAGGAGTTTGAGGGATGGTAAGGACCATTAAGATCCTTTTCTGTTCTCCAGCTGGTTCTATTCCTTGGTGATAAGGATGTAATTCAGAAGAACAAAACTGTTTGTCACATTTGCACAATGTCATAATGTAAATCAAGTAGACAAGAAACAATTGATCCGAAAAGTGGGAAACAGACTCACAGGTAAGCCTCGCTTAAGAAACCATTCATTCAGCGACTGAAGTTACAGTCCTCAAAGTTATGGCCATTGCAGCAGCTCTGCAATCATGTGATCATGATTTGGACACTTGGCAGCCTGCCCAGACATATGACCACAAGGGCACTTCAATTAACCCAGGGATGTCAAACTCGCCGCGTCATGTGATGTGTCGTGATGTATTGCGACTTTTTCCCCCTTGCCGGAGCTGGGGTGGGCGCAGCTTCCACGTGATGCATCCGGCCCGCGGGCGGGCAGTTTGACACCCCTGAACTCACCCCACCCACCTCTCTGGCCACCTGCACTCCATCCAGTTGACCTTCGCTGGCTTCCTGATCTGACTGCTGGCCAAGTACGCCTGCCTGGATCTTCATAAGGCAGCTGCTGGCTGCATGAGGCTTTCTTCCCCAGGTCTCTCTCTCTCTCTCTCTCTCTCTCTCTCTCTCTCTCTCTCTCTCTCTCTCTCTCTCACACACACACACACACACACACACACACGTCAGTATTCTCAGGAGACCTGGGGAAGATGGCCTCACGTGGCCAGCAGTTGCCTCGTGAAGGGGCAGAATGGGCACGTCTCATCAGCCAGGAAGCAGGAAAATGGTGAGGGTCATCTGGGATGGTGGTGGAGCGCAGGGTGGCAAGGGCCTTAAGAGTCCAGAGTGGTGAGGGCAGTTGAAAGTGAGGCTGGGCTGGGTCTTTCCACTGTGCTACTGTGCCAGACTGGGGCTTCCCAGGATAGCTGCAGTTTCCTACTGTGCTGTAGTACAGGTAGTCCTCGACTTAACAACAATTTGTTTAATGACCATAAAAAGTTACGACAGTACAGGTAGTCCTCGAATTACAACAGTTCATTTAGTGACTGTTCAAAGTTACGACGTCATTGAAAAAAGTGACGTGTTACCATTTTTCACATTTACGACCGTTGCAGCATCCCCATACTCATGTGATCAAAATTCGGACACTTGGCAACTGACTCATGAGAGTTGCAGTGTGTCCCGCGGGGTCGTGGGATCCCCTTTTGCGACCTTCTGACAAACAAAGTCAAGGGGGAAGCCGGATTCACTTAACGACCGGGTTACTAACTTAACCACCGCAGTGATTCACTTAACAACCATGGCATGAAAGGTTGTAAAATGGGGCAAAACTCACTTAACAAATATCTCACTTAGGAAGAGAAATTTTGGGCTTATTTGAGATCGTAAGTCGAGGACTACCTGAATTGAAAAAAATGACTTATGACCGTTCTTCACACTTAACTATTGCAACATCCCCATGGTCACATGCTCAAAATTTCAGTGCTTGGCAACTTGCATGTATTTATGACAATTGCACCATCCCAGGGTCATGTGATCACCATTTGTAACCTTCCCAGCTGACTTCTGGCAAGCAAAGTCATTGCAGGAAGCCATATTTGCTTAATGACCAAGTGATTCAGTTAGCAACTGCAGTGATTTACTTAACAACTGTGGCAAAAAGGTAATAAAATGGGATTCTACTTACTTATCAACTGCCTCGCTTATCAATGAGCCATTTTGGACATTTTGGGCTCAATTCTGTTTATAAGTCAAGGATTATACTAGGCCAGGCTGAGGCAGCTGAGGCTTCAAGGGGTGATGCTGGTTTTGCATTTCGCTGTAGCTCAGAGGTATGTTCCAGCTACAGGGCTGTGGTGTGTCAAGGATGCCCCTGAGCCCCTGCATGGCTCTAGGGCTGTTTGCCACCCTGCAAAACAGGGTGCAGGGTAACCAAAAGAGCAGAGATGGGGAAAAATAGGCAGTTGGGTCTGTTGGAGGGGAGGCAGCCCCTTCCCTGGGAAGACCTGAGGCTCGGGACTGGGAGGGACCAAGCCTGGAATGACTTGAATTGGGATAGGTTAGCAACTCAAGGAATTCAGATAATGATGGCAACAGAACGTGCCAGGATTGCTGTTGCTAAGCGATGCAGTCCTGTGACATCCGCATGGCTTAGCGATGGAAATTCTGGTCCCAGTTACGGTTGTAACTCAAGGACTCCCTGTATTTTGAAGCAGAGCTTCACCTGGTCCCTTCCTTTCTTTTCTAGGGGAGTGGCAGTGGGTCAGTGAGTCTCCCTCTTTGCACCCTCCCTGCCAAGGTGCTGTGAGCTTCTATTCTTATTATGGCCGCCACGCCAAATTCACAGAGACGCCCTGCGGGAGGAAGTTCCGGGACCTTCACAGGCATCACTTGAAGCTGCTAGAGTGGCAGGGTCAGCCTCACCCTCAGCTCTCCGTCCAAGATGAGCAGGCCAGGCACTACCACTTGGTGCTACCTTCCTTCTTCTGCCTCCTGGAGAGCTTGCATCGAGAAGGGAGGGAATTTGCCATCATCTTTCGTACCTTCGGCACAGATCTGCCTCGTGTCCTGCGGGCGGTGAGCTGCACCCTGGAGGGGCAGCATCCCAGCTTCCCTGCCCTGGGAGAAATCTCGGTGAGCGGGCACACAGAATTTCCCCTTTGCTTAACGTTGCTTGAGCGATGCTCGCTTTTTTAGCCAACTTGGCAGATGTTTTAGCTCTTTTAGTTGAGATGCTCTAGAAGAGAAAGTAACTATTACTTGTTCTAAGATAGTAGCATCTCCTTCTCTCCGATTCTCCCTTTTAGCTTTTTCTCAAAAAAGCTCCTTGGTTCAAGTTTGATTGATTTTTTTTAAGCAGAGAGTGGCATAAAAATAATTCAACCATTTCAATAGATGTACGATTGGGTTTTTTCTGCGAAGTAAGCTCCCGATAGAAGAGAGAAGTTCTTGTTGGGTTTCCTTTGTGTGAGATTGTGGATCTGAAACAATGCAAGGAGAAATCCTACCTTTCTTGTAGATAGATCCTTCCTTTTTTTCTGGGAGATGAACAGGAGAAATTAAATCCCACAGCATGGTGTCCAATGCTAGAGATGGGATGCTCTGAAATGGGAAGCCATGAGGGTCCTATATTAGGTTGATTATGTGCCTTCAGGTCACTATTGATGTATTATTTATTGCTGAGGGATCCTGTCCTGAAAGAAAATGTCTGCTGACTTCGTCGGATTTGTTTAGAAAGACAGCTTTTGATTCTTCTCCAAAAAGATTATGGTCTGTGAATTGCAGAGAATACCTCCCAAATAAAGGTCATGGTTTGTTAAAAATTCAAGATGCAAAGAAAAACTGCTAGGAACTTCCTTGGCTGGGGAATCATTTGTGTATAGCTTGTAAAGCTTCTTGTTGCTTTCTTTGAGGCTCTGATAGTTTGGTGATAGCCAGTTTGGTGATTAAGGCACCAGGCTAGAAAGCAGAAGATTTGAATTCAAGTCCTGTCTTAGCCTTGAAAGCCAGCTGGGTGACTTTGGGCCAGTACCTCTTTCTCAGCCCAACTTACCTCACAGGGTTGTTATCCTGAGGAAAACAGGAGGAGGAAGATGTGTGGAATATGTTCGTCACCTTGAGTTACTTGTAAAAATAAAGATGGGATCTAAATAAAGAAATAAAATAAAAATAAAACGAAACATGGTTGCCTTCCATGTAGTTCTTCTTTTCACTTGCAGAAAGTGCTCTGAATTTTATATGCCCATTTTTTTTAAAAAAAAATGCAGATAATATCTGTAATATTTTTCAAAGACCGCAGGGCACATAGATGATATAGGGGCGTTAAGGATGGAATGATCAATCCTTTTTAACTGTTGGGGTTTTTAATTGATGATGTGCCATTGAGTCAGTACTGACTCTTGGTAGCCAGATAGGTAGGCCTTTTCTAGGATGATCCGTCCCCAACCTGACCCTTCTGGTATTCCAACAGTGTAATCATTGCAATTGTTATCAAGTTGATTTTTTAAACTAAAATACGTTTTCACCTGCTATTTTGCTAAAGGCTTCAATCTTTTGCATTAACACTGGGACAGTACTATAAGGTTCAGAAATAAACAAAACAATGTCACCTGAAAATAAAACCAATTTTTGTTCAATGGAAATATATCCTTCTCTATAGATCTCTCTGTGATGTCTAATAGCACAAGCTAAGAGTTCCACGCAGATATTAAAAAGCAAGGGTGAAAGTAAGCTTGTCTAGTTTCTTTAAATAATGAAAAAATGGGAAAGAAACATGTCACTAATCTTCACTTTAGATATTGGCGATTCATATAATATCTTAGTCCATTTTATGAACTCCAAAACAAATTATTTTTACAGCAAGCTGTAATGTTTGTGTATTTTATTAAAGACTTTTTAGCGTCTAGTGATAAAATTACAAGTTGACCTTTATTTTTATTCAAATCTGTCAGAACTACGACTGCTCCAGTGTTGTCAGCTGCTTGCCCAGTTTTTATAAATCCTGCTTGGTCATTATTAATAAGAAACAACATCACTTGCTGTAATCTGTCTGCTAGCACTGCTGTTAAAAATCTTTGTATCAACGTCAGTTAATGAGATTGTATGATAATGAGCATGCTGAATATGCTCATTACCTGCTTTTGGCATAACTGTAATATAAGCCTGATTAAATGCCGGTGATAAAATTCCCTTATCAAATATCTCTTCGTATACAAACTTAGCCTATATCCACTTAAGAGAGGTGATCTTTTTTCTGTCCTTTCCGGACCCTGTTCTTAAATTCCCCTCTACTTTGATCATCTCAGCCTGTTTGAGGCAGTCTAGAATTGGTGCTTTGAATAATGTTTCTTCTATCTCACTCTTATTTTTACTGCAGTTGCCTGTAGATCCCAGACTTGGAAGGATACGTTGCAGCAAGAAAAAAATAGCACTAAGCCATGGAGCTGAACAGCTCTCCAGCGACAATGGGTGCAGGAAAATGTATGCCTATTTCAGCTCCAGGGAAGGCATCAGTGGTTTCCAGGACCACTTTGAATGGTGAGATGTGTGCTTTCTTGTTGGCCTACATTTATTTACAGTGATTGGCTTTTTAACAACAAATATAGGTAGTCCTCGCTTACTGGCTGCCTTCTTTAGCTCCTGTTTGAAGTTATGGCAGTGTAAAAAAAAAGTCATCTCCTGCTTCCCTGGGGCTGGGCTAATGACTCTTAAGAGTTTCTTTGTCTTGAGTTCCCTGGCTCCAACTTCCTAATGGTGTTATATCTGCATTTCTATGAGGCTAGCTCTTGCTTGAGGCAAAGAAATTTGGGGTCAGGTTTGGTTTCTGCTTTTTAAAAAATACTTAAAAAAAAATCCTTGAGGAAAAATATATTTTCCTTTTTAATATTTCCTTCTGGGGGGCTAACTTCCCTCAGTATCATATGAGCCTAGCTTAGTCACAATATATATTTCTATTTCTAGTATACCTACTTAGTAACAGCCCCTTTATGGATTACTGCCTTGTCGTGGCGAAGGGGCTTGCGTAACTCAATGAAGCTATAAGCTATGCCGTGCAGGGCCACCCAAGACGGACAGGTTATAGCAGAGAGTTCTGACAAAATGTGATCCACTGGAGAAGGAAATGGCAAACCACTCCAGTATCTTTGCCATGAAAACCCCATGGACAGTACTAAAAGGAAAAAAGATATGACGCTGGAAGATGAGCCCCTCAGGTCGGAAGGTGTCCAATATGCTACTGGGGAAGAGCAGAGGGCTAGTACTAGTAGCGCCAGAAAGAATGAAGCGACTGGGCCAAAGCCGAAAGGACGCTCAGCTGTGGATATATCTGGTGGTGAAAGGAAAGTCCGATGCTGTAAAGATTTTTTCTCCATAGGAACCTGGAATGTAAGATCCATGAATCAAGGCAAGCTAGACGTAGTCAAAAAAGAGATGACAAGACTGAACATCGACATCTTAGGAATCAGCGAACTAAAATGGACAGGAATGGGTGAATTTAACTCAGATGACCATCAGGTATACTACTGTGGGCAAGAATCCCTCAGAAGAAATGGAGTAGCCTTCATAGTCAAGAATGATCTCAATTCGAATCCAAGGCAAACCATTCAATATCACAGTAGTCCAAATCTATGCCCCAACCACTGGTGCTGAAGAGGATGAAATTGACCGGTTCTATGAAGCCCTACAGCACCTTATAGAATTAACACCAAAAAATGATGTCCTTATCATCATGGGGGATTGGAATGCTAAGGTAGGAAGCCAAAAGATAACCGGAATAACAGGCAAGTTTGGCCTTGGAGTACAAAATGAAGCAGGGCACAGGCTAATAGAATTTTGTCAAGAGAATACGATGGTCATAACAAACACTCTTTTCCAACAACCCAAGAGACGGCTCTACACATGGACATCACCAGACGGTCAACATAGAAATCAGATTGACTATGTGCTCTGCAGCCAAAGATGGAGAAGCTCTATACAGTCAGTAAAAACAAGACCAGGAGCTGACTGTGGCTCAGATCATGAGCTTCTCGTTGCAAAATTTAGGCTTAAATTGAAAAAAGTAGGGAAAAGCACTAGGCCACTCAGGTATGAACTAAATCATATTCCTGATGAATATACAGTAGAGGTGACAAATAGATTTAAGGAATTAGATCTGATAGACAGAGTGCCTGAAGAACTATGGATGGAAGTTCGCAACATTGTACAAGAGGTAGCAACTAAAACCATCCCAAAGAAAAAGAAATGCAAGAAAGCAAAATGGCTGTCTGAGGAAGCTTTGCAAATAGCTGAGGAAAGAAGGGAAGCGAAAGGCAAAGGAGAAAGAGAAAGATACACCCAATTGAATGCAGAATTCCAGAGAGTAGCTAGAAGAGATAAGAATGCCTTCTTAAATGAACAGTGCAAAGAAATAGAAGAAAACAACAGAATAGGGAGGACCAGAGATCTCTTCAAGAAAATTGGAGATATGAAGGGAACGTTTCATGCAAAGATGGGCATGATAAAGGACCAAAATGGCAGAGACCTAACAGAGGCAGAAGAGATTAAGAAGAGATGGCAAAACTACACAGAAGAACTATACAAGAATGAGCTTAACGTCCCAGATAACCACAATGAGATGGTCACTGACCTCGAACCAGACATCCTAGAATGTGAAGTGAAATGGGCCTTAGAAAATCTGAGCAACAACAAAGCTAGTGGAGGTGACAGTATTCCAGCTGAGCTATTCAAAATCTTAAAAGACGATGCAGTAAAAGTGCTACACTCAATTTGCCAGCAAATTTGGAAAACTCAACAGTGGCCACAGGATTGGAAAAGGTCAGTTTACATTCCAATTCCAAAGAAAGGCAATGCCAAAGAATGTTCAAACTATCGCACCATTGCACTCATTTCACATGCTAGTAAAGTTATGCTTAAAATCCTACAAGCTAGACTCCAGCAGTATGTGGATCGAGAACTACCAGAAGTACAGGCAGGATTTCGAAGAGGCAGAGGAACTAGAGATCAAATTGCCAACATACGCTGGATCATGGAGAAAGCTAGGGAGTTCCAGAAAAACATCTACTTCTGCTTCATTGACTATGCAAAAGCCTTTGATTGTGTGGATCACAACAAATTGTGGCAAGTTCTTAAAGAGATGGGAGTACCAGACCATCTCATTTGTCTCTTGAGAAACCTATATGCGGGTCAAGAAGCAACAGTGAGAACTGGACACGGAACCACTGATTGGTTCAAAATTGGAAAAGGAGTCCGGCAAGGCTGTATACTGTCGCCCTGCCTATTTAACTTATATGCAGAGCACATCATGAGAAAGGCAGGGCTAGATGAATCAAAAGTTGGAATTAAGATTGCCGGGAGAAATATCAACAACCTAAGATATGCAGATGATACCACTCTAATGGCAGAAAGTGAAGAGGAACTAAAGAGCCTCTTGATGCGGGTGAAGAAGGAGAGTGCAAAAGTTGGCTTGAAACTCAACATTAAGAAAACCAAAATCATGGCATCCGGCCCTCTCAATTCCTGGCAAATAGATGGGGAAGAAATGGAGGTAGTGACAGATTTTATTTTTCTGGGCTCCAAGATCACCTCAGATGGAGACTGCAGCCAAGAAATTAAAAGACGCTTGCTCCTGGGGAGGAAAGCTATGGCAAATCTAGACAGCATTCTAAAAAGCAGAGACATCACCCTGCCAACAAAAGTGCGCATAGTCCAGGCCATGATTTTCCCAGTTGCAATGTATGGCTGTGAAAGTTGGACCATAAGAAAGGCTGAGCGCAAAAGAATTGAGGCCTTTGAACTGTGGTGCTGGAGAAGACTCCTGCGAGTCCCTTGGACTGCAAGGCGTTCAAACCGGTCGGTCCTAGAAGAGATCAACCCCGACTGCTCTTTAGAAGGCCAGATCCTGAAGTTGAAACTCAAGTACTTTGGCCACCTAATGAGAAGGAAGGATTCACTGGAGAAGAGCCTAATGCTGGGAAAGATTGAGGGCAATAGAAGAAGGGGACGACAGAGAATGAGATGGCTGGATGGAGTCACTGAAGCAGTAGGTGTGAATTTAAATGGACTCCAGAAGATGGTAGAGGACAGGAAGACGTGGAGGAATGTTGTCCATGGGGTCGCGATGGGTCGGACACGACTTCGCAATTAACAACAACAACAACTTAGTAACAGAACACATTTCCATTTCTATGATCTTCAGCATAGCGTTTGTGAGCATCAGCTTACTTGCAGTTTCCTTTGTGTCTACCAAACCTCTTCTCATGCCTGACTTTTAAAATATTTGTCTAAATGAATGAATGAATAAATATATGGGAAAAATGGAGCCTTAGTTATAATCTAAATTGGAATAGGACTTCCCAGCCCAATAGAGATGTTTTATATATTCATAAAAAAGAATGATGTTGGATGCCCAGACCACACAAAATATTGAAAGCTGGGGGGTGCTAGCATCCCAGGGACTAGAAAAGGTGGTAGGAAGCATCTTTAATTGTTTGCCTTCTAATTCAGTGACTGCCCACACCCATCTTGGTACCCATGTTGTAAGAGTATTCAACATACTCTGAAATTTGGAAGGTATTTTAAAAGGTTTGAAGTGCTCAGGGAACAATGAGAGCAAGATTGAGAGAATTCTAGAAACTGAATCTTATGAGGAATATTTGCTTCTTCTGTATCAGGAGAAGGGGAAAAAAATCTTGTTCTGTTGGTGGATGTCTGAAGGTCTGTCCATATAAAATGTAAAATAGACTTATCTTCTGATACTTCAAAGGGCAGAAGCAATGGATAGAACTGATAGGGAAGCAGGTTTTAACCGGACATTTACGGGAATGTTCTAAGATGTATTCAGTAGGATGTACAGAAGGTCTTCAGAGATGCTGGACTATATTTGCTAAGAATATTTAAACAAAGGCTGGATATCGGGGATCTTACATCCCTTTGTAGATCTTGCTTTGAATAACTCCTGCCCTGAACAAGACTTCCTAGGTTCCTTTGGAAACAGCCTGAGGCTTCAGCAGATGCTGCTACAGCACTTTATTTATTTGCTTGCTTGTTTACAGGCACCATTCTCTTTTCTTGAGTACTCTTTATAAGGGCACAAACAACTCTGATTAGATGCACAGAGAAGCAAGGTTACACATATTTCACATATTTGGCTTCATCTCCTAAATGCAGAGCTGGTTTTTTTCAGGCATACAGTATCCGGATACTTTTGTTTGTTTTTGAAAAGCGAAATCTAGTTCCTTTACCCTTATTTTACACAGAAACGTGGGAATTTATCCACCTTGTTGCAAAAGGATTGAGAAACACAGGGACAGTTCCAGTGGCCAAAATTTAGACCATAGGTGCTCAGCGCAATATTTCTTTTTATCTATCTTTACTGGCTGTTCACTTCCTGTCCCATCAGCTTACCGGCCATTATTTTCCTTGTTTGTTGGTTGGTAAGTAAGATAAGATAACCTTTATTGTCATTTTTTTAAGTAATAAGTAAATGATATTCAAAATCCTCTGAAACCTTGAATCTTAGAAACAGAATAAATTGAAGAAAGGACCAGATACTTTAATTAAAAAGGGACCACCCGGTATGGCCCTGTGTGCATTAATTCCTCGCTTTCCCTCTTTTATTCCATTCCTACAAGGAGCAAAATGAATGCATGTCTCAGCTGATCACTACAGATTGTGTCTCTTTTTGTGCTGCAGGTGGGCTAAGAATAATTATTCCAGCCAAGGTGGAAAGCCCCTTTGGGTTGATCCTCAGGACGCCAGAGTCCAGCATATCTTTATAGATGACAATATCCGACTGACTGATTCCGACACCATTGTCCACCCTCAGGTATTGTTAGGGAGAAGCGTTGCGCCAATCCTGTTCCTCCTAGAAGATTCTTTTGTGGGTCATTCGCAGCTTTTAATTATAATTCCGCCGTCCCCTTTTGTCAATGCTGGCAAATAAGCTACGCTTTCAGGAGGTTTTGTGCACTCAGTGGAGACTCGCTATTGTGATTCCTCCACTTTATTCCACCCTTAAGCAGAAAAATCCGTCTCCTTGGCTACTTTTAGAGCAGTGGTTCTCAATCTTTTTAGACCGGCGACCCCGATGCGCGGCAGCGCCCCTGCGCGGCATGCATGCGCAACACTGCCCCCTGTGCGGTGCGCATGCGCGGTGGTGGTGCATGCGCGGTGCGCATGCGTGGCACAACCC
The DNA here is from genome assembly GCF_016545835.1 of Crotalus tigris. Classification (NCBI taxonomy): domain Eukaryota; kingdom Metazoa; phylum Chordata; class Lepidosauria; order Squamata; family Viperidae; genus Crotalus; species Crotalus tigris. The sequence continues at coordinate 91,431 of NW_024100485.1, forward strand.
CCTGTGCCACCCTCTGTGTGGTGCGCATGCGCGGCGGTGCCCCCTGCGTGGCACGCATGCGTGGCACCGCCCCCTGCACCACTGAGAAAAAAAATGGCGGATTGCGTTGTTTGGTGACCCCCGTGAAATGGTCGTTCGACCCCAAATGGGGTCGCGACCCACAGGTTGAGAACCGCTGTTTTAGAGCAACACTGCCTCACTGGCAAGGATTGCTTATTTCTCCTTCTAAACTGTCCCGAAGGTGGCAGAGATTGGTAAGTGAGCTGCCTGTCGTAATTGCAGGTGATTAGCGGAGAATGGTGGCTGGCGTGGAACAGCAGATGCTTGGTGCCTGTTCTTGCGGCGTGCTCCTTCTGTCCATGGTGTGAATCATTTCCATTTCCCCTCACATCCACATCCAGCAACCTGCTTTTTAGCAAAGCTCCTTTGCAATACTGAGTGCTTAAAGGGCAGCTTTCACGCCAGAGCCAGGAAGTTGGGAGAGCCAAAGAGAAAGGCCGTCGTAGCGGGTCTTTAAATTGGCCTAAAAGCTTTCGCTTAGGAAAGGGAGGCAGCTGGGAGAGAGTGTGTGCTGCCTGAAGTAGGGGATGGAGAAAAAGCTGGGCAGGCAAGGTTAATTGGTTCTTGTTGGATTCAAGCCACCACATTGGTTCTTTGAGCCTTGGTGCCACTCACAGCATAGGGAAAATTACAAGTGGAGGCTGGGATTTTTTCATTTCTCGACAATGGACCCTCAAGGTGGTCAGTAAATACAGGTAGTCCTCGACTTGCAACGGTTCATTTAGTGAGCGTTCGAAGTTACAACGGGACTGAAAAAAGTAACTTTTGACCATTTTCACAGTTAGGACCGCTGCAGCGTCCCCGTGGTTACATGATTTACATTTAGAGGCTTGACAACCAGTTCATATTTGTGACGGTTGCTGTGTCCTGGGGGGGTGTCACGTGATCCTCTTTCGCAACTTTCTGACAAGCAAAAGTCAATGGGGAAGCCAGATTCACTTAACAACCGTGTTGCTAATTTAACAACCGCAGCAATTCACTTAACGACTGTGGCAACAAAAGCCGCAAAACGGGGCACAACTCATTTTGCAAAAATCTCAAATTAGCAATATAAATTCTGGGCTCACTTGTACTCAGGTCTTGGTGGAGGAGGCAAAGAGCCCTGCCTGGAACATTTTACCCTGCCTCAGCCTACAGAATGGTCTTTGAAGAAGGGGAGATGAAGAGAGAAGGGGATGCTGTCAGTGGTAGGATTCAAATATGTGAACAGCCGGTTCTCTGTGTGGATGCCGCTTCCGGAAGTCCATTCTGGGCCTGAGCAACAAAAAATTGGCTGAATCCCACCACAGGATGTTGTTCATTTTCTTCCCCAGCCAATCAGTTTCAGGTCATATTATATTTAGAAAGCAAGGGGGCAGAGAGGACTCCTGGGATTCCATGCCCTCCTTTCTCCTCCTGCTGGTTTCAGGTCAGATCTTGCAGTTTCAGAAGCCAGGAAAATTTTGCTGGGTCCGAGCCAGCCTTGATCCCTTTGAAAAGACCTTGCTTTTCCCCTTGAGTCCCAAGCTCAGCTCTTCCCTCTTAGTGGGTAGATCTGAGCGTGCTCCAAAGTGATCTTCTCTAGCTGTAATTCAGCCTGTGTGTGAGTTTCAAAGCTGGCTTGAGAGCCTGTTGTTTGTACAGTAGGTTCAGAGCAGGGCGGGAGATGTTATATGTTTTGGTGCTTTGCAATGGGATTTTCTAATTAGACGCAGGGGTAGGCAACCTTGGCTCTTTTCTGTCTCGTGGACTTCAACTCCCAGAATTCCTGAGCCAGCATGGCTCAGCTTGGAAACCTCTCCCTTTCCCCTCAGCATGGCTGGCTCAGGAATTCTGGGAGTTGAAGTCCACGAGTCATAAAAGAGCCAAGGTTGCCTACCCCTGAACTAGAGTAAGTGGTGGAGAAGAGGATATCTCAAGGTTTCCAAATCTTCTATTGCCAGGCCTTGCAGTATCAGTCCTACACAATCCCTGTCTAGAATTCACCTGGGCTCATAACATTTCAACCATTCACGCTGTCTACTGGAATCCTTCCCTTTCTATCGCCATCCACACTTAAAGGAACGGCGTTTGGGAACTCCATTCCCTTGCCAGCCCTTGCTGTTTGAGAATAGTTAGATACTCATCCGTGCAAGTCCTCCTTTTTGCAACCCCCAAGAATTGAGAATTGGAGTATAATTGTTCACGCTTCTTATACACATGAAAGAGTGACCCCCACCATGAAAACCAAGCTGAAAAATGTCAGTCCTATCTTCTTTGTGATGCCCCCACCACATTCCTCATGACCCTTTGAGCATAATACAGGTAATCTTCAACTTACAACCGTTTGCTTAATGACAGATCCAAGTTACAGCAGCACTCAAAAGGGTGACTTACAACCAGTCCTCACGCTTACGACTATTGTTGCATCGTCATGGTCACGTAATAAAAAATCAGGCACTTGGCCGCTGGCATGTATTTATGTTCATGGCATTGCCATTTGTGACTTTCCCAGCCATCTTCTGGCAAGCAAAGTCCAATATCTCAGGGGCTACCACAAAGAAGAGGAAGTCAAGCTATCCTCCAAAGCGCCTGAAGGCAGGACAAGAAGCAATGAATGGAAACTGACCAAAGGGAGAAGCAACCTAGAACTAAGGAGAAACTTCCTGATGGTTAAAACAATTAATTAGTGGAACAACCTGCCTCCAGAAGCAGTGAATGCTCCAACACTGGAAGTTTTTAAGAAGAGACTGGACAGCCATTTGTCCGAAATGGTATAAAGGGCCGTGGTGGCGAACCTATGGCACGCGTGCCACAGGTGGCATGCAGAGCCCTCTCTGTGGGCACACGTGCCATTGCCCCAGTCCTAGGCCTTCAGTTGGGTTTTATAAAACCTTTTCGCTTTAGGCCTCTACCGCCATGTACAAAAAAAAAAAGAAGTTCAAGCAATCAATTTCAACTTCTCGCGGAAAAAAAAAGATCTCGCAAAGTTGGAATTGATTGATTGAACTTTTTAGTCCCACCCGGTCTGCTGTTACCACGGCAGCCACACCCATGCAATGGGCCACGCCCACCCAATGGGCCACGCCCACCCGGCACCCAACGATACATAAGTGGGTTTTGGGTTGCAGTTTGGGCACTCGGTCTCTAAAAGGTTCGCCATTGCTGGTATACGGTTTCCTGCCTGAGCAGGGGGTTGGATTAGATGACCTCCAAGGTCCTTTCCAACTTCATTATTATCATCCTTATCCTCATTATTATTATTATTATTATGAGTATGATTATATCAATGGGGAAAGCCAGCTTTGTTTAACAACTAGATGATTCATTGAACGATGGCAGTGATTTGCTTAACAACCATGGGTTTAAAAAAAAGGTCATAAAATTGGGTATGACTTAGTTAACCACCACCTTACTTAGCCACAGAAATTGTCGCAAGACAAGGACTACTTTTAATAAGAACAACAATGATGTTGCCTGCTTCTGTAGCTTGAGTGGTTAGTCGCTGTGGCTAGCGGCTGAGGAGGAGGTTGTGGGGTACGAGCCCTCTGAAAAGCAAATGCTCCAAACTTAGGAGGGTTTGGGCTGACAAGTTCTCCAGAGGAAAGCCTCCTAAGAGGGTTTAAGATTTAGTATCTCTTTAGAGAAATCAAACAGTCCTGAAAAAGGGGATGGCGGATTTCCTTTTTTGCTTTGTCCCTCTGCTTTGTGAGTTAAAGGATTCTGACCTTCTTATCTTGGCCCAACAGGTATTCTTAGGGCAAGGAAGTGATTCTCCCCAGACAGTTCCTACTTCGGAGCACTATGACATCTGCCTAGTACAGACAGACCTTCTGGAGGCCATTGCCGATGTGAACTATTTCTGCCACTGCATAAAACGCTGTGAAGAGAATTATGAGAGCTACTTGTCCAGAGTTGGGGCCTGCATCTAACAGGGTTGGCTGAGCGGTCCCAAAGCCCTTTGTGGTACTGCAAGGGGAGCAAAGAACCCAAATCTCCCAGTTGGCCGCTGCTTGTCTACCTCCCAACGAAGTCAGTATTCTTGTTTTAACTTCCTGGTGAGGGCTCCATGCTGGAAGCTCCTTGAAAAGAGAGCTGGGCCTCCAAGCAAAGAAACATGCTGCCTGTTTTCTCTGTTGCTGCCTGGATCAGAGCATCTAAATAGAGGTGGCTGTGTTTTATTTATAATATTTATTCAGCGCTTAATGAGGGGGGGGGGATTTTCTTGCCCTACGGATGAGTGAAGCAGGTAACCACACTCACACACTGCACTCAAAACTGTTCCGTAACCCAGCCTTTCTCTGCAAACATTAAAATCATCTCTAACTGTTGCTGCTGATGGTTTGGCTACGATGACCTCTGACCCTGAAACATAATGCCTGTGCTAAGCAAGCTCTTGAGAGATATGCTTCAAGGGCAGCCAAACAAGGAGTTCAACAAGCCATAGATGGATTGTGGTTTTACTAGTTTTCTATCCCTTCACTTGCAAAATTCTTTTATGTCTCTGCTGGATTCCCAGTGTTTGATCTGAGTTTTGCTCTCTGCCAGCATTGATCTGCAGACAGAAAAAAACCAGCTTTTTTGAAAGAAATAAGAGACTAATTTTACCGGCTAGAGAAAGGTGACCCAGTCTTTTCTTGACAACCAGCCCCTTCCTGCTCTCTAGTTAAGAAAGCTTTTTTTAAAAAAGCCACCCCCTCCCTTTTCTTGATTCTTTTGCCAATTCACTGTGTATGAGGTCTTTGAGAATATTTATAGCTCATGGTTGAACTGTTCTCTGAGCTCGGTTGTTTTCTTGCAGACATTTCACTACCAAACTAAAGCAACATCATCAGTGCACTGATGACGTTGCCTAGTTTGGTAATGAAATGTCTGCAAGAAAACAGCCAAGCAAGGAGAGCACCAAGAACCCCACAGTTCAACCCTGAACTATAAATATTCTTTTCTATCAATTCATTGTGTTGTTAGCTGGAGAATACTTTGCTCACAGCTTCCTTCTTCCCAAAACAGGAGAGCAATATTTGGTTTGTTGCTTTGAATATGAGCCCAGAATTTTAGGTATTGCTCGAAAGAATAGCTTTAACCTCCCCAGCAGTGGGAGTTAGGAATCATTTGCCTGGAGCTCAGCAAAAAGCAAACTGTTTTTCACAAATCTGTTCTTGTCTTTTCCTGGGCTTTTAGGTAGCTTTTTGTTCTTGCAGAGACCTGGTCTCATGTAGCAGAAAGTAGTATGACTCTTTCAGGAGGTTAAATACATATAAGGGAAGATAGTTTTAAGCACCAGCTGTTACTCATTTTAGCAAAGTAGTTTCTTGTGCTCACAACTGTATATTTCTGAATACCAGATAATGGAGTAAAAGTACAGCATAAGGAGCTTTTGCTTTCCTGTTTCAGCTATGTATTTCTCAAAAGCATTTGTTTAGCCATAGCTGGATGCAGAATTAAAAAGATTCTTGGTTTGATACGTGAGGCTGAGGGGGGATGTAAGAGGCTGTTTGTTGCAGGTCTCCAGAGAGCTATTCAGTACATTTCTGTACAGTTTTTTTTTTCCTGTTCGTATCAAGTCCGTGGAGAGCACAGGCAAGAAATTGAGAACAAGACAAAGGCAGGTGACTTTTAAATTTAGAGAACTTAACTACTGTACATGACAGTCTTCAGATATGCAAATGGGGAAACACGGGGGGTGGTGGTGGTGGTGGTTGGTGCAGAGGATTGGCTACGAATTCCCTGCTCATCCAGTTGGAAAATAAAGCTTGGGTAGATTTTTGCAGAGTTCATTACTGAATGCCTCAGCACATTTTCACATCTTTGCTGCAACATATCTGCTGTGTCATTTGTACGCTGCTTCAGTGCCCATATGGCAAATCTCAGGTAAGTGCCAGGCTAGTTGGCAATGCCATCCTGTGACCAGTGACAAATGTTGAAGATTAGGAGCACTTCTCCTTTGGCCCTCCATAGCCCAGGTGTGATTAAATATATTTTAATCATCACTTCCTAGCATTTTAAGCCCTGATGATGCCGGCAAAAGCTGGCGAAAGCTTGGAGTTTTTTAATTAAACTTTTTATAGTTTTAACTTCCCTGGTGCTCACTTTTATTTCATACACATACATACATACATACATACATACATACATATTGGTAATAACATTAAAAATGTGAACCCTGGGTATATCCATATTTGAAATAAAAGTGAGCACCAGGAAAGTTAAAACTATAAAAAGTTTAATTAAAAAACGGCAAGCTTTCGCCGGTTGCTGCTGGCATCATCAGGGCTTAAAATGCTAGGAAGTGAGGAAGTCCTTTTATAGGTCAATTAAGATCTGCGCCCGGCTCCTCGATCTTGTTACCAGACCTAATTGAGTAAATTGTGCTCCGGTGATCTTTTTCTTCTTGCGCGACTTATCCATGTATACGGTATCACCTATCTTCCCTTCGTTGGGTTCTGGGTTGGGTAGAGTACCCTCCCTGTCCCCTTGGTATTCCCATCATCTTTTTCTTTTTCTCCCCCAAACTTTCTAGATGGTCTGTATTCTCTCCTTCTCTTTCCCCCCCAATCCACATCCATATAGCTGTCGTTTCTATGGGTGCCATTTCTTTCTCTGATGTCCCCCACTCGTCTATTGTTGTTACTAAGATAATCCTGTGCATCGTTCTGATCTATCTGGGTCATTATTGTGAGGTGGGGTGACTCGGCAATCAGTTCGCCAATGTTATGAGTTCCACGAGTACATTCCTGTTTGATCGTCACTTCTCTCCCCACTCCCTTCCTACCGTCTTCTGCATCTTTGCTCCACATACTACCATCCGGACTCCGCACTCTACCATCTGGACGGGGAGAGGGGGGACTCCGGTCTCTCCGGACACCATCACACTCATCCTCAACCCTCCTTGCCCCTCCAACATCTCCCGTTCGTGTACGATCACAATGCGGTGCGCTTGAGTCCATTAGAGCTGATATTATAGGATGCAGCGGGCCGGTCGTCGGGCCACTGCAAATACGATCCCCCCATGCATCATCCTGCCGGAGTTCATTCTTCTCCTCCTCCCCCGGATTCCCCATCTGTGCGTTGCTGCTCTCAAAGCTGTTCCACACCCTGCATAATTCCAGTTGGATCGGCGTCACTGGGTGGGGGGGGGCCCGTCTCGTCATCTCTGGGCCGATCATTTTCCCTCTCCTAGGTTGCAGGTGGGTGGTCGCTATTCCGAGCTGTCTCCTTGTTTCTACATCTGCAGTACTACTCTGTGTTCTAGTTGGGGTGTCCAGTAGTACTGCTAGAGCAAAGAAGGAAGAAAGAAACTATCTCTTCCGGATATGCAAGCGCAATGGGTACCCGGTAAGATTCATTAAACGTTACAGTATTCCATCCGAGTCCCGGAGTAACCCATTAACTGATGAATCAATATCACAGATGACACGTGTTACCCTCCCCTATATCTGCAATGTCTCAGAGGCAACAGCAAGATTACTAGCGCCATATAATGTAAAAGTAGCGCATAAACCTAATCAAATGCTATGCACTGCCATTATGCGCCCAAAGGACCCGCTCCCCAGCATGGAGAGATCGGCAGTCGTATACAGGATTGACTGTATGGACTACCCATGCAACTATGTTGGGGAGACTTCTAAACGTGTAAAGACCAGGGTCCACGAACATAAACCTGCAGTAAAAAGGGGCGAGCAGCGCTCCCAAGTATGGGTACATATGGCGGAATCTGGCCATCGTTTCAACTTCAATGAAGTGCGCGTCTTAGCCAGTGACAACACAAAGGGAGGCCGCTTACTTAAAGAAGCATGGCTCTCCAACAGAGACTCGATTAACCGGCATATTGACCTCTGCCCAACACACCTGGCGTTAAGATCACGGAGTGTGGACAATCGCCCACCCTGCTGCGGACAATCTGATGGCATATCTAATATACCAACAAGGGAGATCAAGGAGGAGGTGTTAACCCCCTAACACGATATAAACAACTCAATAGAGAAGGAACAATATCTAAAGACCCCCGTCGCCCCTGTGGCACGTACGCGCCTCCAAAAGATCAGGGAGGCGGCAAAAATTAAAGCCCAGAAATTTTACATTGGGAATACCCGAGACACTCCAACTAGAACACAGAAGTACTGCAGATGTAGAAACAAGGAGACAGCTCAGAATAGCGACCACCCACCTGCAACCTAGGAGAGGGAAAATGATCGGCCCAGAGATGACGAGACGCCCCCCCAGCCGGTGACGCCGATCCAACTGGAATTATGTGGGGTGTGGAACAGCTTTGAGAGCAGCGACGCACAGATGGGGAATCCGGGGGAGGAGGAGAAGAATGAACTCCGGCAGGATGATGCATGGGGGGATCGTATTTGCAGTGGCCTGACGACCGGCCCGCTGCATCCTATAATATAAGCTCTAATGGACTCAAGCGCACCGCATTGTGATTGTACACGAACGGGAGGTGTTGGAGGGGCGAGGAGGGTGGAGGATGAGTGTGATGGTGTCCGGAGAGACTGGAGTCCCCCCTCTCCCCGTCCAGATGGTAGATTGCGGAGTCCGGATGGTAGTATGTGGAGCAAAAATGCAGAAGACGGTAGGAAGGGAATGGGGAGAGAAGTGACAATCAAACAGGAGTGTACTCGTGGAACTCATAACATTGGCGAACTGATTGCCGAGTCACCCCACCTCACAATAATGACCCAGATAGATCAGAACGATGCACAGGATTATCTTAGTAACAACAATAGACGAGTGGGAGACATCAGAGAAAGAAATGGCACCCATAGAAACGACAGCTATATGGATGTGGATGGGGGGGAAAGAGAAGGAGAGAATACAGACCATCTAGAAAGTTTGGGGGAGAAAAAGAAAAGGATGATGGGAATACCCAAGGGGACAGGGAGGGTACTCTACCCAACCCAGAACCCAACGAAGGGAAGATAGGTGATACCGTATACATGGATAAGTCGCGCAAGAAGAAAAAGATCACCGGAGCACAATTTACTCAATTAGATCTGGTAACAAGATTGAGGAGCCGGGCGCAGATCTTAATTGACCTATAAAAGGACTTCCTCACTTCCTAGCATTTTAAGCCCTGATGATGCCAACAGCAGCCGGCGAAAGCTTGCCGTTCTTTAATTAAACTTTTTATAGTTTTAACTTCCCTGGTGCTCACTTTTATTTCATATATATATACACATACACATACACCTGGTTATATTTATAAAATTGATCAGCCTGCCATCAAAGAGTTACAAAATAAAGTGGAATTAGGCGAACGTTCTTAACAGCTTCACCCAAACCTATCTTTTTGGAGGCTGGAGTTTGCCTTGATTTATATAATCTTCTGACCAGGCCCCTTTGACCCAGGCCTCAGATGCGCTAGGGGACTGTGACCATCTGTCTTGAAATATCCTGAAAGAGACCGAGCTTGTTGAAGATTAATTTGTGATGCTTAGTAACCGATCAGCCGGAACATTTTATTTCACTCTTCCTTCTCATTTCCTTGACAGTCGGCCTCAAGCACTCCACTTTTAGCATCTGTGTGGCAGGATTCATTGGTTGGGTTTTCATTCATAACTGATTTAGTATATATTTTGAAACGCCCAAGATCTCACCAAAAATAAAGCTCACTCTAGCCTGCCAAGGCATCACAGGAGAAAAGCTATGTTAGTCTTTGGTGACATCTGAGGAAGTGAGCCAGAGCTGATGAAAACTTCAACTTTTTAATAAAATGGATTGGTCGGAAAGGCTGCTTCCAATTCCTCAGGATTTCAAGCCAGTTTGGGATCACTCCCAAGGGGGAGGGTAGCAAAAGGCTCTCAGCTGGGAGTGGTTTTTAAAAGCAGAGCATTCAGATTGTGAAGTGAAGGCCTGAGGTAAGGGCTTTCTTTCCTTTGCAAAACAGGATTCCCCCCCACTCTGGGGACCCTCCCCATGAGAACCCTTAAATTACTGTTCCCACCCCTTCTCCCCCTGTCCCCCTTTGCTTCCTGAGAAGTGAATGACAGCAGCTCTCCCTGAAGTCCCTCCTCTTCAATTACAGATTCAGTTGCCATCGAGACTGAGGGATTTAGTCAACGGGCGCCTCCCATTTTGCACCTGCTATAGAAATCAGGCCTGCCCAGGCCTCCTTCTCCAGCTCTTGAGCTTGATGAGATTGCAGGCTTTGCAGTGCTGCTCCTGTTCCTAAACATGCAGTCCCTCCCCCTCCAGGGCCTGACAGGAAGGCCAAAATTTAATGTTGCTGACAAGTAATCGGGAATAAGTCCCCGCTCCTGAATCCCCTGTGGTGGGATCCTCAGATTCCATGAATGTGAACTCTTTCACTGCCTTGAATCTCTTTCAGCCACTATTTTACATTTGCAGAAAGTATAGTAAGAATTGGCTTCCCCAGCCTGATTTTTCCTTTTAAAGGCAGTTTTGTTTTTAAATGCTGGGGGGGGGAGGGGGGAGAGGAAGGAATTTTGGAGGAAAGAAGAAGAAAGACAGTGGTGAGCTAATCACTTTTCCAAAATGGCAAGGAGGTCTGCCTGGATTGTAAATACCAGAAGCAGAGCTCGTAATGCTGTTGAATTTTTTTTTAAAAAGCGTTTATTCCAGATAAAGTCAGCCATCCACATTTTATTGGTACCAAAATGGGCTGCTCTAGAGCCTATTTTTTTAATTACTTTTCAGTCACAAGCAATGCACATATTAAAAGGACTAGAAGATTATGATCACGGTGGAAGGGATAAATTAAGGATTAAGTATAGAACGTTTTCAACATTGTAATTGGAAGTTTTTTTCTTCCAGAAACCTGCAGGGGGGCTGATTTTTTTTATTGCATATTATTTGAGCAGGTGCTTCAACTTTGCATACTCTCCGACTAAACCACATCTTAGCTTTATTTGGACACTGTTGAAAGAGTATTATTTTTGTTCACTGTTGGTGTTATGTTTGTAAACTCCCGTTGTGCTTCATGCTTCTGTTCAAAAATTAAGCCAAGGAAAGAGCCTAGAAATAAAGTATTTTGTAGATGTGGGTGTTGTGTTTTGTATGTTCTCTTTTGTAGCCAAGCTTCAGATTTTCTTCACCTGATGCAGCTAATAGAGAATACCTCCTATTTGGACAAATGGTGCTTAGAATGGCTTCATTAGCGAAAACTAAGGTACGGTGATCAGTGATAGCTTTGAATTCATTGTGCATCTTCAATGTGATTTAGTTCCCGGGCTGTTGCTCATCTCTGTCAACAGGTCAAATTGTGACAGATGGAGCCAGTCTGCCATTGGGGAGCTGCAAAGTTAGAAAGTAATGGGATTTTTAATATTTGATCATTTGTCTTCCTATGTGGAGATGATGGCCTAGGCAGGATCAGGACAGACAAAAACATATGTTTAGTCACAGATTGTCCCAACTAACTATATATGGCACATTGACATGTATAAAGAGGCAGAATATTAGGAAGAATGGGAATTTTTGGGATGTCATTGGAGAGGTCAGTGGGCTAAGCTGTCATCCTTACCTAGCCATCATAATTGGTCCTAAGATAGTTGGCTGGCTGAGAGGAAAGACAGGATGGGCCCCTCCCCTATTCCAAATATACAGAACTTGACTGAAGTGCTGGCTGATTTTTTGATAGCATGCCAGAATACTCTACCACTCCTAAGGAGCTTCCTACTCCATATGAGACTGGTTCTCAAGAAAAAAAATGAAAAAGCTAAATTACAGGTCCACCACTACCCTGCATTTGCTGCTGAAGATCTTTGGCCACGTCTAAAATTAAAATATAAAATAAAATTAATATAAACTACAGATCTCCACCTGAATCACAATAATTGTACTAATGAGATATAAAAAATATGTTGGATCTTCCAGTTCTAGTGTCAGCTAATCATTTTATTTAGGTCATTCAAAGAGTGTAAAAGTTTTCAGTAGCTCTGCTTAGGTTTGTTTTTGTAGTTTACTGATTGACTTTAATAAGTCATTATCTGCTTCTATTTTTTGCATTTGGTTTATTTTTTTGTAATCTTAGTATAAAATACAATAACTTGGGGGAAAATAAGGAGGGAGATAAATTGTAACGCCTCAGAATTGAACACATGTAGCTAAGAGGTTTGCAGCTTAAAATCAGGTTAGAAGCATCTGGCAGAGTGAATGAATTACTCATAGCTGAGTATTATGGCTATAAAATTATATCTAGCATTATGAGCAAAAGACAAATGATTAACCCTCAACAATTCTGGAAGCAAACAAAATAAGCTGCTGTATATCAGACCTGCCTCTTAGAGCTTTCTGTAGAATGTAGATTCCTTCTGTGTGAATACAAATACAGATACATGCACATATACACATATGGAGACAAATTTTAGATAGTGCCCAGGTAGAGAATCGTTTGATGTGAGGTAAAATTATGTAGTGCTGTGTGCACAACATAATTCACATTTTGTGAGTGGGAAACTATACAGACATGATGATAATAGTATTCACTCGCGTCCAACTCTTGGCAGTTCTCTAGGTCAGGTTTCCCCACATCTTCCAATCCTGCACTACTTGAGTTTTTCTATGCACTGGGTGGTGTGAGCTTTGATGGTGTCCAGCCATCGTGTTCTTTGCTGGTTTTCTTTCACTGATTAACTCTTCCCAATATAACTATTGGTACCTTCCCCAGTGATACAGATATAGCTTCAATCAATTTCATTCCTGGCCTTCTCTGGATATACAGGGTTATTGTGGACACAATCCTGAGGCAACAGGTGCTGCATTTGTATCCCTAACATAAAGGTCCCCAAAGTTTTGGGAACCAGGGACCGGTTACGTGGAGAGAGGTTTTTCTGTGGAGTGGAGGGTGCATGGTTTTGTGTGCTGCCTGCATCTCATGGATGGGGCTTTGCTTGTTTCGGCAGCTCGGTTGCTGGCATGCCACAGCCCAGTACTAGTCCACGGACCAGGGGTTGGGGACCCTTGCTCTAACAGGAGGAGATGATCAAGACTGTAGACCAGTGGTTCTCAAACCTTTCTAATGCCGTGACCCCATAATACAGTTCCCCATGTTGTGGTGACCCCCCAAGTGGGTGTGGCCACCAATAAGAGGGAGTAGGACAGCCAGGGAAAAGGGAAAAAAATGGCGGACAGCGTGGTTTGGCGACCCCCATGAAATGGTCGTTTGACCCCAAATGGGGTCCCAACCCACAGGTTGAGAACCACTGCTGTAGACTAAGCTATCCAGAGAATCTGAGATTGGGAAAGCTGGCCCAAGTAAAACATTGACTGCTGTTTGCTAAATATGAAAGATTTAAAATTCTGTGAAATGCTCTCTTTGGGGAAATTGGCATAAAATTGAGGAACAGTCTCAAAGGCCAAGCCAAGCCAAAAAGCCAGACCAAACACATCAGGCAGGCAAATACATTGACAAAGTAGTTTGACTTTATATTAAAATACTTGAAATAAAATTTTTAATTATCCTGATACCTATCTGCTCAGCCATGATTAACCAATAAATAAACCCTTCATGCATGGCTGGCTTGGCGTTACTAAGTCATAAATCATGGTTTAGAAATCGTAACTGCCCAGGTTCAGATAACAAGCTAAGGCAAACGAGACGTGCCACGGTGTGCCTTAGCGTCCTGGGTGAAATCAAGTCTAACCAACACCACAGTTGAGCTAACCCACCTGTATTGACTGACACCTTAGCATTGGGAGTTAAGGTTGCTTATTGGGACTCAGTATTCCTCCCCTCCCCCCCCCGTTAAAAACAGCAATGGCTTAAGTTGCCCCATGAATGAAATATTCAAGCCTCGATTAAGCCCAAACTTTCCGGAGAGCGACCTTTAGAGCACATCCGCAGCGGGCCTTTCGGTTTGTGAAAAAGGGGCAGATGCCCGCCCTTTTCCGGGCCTCCGACTTTGCAAAGCGGCCGCTGTCCCAAGCGCGCTGCAATTGGAGGAGGAAGAGTTAAGCCGCCGATTTGTGTGTGTGTGTGTGAGCGTGTGTTTGTGCGGTTTTTATTCCTCCCCTGCCGCCCCGCGATTCCGAGAGACTCGCCGAGAGCGGCGGAGAAAGCGGATCGCAACCGCAAAGCCAGAAGCTCCCGAGCAGAGCGGAGCGGGGCGGAGCGGAGCGCCACCCGCCGCACCAAGACTTTGCCCGGGTTCGGAAGGACCGCGCAGTCCGGAGAGGTGAGCTCCCCGCCGTGGGGAGGGATCGGGCGCTGCTCCGAAGGCTACTGGAGAACTCGGGTTCCCGCACTCTCCCGTCCCTCCAGCGGAGCTGCGGAGCCCTCGGGGCTGGGGGCCGCTGCACGGTGCCAAAGTTTCTCCCGATGGGAAGGAGGGAGGAGCGGGCGAGGCCGCGGGGAACCGGAGGAGAGGTTGAGGCTTCCACCCGCGCTGGGTCCTGGGGCGATCCCAGCCGGGTCGGGGTGCAGCTCTCCACGGGTGGCCAGGGGGGCGTTGCGCAGCGGACTCCGCGCCTGCCTCTGCGGCCATCTGGAGCGGGAGCTCTCGGTTGCAGTGGCTGCCAAAGAGAAAGAAAGAAATGCTCCCCCGGCCCTTGTAAGGTGATGCTTTCCCAACTCTTCTTTTGCTGGAAATTGTAAATATCCGATCAGTCTCAGGGAGGATCCGGGAATCGGTGCCTCGTGCCCTGGCCCTTCCTGTTTTGCTTTATTTCCCTTTCTTTCGTGGGCTATTCAGTTTTCTACGGTATGTATTCGCAAATAAGCGTTTCGGATTTGAGCCGGGGTTCATCCTCATAACTTGCTTGCAGTATTTGGCAAAGAGTAACTCTAAGCTTGTGCTGAGTGTTTTTCTACTTCCTGTCCCGTTTCCCACCTTCCTAACAGTGCCGGTAGTACAATGTATTTTTAACACAAAGTAATTCCTATTACTCAAGAAACATAATACGGAGAGAAAAAGGCTGGATAGTAAAAGGTTAATAATTTTTGCAAGGCAAAGTCAACTGCCTTTTCTGTAGAAGCCAGGGAAAAACTTCCTGGCTTTCTTCATCCAATCCAACCCAACCCTATTATTCTATGTTCTTTCTCCCCCATGTTTTTGCCCTTTTCTCTAAGCAAAACAGTTGCTGCCCTATATTTCCTTTGTGGGACCTCAACCATCAAGAGTGAGATTCTTTTCTTTCTCCGTTTTCATTATTATTGTTACATAACTGTTGCTTCCATATCACCACTTCTATCCCATTTTGGATCTGGATCTCTGTTCCAAATAGTTGTGAAGACCACAACGCTCTTCGTCAACGCAGTCACGATAGAGAGCATTTTTGGCAGTACCACACATTGCTATCAAAGGAGGAAAAAGATGGATCCAGTAAGACCCAAGAAGCTGTGAGATTCCCAAACAATTTCCAGTCAAATTTATCTTTGGAACTCAATCATCAGAATTAATTAGCCATTGATGGTCTTTTTCTACTTAACCTATGTGAAAAGTATTTTTCCCCCTAAATGTCCCTTTCTAAAAAAAAAACAACAACAAGCAAACACTGCACCCAGAGTCTTTCACTTAGAAAAAGACTAATCATTTTGCTACCCACATGGTCTGTATATCACAACCTTCTTTAACTTTTTATTGCCCCTAAATCAGTGGTTCTCAACCTTTCTAATGCCGCGACCCCATAATACAGTTCCCCATGTTGTGGTGACCCCCAACCACTTATACATCACCGGGTGCCAGGGGCGTGGCCAAAGAAAAGGGGGAAAAAATGGCGGACAGCCTTGTTTGGCGACCCCCATGAAATGGTTGTTCGACCCCAAATGGGGTCCCGACCCACAGGTTGAGAACCACTGCCCTAAATTAAACCTGCCCCAAATCTCTTTTTACCTCTCTTTGTCTGAGCCAATGAATGGGCTTATCTTCTAATAAGCAATTGGGGGGGAGTAATTGCACTTTATTAAGTGGCTAAATCTTTCTAACCCCTACCTCTCAAGGTGATGAAAATAAATATGTCAGCTTTCTCAGAAGCTTAGTAAAGGCATCAGGCTGTTAAACCAACTTACTTACCTGTAGTTTCTCATTAGCTTTATGCCTGTGAAATATTCAGCCATTCAGCACTGCTTGTAAAATATTAAATCAGAGCTTTGTGATACTGGACAATAGGAATCTGTCTTCTGTTAGATGCCAAACTGTCAAGGTGACAGTGAGGATTCGAACATTGCAATACTGGTTTTTCAGAGAAAATGTGAGGTTGAAAGTTGATAGCATGCCTTCTCAGTAAGGTAGAAATGGATAGTTATTAGCTCTGTGGGAATCCGAAGTTCTTGGTAGAGATTCTTAAGCTTTGATTCATGGATTCTTGACATCTTGGGAGGCATGGAGTGAAGATTTGGAGAAGGGTCATCAGGACAGGGCTGTTTCTTTGGAAGCGGTTTGGTTTCAGTTTTTCCAAACATTTATTTGTGTTTGTCAGAAGGAGCACCACAGAGATGACTGAAATAGGTACATCCAGCCTATTGAAGAGAAGGATTGGGGGTGGGGACATGATAACTGTCTTCCAGTACTTGAGGGGCTAGAATAGAATAGAACAGAACAGAACAGAATAGAATAGAATAGAATATAGAATAGAATATAGAATATAGCTGGAAGGGACTTTGGAGGTCTTCTAATCAGCCCCCTGCTCAAGCAAGAGAACCTACACTGTCTCAGACAGGTGAATGTCTGAGTTTCCTCTTAAAAATCCCCAGTGATGGAGCGCCCACAATTTCTGAGGGTAAGCTATTCCACTGGTTGACTGGGATTGACTCATTCTGTAGGGCACTAGAGGGCAGAACAAGAAGTAATGGGTGGAAGCTTATTAAAGAGAGATCCAGCATAGAAATAAGGAGAAATGTTCTGACAGCAAGAACAATTAGTCAAGGGAGTAGCTTGCCTCCCGGAGTTATGGGTACCCCATTATTGAAGGTTTTATAAATAGATGACAACCATTTGACTCGGATAGTATGAGACTTCTGCCGTGAGCAGGGAGTTGGAGTAGAAGACCTTCAAGGTCCCTTCCAGCTCTATGATTCTATGTTCTATGTCCTAAGGGGTAGGCAACCTTGGCTCTTTTATGACTCGTGGACTTCAACTCCCAGAATGGCTGGCTCAGGGAGTTGAAGTCCACGAGTCATAAAAGAGTCAAGGTTGCCTACCCCTGTCCTAAGACATAGTTCCTCTCCCTGGTGGGTTATTTTAGTTCCAGGGACTGACTTAGCCCAACCTTTCCTACCCTGACAGGTCTCGGGATTCAGAATCTGCCCCTAAAAAGTAATGAAAGAGAGAGTGACAAATGTCTGATTTTGTTAATCATGCACATGTAATCCAAATAAAGACATATTTAATAACTTTTTAGAGAAAAATATGTAGTGTTCTAAGTAGGGGGTGGGCCTTTAGGATTTTTGATAACGATTAAGGGCTTTGATAATGATTTGATGGCTCAAATACTAAAGGTCAGTTCTGTTCTGGTAAGAAGACTACTTAATTGAAGATAGTTGGCATGGTACCAAAAGCAACAACAGGTGCTGGAGGTGAATGGCAAAGCAGATAGGAAGGGAATGAAGCCTGAATATCCGAGTCTTAATTATTTTATTTATTAAATTTATATGCCATCCTTCTCACAGTCACGCAACTTACAATCTGATAAAACAACATTATAAAATTAAAATGAATATTATAAAAAATTAAAACAGCAAGGCAATAAATATAACAGGGGTCTTCAAACTTGGCCCTTTTATGACTTGTGGACTTCAACTCCCAGAATTCCTCAGCCAGCGTGCCCGGCTGAGGAATTCTGGGAGTTGAAGTCCACAAGTCATAAAAGGGCCAAGTTTGAAGACCCCTGAAATATAACCTTAAAAATAAACATAACATAATAATAATAATAATATATACTAAAACATGCTCTATTTCTAAGCAAGTATTCTGAATGTCATCTTCTAGCTATGTCTGTGTGGAAATATTTCCTTGAAAACTACAGTTAATCCTCGACGTACAACCACAGTTGATCCCCAAATTTCTGTTACTAAGCAAGACAGTTATTAAGCAAGTTTTGCACCATTTTACAACCGTTGTTAAGTGAATCACTGCAGATTAAATGAATCTGACTTCCCCATTGCCTTTGCTTGTCAGAAGGTTGCAAAAGCTGATCACATGATCGAGGACACACTGCAACCGTCATAAATACATGCCAGTTGCCAAGTGTCCAAGTTTTGATTGTGTGACTGTGGGGATGCTGCAACAATCATAAGTGTGAAAAACGATCAGGTCACTTCTTTCAGTGCCATCGTGACTTTGAACGGTCACTAAACAAATGGTTGTAAGTCGAGGACTTCCTCTATGGAGTTTCCATCCAAGTAACAAAGGTGCTTTTTCACAAGGCAACTGGACTTTTTTGTTTTTCTTTGAAGACGTTTCGCTTCTCATCCAAGAAGCTTCTTTAGCTCTGACTGGATGGGGGTGAAAGGAAGGATTTATACTCCTTTGTATTTATACCTAGGACAGTGATGGCAAACCTTTTAGAGACTGAGTGCCCAAACTGCAACTCAAAACCCACTTATTTATCGCAAAGTACCAGGGCCGCATCAGCATTGTGATGCCCTCTTGGGGGGGGGGCAGGGAGGCGCCTCTGAGTGCCGCCTCTGGTACCAAAAACCAGGGGTGCAAAAATGGGCCACCGTGATGCACAAAAATGGCCACCACCGCGCCGTGGGGCGCAGATACAAGGCGCTGCACCACGCAAGAATGGGGCAGGGCTAGTGAGTATCACGCAGGCACTAGCTCTGCCCCATTTGCAGCGGGTGCGTACTCGCGGCCCTGTGCGCGCATGCATGCATGTAAAATGCTTTCCCCTCCTTTTTCTTCCAGTCCATCAATCGACAATGGTTGGTGACCTCTGCTCTACCACCTCTACTCAAGATTGCTAGTCAGCCGCTTCGCCTCCTTTGTGCTGGGTGGGGCTTCTGTTCCGGGCGGCAGTGGCAGCCTGCTGCTGGCGGTGGTGGCGCGCGTGCCATCAGAGAGGGCTCTGAGTGCCGCCTCTGGCACGCATGCCATAGGTTCGCCACCACTGACTAGGAGTATAAATCCTTCCATTCCCCCCCATCCAGTCAGAGCTGAAAAGCTTCTTGGATGCGAAGCGAAATGTCTTCAAAGAAAAGACAAGAAAGTCCAGTAGCCTTGTGAAAAAGCACCTTTGGGACAACCACGACCTGGATGACTAAGAATCTCCACAGACATCCAAGTAATACATATAAGATAAGGTGTTGTTCTCCACACTGATGAATTTCCAAGTTATGAACAGCCAGCAAACCAGAGTTAAAGAAGCAGGATACTATTTTGTTTTTCCCTCCTTCACCCCAGCAAAATTAGAGCCCTCTTCCTTTTTCCTGCATCCTTTCTCAGAGATATCTGTGCTTTATCTTAAAATAAGATGGCCCTCCTTATGTATTATTCTATGTTTCGCCTATCAATCTGATCTTACCTTATTTGTTTTTAAAACACGCTGCACTCCAGGGGCAGAGTCATACCCACTTGGCAGGCTTTGGTTGACTTAAAAAACTTGGCTGGGGTTTGGCTAGACTCAGGCTCAAGAATGGTGAGTTCAGCAAATTATGTCTGAAAGAGAACTGCAGCTAAGCTTCTTTTTCCAACTGCTTGGTTCCTCCTGCCTCTTTCCTATTTAAGGAAGCTCCCCGTGGATAGATGAGAGCAAGAATAAATGAGGGAGGAGAGATTTTCAGAGAGGGCTGACAGGCAGGTGACAGTTGCAAAACCACCTCTTTGTACACTGATTTCCTTCTGCACATCTGCTTCCTGCCCCACCTTTGGCAGTTCAGGGGAATATCAGGCCAGACAATGAGAGAGACGCAGGGTGGACGAATTGACAAGGGGAATGAAATGAATTTTTTTTTTTTTACTGCTTTTACTTCGCATTTCATTGGAAAGGTTCCCAATGCAAAGTATATGTTGGTGTGTGGGTAGGAAGCAATCCCTGTTCATGCTTTGATGCAGAAAAACATACTTGTAGAAAGATGGAAAAGAAGAAACGAACAGATGTCTCTGTTTAATATTATAACAATCTCAATCACTTCCTCTGTGATCCGATTGAAGGATTGTGGTTGGAGAAGAGGGGAAACTTAATAGATCTGACTTCTCCAAAGAGCTGCTTTTTTCTTTTTTCTGCTTTCTTGTTGAATCTAGTGCTATGGGTTTTGAATTAGATCTTCAGATTTCCTCCTTTTTTAGGCTTCTACAGTTCCGTGTGTTTACTATACATGTTTGGAACCATCTGTGCATATTCTGAATATCTTGGTTTTTTTTTTCCTTCTTGTGACCATGAAGAATGATGGGGAAACTGATACTCGGCATCTGGCCTAATTGATTCAGAGATGTGAAGAATAGACAAAAGTT
Organism: Crotalus tigris; assembly: GCF_016545835.1. Classification (NCBI taxonomy): domain Eukaryota; kingdom Metazoa; phylum Chordata; class Lepidosauria; order Squamata; family Viperidae; genus Crotalus; species Crotalus tigris. The sequence goes on from NW_024100485.1 coordinate 111,809, forward strand.
GTTGCAGGCTTCAGCATCCTCTCACTCCTGAAGGTCAGGCTCCAAAATCCATAGTATGTGTGCATAGGAAGAGAATGTTTTTAATTTGCGAAGAGCTGGGAAGATGGAGGGTTGCCCCATCCTGCATCACCTAGTACAGTGGTGGCAAACCTATGGATGGGTGCCAGAGGAGGCACTCAGAGCCCTCTCTGTGGGCACACAGGCTGTTGCCCCAGCCTCGCCTCCCCCCGTGACCCCCTCCTCTCCAGCAGCCCCCTTGGAGGAGAGTTGCCCCTGAGCGTGGCCCACACGGAGCAGAGCAGCCAAAGACATGGCAGCCAGGCAGACAAGACTCTGCCCTCACGCCCCATCATGCACAATTGATGCTGCGGGGCACAGGCAGAGGGCGTGACCGCCATAGTGCTGCTGGGCTGCCTGGGCGATCTGCGGCAGGCCCTGGAGGCAGTGAGTGGCCCTGTGGGCAGGCGGGGCAGGGGATGGGGGGGTGGAGCGGGGGCAGGGCAGGGGGTGGAGCGGGAGCGGAGCCAGTTTTTGGGCACTCGGTCTCTAACAGGTTTGCCATCACTGACCTAGTAAGAATAGAAGTTGTTGAAAAGAATAAGGAAGAGGAGGAAGTGACTGTCACTCTTCTTACAAAGCCTGGATATCTTTAAAGGTTAGCTATTATTTGAGATGATTTGTCTAGAAAATGTCTTATAGAATTTTGCTCTCTTTTACTTAACTCTTTTACATATTTTGTTGGAAGGAAGAAGGAAAATCTGTAGGCATGATGTGTGTGGATGTTAGAATAGTTGGTGTATGGAAGATTCAGTTGGTTTTATAATTAGTTGTCTAATTCAACTAATTAAGTGATCATTATTAATCTTGGTAGAATATTTGTAGCTCAAGATTGAACTGTGGGGTCCTTGGTGCTCTCTGAGCTTGATTGTTTTCTTGCAAACATTTCTTTACTCAACAAGCTAACAGTAAACAATCTAATCAAGGAAGCACCAACAGCACTCCCACCAATACTGGCAGGACAAACCAGTAATATATAAACAAAGAGAAAACACCACTCCCTTCTAGCACTGATGATGTTACCTAGTTGGATAATGAAACGTCTACAAGAAAACAGCCAGGTGCAAAGAGTACAAAGGACCCCAGTCAGCTTATGGTCACTCACTCACACACTTACAGGCCTAGAAAACAGCCACACTCAAATCACTTTCAACCCAACACTGAGACACAAATACAACCGGTTCTTTAGAATACATGGGGACAAAGTAAATTTAAAATAACAGCAAAACTTTACTGGTTACAATATGTATTCATTTACACTCTCTTTCTCTCTCACACACACACATAACACACACACAAATCCACATACAGATACTCATCCACGCTTACCCACTTCTCAACTAGGCTGGGAGGCGCTAAAAGAGGGAAAGAAGCCTACCCTTCTACTCCCCAAATTCCTTGCTTTGTTTATTCCCAAGTCTGGTAGCTGCTGATGGGATTTGGGGAGGAGTTTTCCATGTGCTCAGCCCAATTTCTTTTATTTGGTTCAGATGTGACATTTTTTCCTTTGTTTTCTGAACCACTTGGTTCATTTTTAACTACTTCTCCTAAAGGTCTTTTACGGAAAATTAGATGCCTTTGTTCACCCTGCTTATGTGCCTGCTTCATCTTTAGGTATGTCTTCAGTCTAGATCCACACCCCATAATACAATCCTTTGGGGGAAGGAATGTAGTCTGTGATAGGTATGGACTATGGAATCAGAGCAGGACCCAAAGCAAATCCTCATTACTGCAGGGCCTATTAGACAGCATGTACTGGTGGGACTCCCTTCAAGGGAATATTTAGAGGGACCCCACCCAACAAAGGCAGGCACTCATATTTATACATCTCAGAATGGCAGGAGAGACTAATCCATAAGCAACACATGATGTAAGCATAAAGGATCTCAAGTTACTACAGGTAATGGAGCTCAGGAATAAAGCAATAAATGAATAAAACAGGGAGGGGAGCATTTCCCATAAATTAAGAGGAGGAGGCAGTTTGGGAATGCCAGATGCCAAAACGAAGTTTCCTATTACAAATCTATGGGTTTGTTCTAATAAGATAACTAACTGGCCTTATATCTCTGTAGGTCAACTTGATTTAATTGATTCCACTCATCTAAGAACTAATTTCCCCCACAATCCAAACCAACAGATGTGTGCATACACGTATGCCAGTACGTCACATGCATACATTTATTGGTCAAGGCAGGAAAGGATTGAGCTTGACAAAATGGGGAACTTGGGCATTGTGCAGAACTTTGGGGTATATATTTTTTCTGCCTAATTTTCCTTTAAAAAAAAAAATCTTCAATTTAGGCCCTTTTCCTTGCTTCTTACCCTGCTTTCTACTTTGCCTTTTGTTTTGGTTACGTATTTTAATTTGCAGGATTGCAGCATATGGTAGCAAAACAGGCCTATTCCATTCAGAATATAGAACAGAAGCAAATCTCTAACTTCCTTTTACGTGCCGTAAGCATGATCTTCCAAATGAATTCAGGCTTATTGGACTCGAGTTAATAATAATAATAATAATAACAATAGTAGTAGTAGTAGTAGTAGTAGTAGTAGTAGTAGTGGTAAAGTTGGAAGGGACCTTGGAGGTCATCTAGTCCAACTCCCTGCTTGGGCAGGAAACCCTACACCATTTCGGACAAATGTCTGTCCAGTCTCTTCTTAAAAACTTCCAGTATTGGAGCATTTACTGCTTCTGGAGGCAGGTTGTTCCACTGATTAATTGTTCTCACTGTCAGGAAGTTTCTCCGTAGTTCTAGGTTGCTTTTCTCCTTGATTAGTTTCCACCTGTTGCTTCTTGACCTGCCTTCAGGTGCTTTGGAAAATAGCTTGATTCCCTCTTCTTTATGGCAGCCCCTGAGATATTGGAATACTGCTATCATGTCCCCCCTTGTCCTTCTCTTAATAAAAAGGAATTTTCTGACGGTTTAAAACCGATTTCTGAAGATGGTAAAAGTGGCAGTGAAATAATTAAAGTTAGCTGCCCTATGAATCTTGCTTTGTGAAAGCACCACATTTTTTTTTAAAAAAAATTGCTTTACAGAACTGCTTGGGTAGCCAAAGATACCAGGCATTTGATTTCTGTTCATTTCCATAGTTTTCATAAAGTAGTTCTTATTTAACAAACATAATTAGGGCTGGCAACTCTGTTGTTTAGTGCCACGGTTGCTAAGCAAAACATCATGTGACTGTGATGGAGTTACGGCCTCACTCCTACTGCAGTTGTTAGGTGAATCACCAGGGGTGTTACACAAAACATCACATGACCATGACTACTGCTGCCTTCTCCATTGGCTCTGCTAGATAGTTGCAAAGTACACAGTGTGGTGATTATCCAGTGGTGGGATTCAGCTGGTTCACACCGCTTCGGCAGAACTGACAGCTACTTTTTGATGCTCAGGCCCAGAATGGACTTCCGGAAGTGGTATCCACACAGAGAACTGGTTGTTCACATATTTTAATCCCACCACTGTGATTATCCAACTGCGAGATGCAGCACAGGTTGTAAATGCAAGGACCAGTCATAAAGTTTACCTTTTCAGTGCCATTGTAACTGGCAGGCACAAAAATCAGGAACCAGGATTGTCCAGATAAATACAAGTTTACTCCATTCTATCTCTCAACAAGAATCTGAATGCCCAAAGGTGCTTTTTCAAAAAGCAACTGGACTTTCTTTGTTTTTGCTTGAAGACATTTTGGTTTTCATCCAAGAAGCTTTCAGTTCTGAAGAAGCTTCTTGGATGAGAAGCAAAACATCTCCAAGGAAAAATAAAGAAAGTCCAGTTGCCTTTTGAAAAAGCACCTTTGGGACAGCCGTGACCTAGATGACTGAGAATCTCCATAGACAAGAATCTGAACTATTAATGATCAAGGCAAATTAGTGCCAAATAAGAATCAACAGAATTCAAGGTGGGATGGTTTTAGATCTCTTGTGGGGGTGAAATGACTCCAAACTAATGACACACTTGACTCCTCCCTCAGGCTCAGCCTGCTCATTTCCTACAGCAGGGGTCCTTAAACTACGGACTGCTGGCTCGATGCCTTGTCTTTTTATCCGGCCTGCTTTCACCCAGGATACCAGGTCCTATGCTGCTTGCCACCTCCTGTGAGCGTGCCGAGGCAGGTTCAGCTTCTTGTTAGCTTCGATTCGCCTGGTCTAGCCTCTCCGCGCTGTGAGGAGAGCGCAGAGCTGCCTGCCTGCTGGGCAGGCTGGGGGCTGGGTGGCAGATGCCGACTCTCACTCCTCTCTCAACGTCCCCTCCCCTGGAGCCTACAGAGTCAGGTGTGTGAAGTGGGCGAGGGCCAATTGCTAGTCATCTCCAGCCAATGGTGCCTTTCTTCATTCCTCATGGAGGGTGACACTTCCCCAGCTGCATTTCTTGCCTGTTTTTCTCCCTCATTGCAAATATCTTCCTGCCATTCTGCTGTTAAGGCTGTCTGGCTCTTGTCCAGGAATTTACAATGGCCTTTCAAGCCATGGCCACCGGCAACATGCTGGCAACCTCTCCCCCTCCCCTTGTCCCTTCCTGGGCCTGGAGGGAGGAAGGAAGGAGATGGGAATGAGAAAGAGGGAGGGAGGAAGGAAAGAGATGAAAAGGAGGGAGGCAGGGAAGGAAGGAGGGGAGGGAGGGAGATAGGAATGAGAAAGAGGGAGCCAGGGAAGGAAAGAGTGTAGGGATGGAGGGAGGAAGGAAGGAGATGGGAATGAGAAAAAGGGAGATAAGGATGGAAGGAGAGGAGGGAGGGAGGAAGGAGATTGGAATGAGAGGGAGGGATGATCTGAGAGAAATCCTGCCTTATTCCTGCCCTGATGCCCTTTTGCCATCCCCTTGCCCCTTCCTCCTGGCCTATCCTGATGGTCTCCCATCCTATCGCTAAGGATGCTTTGGTTATAATCATTAATTTTTTTCAAACTATAGTCCGGCCCCCCAACAGTCTGAGGGAAATAAACTGGCCCCCTGTTTAAAAAGTTTGAGGACCCCTGTCCTACAGTAACTTTAAATAACTGCTAAACAAAGTGGCCGGTAAGCGAAGAATACCTGTCCTGAACTCTTTGGATAAAGCTGCAGCATAGAGAGCACTACCTCAGTTTCAAGGTAGAAGGTTGCTGAAAGATCACTGCTAAAGGAACAGGATATAAATTTTTGCCAATTCCTCGAAGATGCTCCTTTTGGGGGGGGGGAAAGCAACAGTGATGAGAAATGATGGGGAGTATTTGTGAATATCATCCTTATCTGAAATTCTTTCTCTAGCTCAGTTGTTTCAGCGGGAATGTTGCGTATTCAGGGGATTCATTTAAAAACACCTGACCTGTCTTTCAACCAGACAGCAAAATATGACTCAGAAGTGGCCTTTCAATGACACTTTAAAAAAATACTATGGCTTCTAGGATCGTATTATTTCACATTATTTCCAACCAGGTATCCAGATGAATTTCTCTAGTTTAGAAGCTTCCTGTTTTTAGGTCTGGATAAAAACATTTAATATGTTGATGGCTGATCAAACTGCAACTAATTTATTGTATATGAAACAAAATACATTTTGTAATGCCAATAAACCAGGGAGATGGTTTATCAATTGAGAAAGAAGCAGAGACAGAGAACTATAGATAAAATAAATTATAATGGTAAGTTGGTATATCAGAAGGAGTTGATTAAGAAATCTTTTTTAGATTATTATCAAAAATTATATATGAGTACTAAAGTACAGGTTTTAGATATAGATAATTATTTAAAAGATGCTAATTTTCCTAAACTAACAGAAGATCAGAAACAAGAAATTAACGGTCTGATTACTAGTGAGGAAATTGAGACAGTAATTAAAGAATTAAAATTAGGTAAAGCACCGGGTACGGATGGATTGACATCTATTTATTATAAAACTTTGGTACAAGAGATGATTCAATCTTTAAGGGAGCTTTTTAATAATATATTACAGGGTTCAGAGATCCCCCCGTCATGGGGTAGAGCTTTTATATCCTTGATTCCAAAAGAAGATCAAGATCTCACTTTACCAAAGAATTATAGACCTATATCTCTTTTAAATGTAGATTATAAGATTTTTTCGAAAATTTTAGCTAATAGACTCATGAGGGTCCTGCATCATGTAATATATATGGATCAAACGGGTTTTATAACTGGAAGGTATATGAAGAATAATGTTAGACAAATTATTAATTTATTAGAATATTTAGATAAAAACAATCAAATTTCTGCAGGATTGATATTTTTAGATGCTGAAAAAGCTTTTGACCAGCTGAACTGGCAATTTATGTTAAGATTAATTGAGAAAATGAACTTTGGAGAAAAAATTTTACAAGCTCTTTGTGTTATTTATCAAAAGCAAACGGCACAACTTATAGTTAATGGGGGTTTGTCAGAGGTGTTTTCAATAGACAGGGTTGTCCATTGTCACCATTGCTGTTTGTTCTAACTTTGGAAATTTTGTTGATTAAAATTCAAGAATAACAGCAAATAAAAGGAATAGAAGTTAACAAAAAAGAATATAAATTAAGGGCTTTTGCAGATGACTTGGTTGTTACTTTATCTCAACCTACTTATTCTGTAATAGAGTTATTACAATTGATACATCAGTATGGACAGGTTTCTGGTTTTAAAATTAACAATAATAAGACTAAAATATTGCCTAAAAATATGACTAATTTGGATAAGGAGACCTTGGTTAGGTTGACAGATTTTGAGGTTGTTAACAAGGTAAAATATCTGGGGGTTACTTTATCTGTTTCTAATGCCAAATTGTATAAAAATAATTATGAAAGGCTGTGGGTCAAAATACAAAGAGATTTGGAAAATTGGGAGAAGCTGCAATTATCTCTTTTGGGGAGAATTGCGGTGATTAAAATGAATGTTTTGCCAAAGTTTCTTTTTTTATTTCAAATGACACCCATTTTAAAGAATGAGGTTAATTTAAATGAATGGCAGAAAGGTAGCAAAAAATTTATCTGGGCAGGGAAAAAACCAAGAGTAAAACTTAAAATTATACAAGATATTCGTGAGAGGGGTGGACTCAAGGTACCGAATTTGAAATTGTATTAAGATGCTGTGGCTTTAACATTAATTAGTGATTGGGTTAATTTAACAAATGTAGAAGTACTCCTCTTAGAGGGTTGGGATTTGCTTTTCGGATGGCATGCCTATTTAATTTTCAATAAAAAGGTTGACAGGGTTTTTAAATCTCATATTATAAGGACTTCTTTACTTTGGGTTTGGAAGAAATATTATAGAAATGATTTTAAAATTCCATTATGGGCTATACCATGGCATGCAACAGAAGGGATAAGGAGAGGAGTCAAGATGGATAGTGTTTCTTATGCACAATTACTTAGATGGGATGGTAAAAATTGGCAATTAAAATATCTCGAAGATTTAACACAAGAAAATATTATTTATTCATGGTTTCAGTATAGACAAATAGTAGAGAGGTGGAAGATAGATCGTAATTTGGGTTTGCTTAGAGAAGATGAGAATTTGTTAAAACAAATAAAAGATCAAAGACGAACTCACATTAAGAGACTTTACGGGGTGTTAGTAGAGTTGGATTCAGAAGCAGAATTAGTTAAAGAATGTATGGTTAAATGGGCACAAAACTTTGAGGAACCGGTTTTATTAGATACCTGGGAGATTATTTGGGTGAGGAATGTTAAATTTACACAAGCCCAAAATTTAAGGGAAAACTTTTATAAAATGTTTTATAGATGGCACCTTGATCCACAAAAAATGTCTCGTATGTATCCTGACTTGCAGCCTAAATGTTGGAGATGGGGATGTTTGGATGCTACTTATTACCATATCTGGTGGTTATGTAAAAATATAAAAGCTTTTTGGATTAAAATATGGTGGAATATTCAAAGAATTTTCAGAAGAAGGATAAAATTTACCCCACAATTGTTTTTGTTAGGTATTGTTTCTGATTGGGACAGTAAAGAGATTATATTGATGTTAAATTTAATTACAGCGGCCAGGTTGTTAGTAGGGCAATGTTGGAAGAAGGAATCTTTGCCTACATTGCAAAAATGTTTTTTTAAAGTTTCTTATTTGGCGGAAATGGCAAAGATTTCAGCTTTCTTGAAAGATCAATTGCAGGAGAAGTATCTCCTGGTATGGAAAAGATGGATAGATTTCATACAATATAAGTTGGATATAAAAAAATATTACTTAGTTTTTGAATAATTTATAATTAAAGTTTAAGATATTTCTTAGATATTTTCTTTTATTTTTATTTTTTTATTTTTTATTTTTCTGTTTTTTCTTTTCTTTCTTCTTGTATTTTTTTTATATATTGTTGTTAATTATTTTATAATTTTGTTTAATTAACGTATTTAGATTTGTTTATGGTTTATAAGTGTTTCAAGATTCTTTTAAAATTTTTCTAATTAAGCCTGTATTCAGCTCTGGGAAGATTGGGGGAGGGTAGGGGAGGGGTGGGAGGGTGTGGGGGAGGGGAATCTTTTCTTTTTGTAAAACCTAAAAATTTTCAATTAAAAAAAAAAAAGAAGTGGCCTTTCAATGACTCAATGACACTTTAAAAAAATACTATGGCTTCTAGGATCGTATTATTTCACATTATTTCCAACCAGGTATCCAGATGAATTTCTCTAGTTTAGAAGCTTCCTGTTTTTAGGTCTGGATAAAAACATACATTTTGTCATTATTTATCCCTATGCTGAACAATGATGTTGTAACGAAAATAATTTCAGCAGCTGTGAACTTATTCCTTGAAAGTCTTCCTCGCCCTTACATTAAAAATATAATTGAAATCTTGACAAATACAGCTGATGCTCACTTAACAACCACAATTGGAACTGGCAACTCCCATCACTAAGCAATGAAGTCATTAAGTGAGACATGACATGACCATGACAGACATGGTCATTACTTCTGCCACGGTAATTAAGCAAATCAGCTACAGTTATTAAATAGATATCACATGACCACAACTTGTGATTTAATGCTAGTTTCTCCATTGATTCTGTTTGTCAGAACCTGGCTGTGACGGGCCCAACTACCTATCACATGACCCCCAGAATGCTGTGACGGTCTTAAACATGTGGATCCGTCATAAAGTTACTTTTTCACAGGCATCATAAGTTCAGGCAGTCATTAAGCAAGGACTACCTTTAGCCTCTATTAGTGATCCATTGCTACGAATCAAGTGTAGGTATCTCTTTTCAATAGGATATAGTATTTCTTATGCCTGAAAAATCCACAGTTCTTGATGTGTTGATAGTGCCAAGTAGGATATAGTCAATGTGCAATCAAGAACAAAAAAAGCATTTTTTTAGCATTTGGTGAAGCTATATTAACAGTCCTGTTGATATTGGTGCCAAGTGTGTCAGTAATAGGACAAGATCGAAACATGTCAGTTCCTGTTTCAGCTCCAAGATTGCATCTCCAATTGCAAGACAATTGAAACCAGCTCTTATTAAATGTTCTCTGAGGCATTTTGAAGCAATTTTTGTTGTTCTATTCAGCTCATTTTTAAATCATAGGAAAACACTGCCACTTTTTTTAAAGCAAATCTGTATTAGTTTATTTAGCGTGTGACATTCAGTTGGTTATTTGAAAGGAAGTGCAAATAACACAATTTTCACCAATCATTTTTTTTGTTGCAATAGCCAGCCAGTTCTTAAATCCTTAGAAACTAGACAAAATGACAATATGATAAATTTCTCCTATTGTTGTTTCTTAGAAATAAATATTTAGAGGCAAGATACATCTTCTCATAATTATTTTTTACATCTATCAGGAATCTATAATCTCTTTCCTATGTATTTATAATCGGGGAAGAGTGTTAGAAAGTTAAGTTCAGGTTTATCTTTCTCTCATAAAAATCTTGAAATCTATTAGCTGAAACCAGACGTGTATGTTTATCGTTAAAGAATTCTGCATATAAAAATTCATTTTGAATATTAAAGTGAGTGAAATAATACAGTAATTTGTTTCCAATACTGTCAAGATTACCTTATTTAGCTGCTACTGAATAAATTGGAAGTCAGGAATCTGCTGATTTATGCAGATCGCCTGGAGAACTGTTCACTGTGGTCCCTTTTAAACTACAGTTTGCATTTCTTAAAATGATACGTTTTTGTAAAAAGTGCATGGGAAAAAATAAAATGATTTGGGGACATGAGAGGATTCCTGATAAATATTATTGAACCATAGAATTGAGTCATTTAAGTCATACTGAGTCCAAATTTCTGTATAGCTCAGAAATACAAATTAAAGAATTTCAGACAAGTAATTGTCTAGCTTCTGCTTGCATACATCTAAGGAAGAACAGCTCATCCGCACTTCAAGAAATTGATTGCACTGTCAAAATTATCTTTCTGTGAGATATTTCTTATGTTCAGTCTGAATCTGCATGACTGTATTCCATTATTTTGTGTCTTATTCCTAGAACAATAGGGAACATGTTTTAACTTTATGTAGTTGCCTTGTGGTGAGATGGGCAGCTAACAAATTTAATAAATAAAACAAAAATAAAAAATAAATATTTTATATATCATCCTTTTTGGTACTTCAAGAGTACATCGTATCCCTCCTAAGTCTTCTTGGTGCTAAACATGGACAGTTCCTTCTTCGCCTCTTCATAAACTTTACTTTCTATACCAGTGGTTCTCAACCTGTGGGTCGGGCCCCATTTAGGGTCGAACGACCATTTCACGGGGGTCGCCAAACAACACAGTCTGCCATTTTCCCCCCCTTTTCCTTAGCTGTGCTACTCTCTTTTATTCTATTGGCTTTTGAAAGCCAATAGAATAGACTCTCTTGAATAGAGTCTAATTCTATTGGCTTTCAAAAGCCAATAGGAATTGTCCAGACTGTCTCTGCCCTGCTGAGCCCGCCAAAAGTCCCATTCTGCAAATGGTGCTGCACCAGTTGAGTAGTCCTCGACTTACGACTGGTTGAGTAGTCCTCGACTTACGACCGGTTGGGGGTCGCGGCATTAAAAAGGTTGAGAACCACTGTTCTACACTATTCTCACTGCCATTCTAGGAACTCTTTCCAGTTTTTTTAAACTGTATTGCCCAGAACTGGATGCAGTACTGGTAGGGCCTGACCAAAGAACTATATAGAATAAAGTAGAATTAGTAGTGTTCATTGTTTGAATATTAACCCTAACCTAAATGTTACATTTGCCTTCTTACAGACACTTTACATTGGTGGCGTATTTAATTAGTACTCAACAATCTTTTTCAGTCTTTTTCAGTAGTACCATTATCAGCGGAAGCAAGGGACTCCTGTCTTGGGCAGGAGGGTGGACTAGAAGACCTCCAAGGTCCCTTCTGGCCTCGTGATTTAATGATATAAAAAATCGAGATGGTGGCTGTAACCACATATTCAAAAATCTTTTTAACACTTGTCATGTAAAAAAAGGATAGACTTCATTGTTTGGTTATGATCCCTATGTTGATTTTTTTTTAACTGCCTCAGCAGACGACTCTGATTTCCAACCCCTCCCCCCCAATCATAGCTCTGCATTTGATTCTTGTTTCCTAAGGGAACAACTTTAAAATTTCTATTAAATTTCACATAGTTTATTTCAACTCATTTCTCTAGGCCAGTGTTTCTTAAAAGTGTGGTCCTAAGATGCTTAGGAATCCCCCGAGGCTCTCTCAAGGATCCGCAAGATCAGAAAGATTTGCCAGCCTAGGTTAAAAAGTAATACACTATTAAAATCCAGTCAAACAATTGTGAGAAACTGTAGCTGCAGCAAATGCATCATTTTTAATTTTTAATACAGTAAACATCAGTAAGTACAAGGCATACAAACAAAAGCTCTTTTGGGATCCGCCCTAATTTTTAAAATAGGGAAGGGTGTTCAGAGAGAAAAGCTTAAGAAGCACTGTTTTAGAATGCCAAGATAATTTTATTTGTATTTCTCTGTTCTAGGCCAGTAGTGGCGAACCTATGGCACATGTGCCAGAGGCGGCACTCAGAGCCCTCTCTGATGGTACGCGCACCACCACCACCAGTAGCAGACTACAATTGCCGCCCAGAGCAGGAGCCCCGCCCAGCACAAAGGAGGCGAAGCAGCTGACTAGCAAGCTTGAGTAGAGGTGGTAGAACAGAGGTCACCAACCACTGTCGATTGGTGGACTGGAAGAGAAGGGAGGGGGAAGTATTTTACATGCATGCATGCGCGCACAGGGCCACGAACACCCACACACTGCAAATGGGGCAGAGCTAGTGCCTGCGTGATACTCACTAGCCCTGCCCCATTCCTGCGTAGTGTGTCGCCTTGTATCTGCACCCCATGATGCTGTGGTGGCCGTTTTTGTGCCTTGCAGCATGGTGGCCCATTTTTGCGCTTCTGGTTTTTGGGTGCCAGAGGCGGCACTCAGAGGCGCTCCCTGCCCCCCCCCCCCCCCGAGGACATCACAATGCTGATGCGGCATTGTGGCACTTTGCGATAAATAAGTGGGTTTTGGGTTGCAGTTTGGGCATTCGGTCTCTAAAAGGTTTGCCATCACTGTTCTAGGCTATTCCCCCAATTTTGTGTCATGTGTAGAGATTTCATAGGTATTCCTCCCACCTGCCCTTCTGTGTTATTAATAGAAATAACAATGAATTGGGGAACCAGCACTCTGTGATAACCCAACTGATCCCCCATAGTACTATTGTTACTTCTTGTACTTCTTTTTATCTGAATTCTTTTGGCACCATTGCCTTCTACACCAGTAGAGCGGTAGTAAACAGTTTTAACATACCACTGCACCTTCTCTTCTTCTGACACTCCTGTTAATTTTGAACATACTGTATCCTTCAACTTCCATCGCCAGGTCCTCCTTCCATCTGTTAAACTATATTTACTTTCCTAATGAAGCTCATCTAACAGTTTTTCCAGTACTCTGAGCATTAGCCTAGAGACAGTGAACAGCATTTATTTTATGAGCTTTTCTCCCTAATTTTCATTAACTTTTAATAGATTTGTATTTGTATTTAATTTTATTTATATGCTGCCCAATCCCAAAGGACTCAGGGTGGCGTACAGAGTTAAAACAATCATAAAACAATAAAATAATAAAATAATACAGTCATACCGCGAGTCCGATCATATCCCGGCCCCCCCGGGGACATCAGCCCCAGGCCTGCCAGAACAGGAGAGTTTTAACGGCTTTCTTAAAGGCCGGCAGGGTGGGAGTAGTTCGAACCTCGGGGGGAAGATGATTCCACCAGGTCGGAGCCACCACAGAAAAGGCCCTTCCCCGAGGGCCCGCCAGCCGACATTGTCTGGCCGACGGGACCTGAAGGAGGCCCAATCTATGGGACCTCACCGGTCTCTGGGAACTATGCGGCAGAATGCGGTCCTGTAAGTAACCTGGTCCTTTGCCATGTAGGGCTTTAAAGGTGATAACCACACCTTGAATTGCGTCCGGAGACCCACAGGAAGCCAGTGCAGCTCGCGGAGGATAGGTGACACATGGGCGTACCTTGGCGCGCCCACAATCGCTCTCGCGGCTGCATTCTGAACCAACTGCAGCCTCCGAACGCCCTTCAAGGGTAGCCCCATGTAGAGCACGTTATAGTAATCCAGTCTTGAGGTGACAAGGGCATGAGTGACTGTGAGTAAAGCCTCCCGGTCCAAATAAGGCCGCAACTAGTGCACTAGGCGAACCTATGCAAAGGTCCCCCTGGCCACAGCCGATAGATGTTGTTCCAAATTTAGATGCATCAGGATAACACTTTTGGTTCTTTCTACAGTGTTTAGGTTCTTGAGGTTTTTCAGCATTTTCTAATTCTTTGAAGAGAAAACATTTTTACTTGTCCTTGGGAGATGCAACCAACTTATCTCTGAGGCCCATTATCAGATAATTGTCAATGGTCTTGATCAGTCTTGGAAATCTAGTTCCAAGCAAAGTGTATATTTAACATTGCATGTATTAACAGCAGCGAGGATTGTATTTGCTCAGCACTGGAAGAATGAAGAAAGATCACTAGACGAAGAGATAATCAAGAAGATATTGGCCTATGCTGAAATGGACAGACATTGTGAATCAAAGAGAAAGAAGATACAGAATATTTTCAAGCATGGAATTTATTTTATCAATGGTTGGAAAAAAGGGGCAGAGACTAACTTGTAACTTGTATTATTAAACAAACAACACAATGTTTATTAAGCACTAATCAAATGTAATAATAGAAACGTAATACAATTTTTTTGGGGAAAAAAAGGAAATCTAGTTCTGTCACATCTCTGAAACTTGCTGCTAATAGAAAAAACATATTTCATGAAGTATTGGGGCTACTGGACACATCCTTGCTTCGATAGTGAGTCACCAACTACCACAAATATTCTCTTCTTGTAGTTTCATCTCTTCTGCTGTGTTTCTCCAAAAATAAAGCTGGGTCTTATATATATACCAAAAGACCCATTAGGGCTTATTTTCGGAGGATGTCTGACTTTGCGGTTGCCCGCCCTCTCCATCCCACCATTTGGTTGCTCACAGTCACAGCGGGGCAGGAGAGCGTGCGTCGCATCAATGGTAGGCTCTCTCTCTCACAGCCACAGGAGAGCCTACCACCGCCTCCAGAGCTGCTGCCACTGAAACCAAACAGTATAGGCGGCAAATGGGGAACAGGCAGCGTGATGCAGACTTGCAGGACCCAAGTGGCAGGCGGAGGAGGAGGCGGCCACCAATGCTGGCAGGTGATAGGTAGGGTGGGGTGGGGCTGGTGGGGACCGAAGAAAGCCCCTTCAGTGGCAGTCGCAGCTGTTATGCAGTGGCAGTCTGCTTGGGAGGGGAGTGAAAGGGAAGAGGTGGGTGCGGGGCACATGGGGCAGCTCCATCTCAAATCCAACAGCCTTGCCTCACCTTGTGGCAGCACTGGCGCACAGCACTCTCTCCTATCCCTTTGCAGCCACAAGCAACCATACAGAGTAGGCGGGTCTTAACTAGGGCTTATTTTAGGGGTAGGGCTTATATTAGGTGCATGCCAAAAATCAGGCTAGGGCTTATTTTCTGGGTGGGTCTTATTTTCAGGGAAGTACGGTATTTCTCTGTCTCCTCTTCCGCAGTGTCTTTCCCTCTTTCCCCGAAGGCCTGAGAACTGAGTTCTCAGTGATGCTGAAATCTGCTATGTCTCTTTCTTTTGATTGTCACACTTGTCCACCAAGTTTGTTCTTTTGTTTAGTGTCTTATGAAGTGGGGCCTCTAAGTATAACTTTTTGTGATAGCTCCTTTCTTGGACTTGATCTGTCTTCATCTTTCATCAGCTGAGGTATGGCTATTTACTGCTCCAATTCTTAATTTTTTTTTCTTTAAAGCTTGTCATAAATATATATTTGAGAATTCTTGGACAGTCGCTGATGCTATTAGGAACTGCATACCGTATATTCCGGCGTATTAGGCGACCCGGCGTATAAGACGACCCCCGAGTTCGACGCCGGGTCGCAAGACGATCGACGCCGAGTCGCATATAAGACGACTTTCTAGGCATGCGACTCGGCATCGATCATCTTATACGCCGGAAATGACGTCATTTCCAGCGTATAAGATGACTTTCTAGGCATGCGACTCGGTGTCGATCATCTTATACGCCGGAAATAACGTCATTTCCGGCGTATAAGATGATCGACACCGAGTCGCATGCCTAGAAAGTCATCTTATATGCCGGAAATAAACGTAGTTTATAACGTTATTTCCGGCGTATAAGATGACTTTCTAGGCATGCGACTCGGTGTCGATCATCTTATACACCGGAAATGACGTCATTTCCGGCGTATAAGATGATCGACACCGAGTCGTATGCCTAGAACGTCATCTTATACGCCGGAAATAATAAATAAATAAATAAATGTTATGACTCGGCGTATAAGACGACCCCCGAGTTCGGAGGCTGTTTCATCGTTCTCAAAAGTCGTCTTATACGCCGGAATATACGGTAGTTCTTACAGGTAATCCTCAACTTACAACCATTTGTTTAACAGCAGTTCAAAGTTACTACAGCCTCAGAAGAAGTGATGGTTGCATTTAGGACCCCCACACCACCCCTGCATTCAGGCATTTGGCAAAAGGCTCACATTTAGGACCAGTTGCAGTGTCCTGGAGTCCTGGGGTCATATGATTGTTATTTGAGACCTTGCCACCCAGTTTCCAATAAAAAACGCCAGCTGGGGAAACTGAATTTGCTTAACAGTAGCTGGAAAAATGGCTATAAAATTGGGATTCAACATATGACTGTGCTGGCTTTTGAAGGAAATTCTGGTCCCAATTGGGATCACAACTCTGAGGATTGCATATAATCTTGCATATAGATTCAACTGTTACTTTTTTATTTTTGAGGTTTTTTTGTAAGCCTTCATACTCAGTATTTTCTGGTTCCCATAGGTGCAGAAGATAACAAAAGCAAAATATATTTTCTTCTGAGAGGCAAACACAGTGGCAGTCCCCAAAGGCAGCAACTATTTCTGATTGGGAGGGACACATAATCAGTATTTGTGTCTAAGTTACTAAATCCTGCCGCCTTCTGTTCTTAAGCTACTAAAGTGCCTAATTTTGTGAGTGGAAAATAAATGAGTCATGGAGTCCTCCTAGACCGCAAGATTTAGAGCAAGGGAATTTTTTTTTTTTTTTTTTTTTTTTTATTAAAAGTTTTATAAATTTTACAAAAAAAAACAAGAACAATACAGAACAAAAAACAACATATACAAAAAAAAAAAAAAAATTAAACAATACATATAAAAAAAACCCCCCACCCCACACCCCTCCCAAAAACCCTCCCTTCCCCCCCCCTGAGCTTCCCAGAGCAGAATATAGGCTTAAGATAATAATAATAAAAAAAAAAATAAAAAAATAAAAATTAAATTAAAAACTTTATATTTATATATATAAAAAAGATATCTATAATATATATAAAAATAAAACTTATGAAAAAGCTATATAATATTTTGTATACCCAATCTAAATTGTATAAATTTTATCCATTTGTCCCAGATAGCAAAAAACTTCTCTTGCGTTTGTTGCTTTAAGAAAGCCGAAATCTTTGCCATTTCTGCCAGATAAGCTACTTTAAAAAACCATTCCTGCAATGTAGGCAAAGATTCCTTCTTCCAATATTGTCCAATTAACAGCCTCGCGGCTGTGATCAAGTTTAACATCAATACAACCTCCTTTGTATCACAATCTGTAACAATACCTAACAAAAGAGAGCAAGGGAATTTATCACACTTAGGGACCAGCTACAAATTAAAAGCTTCAGGTGGAGTTTAGAGAGTGAACAGTTAGGGATCGAGTGTCCATTGCAGAGATCGTGGAGTTACACGGAATAAAGTAGCAAGTTGGCTGAACATCCAGAATCCTAAAGATGGCTGCCATGTATCTTCTCTCTTCCCTTATTTCGTGGTATTCTGACGTCAAGGAGTCATAGTTCATTAATAATTGCACCAAAGAGGAGATTTTGCTCCTTGGGCTATAAAGTTGCTATAAAGTTGCCAAATGACCTTGTTTGTGTGGGGTCTTGATGCTCTCTCAGCTTGGTTGTTTTCTTGTAGACGTTTCATTATCAGATGAAGTAACATCATCAGTGCTAGTGATATTACCTAGTTTGGTAATGAAATAGCTGCAAGAAAACAACCAAGCTCTGATAGCACCAAGAACACCATAATTCAACCCTCAGCTACAAATATTCTCTTCTACCAGGATCTTGCTTATCCTGCACATTAGAAGCCCTTTGATTTCTTGAAATCAGCAAAGAAAAACTTTTAAATACTATAATGACAATCACTGGCTAACTTCTGCATACTAATAGTCCAGGATCGGTGGTGTGAAAGATGACAACCATACACAAACAGGCAGCTTTTAGGAACACTCAGCTTTTCATTGTATTGATTTCTTCTCTCTTCCAAAGAGCCAGTCACAATAATTTATTATGTTTATTCTTTTTAAATGATTTTTCTTTACTTTTACATATATCAGTAATAGCCCTTAATTATATTTTCCAGGAGTTTATAGGAAGAACAAGGAATTAAAATGTCAAGTTTTACATAAATGGTGACTAACTAGAGGAAGTAGATGAAATTGTGTAATTTGATAGAATAGGACAAGGGAGAAATTTTAGTGGGCTATTGTGGATAGAAGGGATGTGGGTGGTCTGCAGCCTTTCACGAAGAACAAATGTTTTGCCAAAAGAATTAAAAACGGCTGTGTATAAGAGTCTGCTTCTGTCCATTATACAGAGAATTGGGTCTGAAACATAAAATGTAATGGAGTTACGATAAATAGAAAGTATATGGTGAAAAACAAGAATTGATCATGAAATACAGGTGATGAATGAACGTGGATGAGTACACAAGTGACTGGTGTGAAAGCAGTAGATTGAAGTATGGGGGGAGGGAGGAGGGCTAGTCAGACAGGAAGAACAAATGAGGATGGGATTGTATAGCATACAGCAGGGGTGAGGAATGATGGACCTCATGACTTGTGGACTTCAACTCCTAAAATTCCTGAGCCAGCATTGAAGGAAGGAAAGAAGAATTGATGGGTTGAGAGGAAGGAAAAAACCAAGGAAATCTTGGTTGGATGGAATTAATGAAATCCTCAAAAAGAATGAGGTAAGAAGGGTGGCTTGCAAAAATGGAAAGATACTGGAGGTATGGAGAGGTTTAGGGCGGTCTTTCTCAACCTCAGCAACTTTAAGATGTGTAGACTCCAACTCCCAGAATTCCCCAGTTCACAGATCTTAAAATTGTGAAGGTTGAGAAACACTGATATAGGGAACAGTATTGGTGTAAAGTAATAGGTTTCTTTTCTCCTACTTTTCTAGGTAGTTCTTGACATATAACCATCATAGAGCCTGCATATTAAAGTCATAAGTCTGCAATGATACCAAAACAGTTCAGTCAAATGATTGACCCAATATTGTGACCTTTTTATGGCAGTTGTTAAGCGAATCAGTGTGGTTATTATGCATATCCTTGGTCATTAAGAGAACCAATGGTTTGGTATGGGCGCAGTTTTGCCAAAAACCAGAAGTAAGTACCAGTTTTCAAAAAAACTGTTGTAAAATGCAGCCATGTGACTGCGGGAGGGTGCAAATGCTTGTAAATATTTCCGTGTTGCCAAGCCCCTGAAATTCTGTCACGGGACTACAGAGGGGGCCATCAGAACTTCAAATCTGGGTCATAAATCTCTTTTTTAAAGATTGGTAGTAACTTTGAACAGTTGCCAAGCAACTGTCATAAGTCGAGGACTACCTGTATTTTATTTGCCTTATTAATTCTGACTCCTTGTCTATGCTTCGCATACACCTGCTTACCCTAAACGGGAAGAATGTGATTAAGTAAATACATATGAAAGCCACAACAAAATAAAAGCAGTGCATTACATTCCAGTTGTAACAGAATAACAGAGTTGGAAGGGATCTTGGAGGTCTTCTAGTCCAACTCCCTGCTCAAGCAGGAGACCCTATACCAGTGATGGCGAAACTTTTAGAGACTGAATGCCCCCAAACCGCCCCCCGTCCCCGCTCCGCTGTGCTCACTGGGCCACCCACCACCTCCACAGCCCACCACAGATCACCCAGGCAGCCCAGCACTGCCATGGTGGCCACGCCCTCTGCCCATGCCCTGCAGCAGCATCTGCGCGCGACGGGGCGCAAGGGCGGAATCTTGTCCCCGCTGCCTGGCTACCATGTCCTTGGCTGCACTGCTTCACGTGGTCCATGCCCGGGGACAACTCTCGGGGGGCTGCTGGTGAGAAGGGGGCCATGGGAGGAGGCGGGGCTGGGGCGACAGTGCGTGTGCCCACAGAGAGGACTCCAAGTGCCGCCTCTGGCTTGCGTGCCATAGGTTTGCCACCACTGCCCTATACAGTTCTGGGCAAATGGCTCTCCAGTTACTTCTTAAAAACCTCCAGTGATGGAACATCCACAACTTCTGAAGGAAGCCATTCGACTGATTGTTTTCACTGTCATGAAATTTCTGCTTAGTTGTAGGTTGGCTTTCTCTTTAATGATCTTCTATCAGTTACTTCTTGTCTTGCCTTCTGATGTTTTGGAGAAAAGGTTGAACCCCTCTTCTTTGTGGCATCCTCTTAGATATTGGAACATGCCATCATGTCACCCCAGTCCTTCTTTTCATTAAACTAGACATAACCAATTCCAGCAACCATTCTTCATATGTTTTAGCCTCCAGTCCCTTAATCTTTTGTTAAATATTTCTGTCTGCAACGAAAAAGGGCAATACTGTAAAGTTGATTGCAAATTACTTTGGAGAGAATTTTCTTACACTCACTCCCTCTGAGAAGACATTCTTTGACAGACACATTCACATCTTATGCGTTAGTAAAAGAGTTTTTTCAAGAGTCCATCAACTGAAGATTTTAAAGGATAGATAGATGTGTTTCTCTCTCTCTCTCTCTCTCTCTCTGTGTGTGTGTGTGTGTATGTGTGTGTGAAAGAGAGAGAGAGAGAGAGAGAATCAAACCATCCTGCTTTTAAATTGCATCTAAGACATCTTTTCAGTATTACTGCACAGGGATCGTTGCTTTTCATACTCTTTCAGAAGCAATTTCAGACTTCTCAGAAGTATGATATGTCCATTCACAATCAATGTGGCTTGATGAAAGGTATATTAGAGGTTACTATAAGACAGTGAAAGACATTGATTCTCACTACATAGTTATTTATGAGTTGTCAGGAGATGAGATTTCTTCTTTCCCTTAATTTTGTGGCTAAAGACGTGTTCTTGTGACAAGACTGGTGGACTTGAATGTTAATGAAAGAGAAGGCCCTTAACTGTTGCCCATGGTCGGTTGTCTTCTGTCTGATTTCTAAGTTTTTAAGACCAGGTGTCACTTTCATAAACATAATTATTTCACAATTATTATCAGAAAGAGGAAGGTCAATAGAAACCCAGTTAACAATTTGCTGTCACATTCCTGAATTAGGGCTACAGCAGGTGTGTCTAACCTTGGCAATTTTAAGGCTTGTGGACTTCAACTCGCAGAATTCTCTAGCCAGCCATGCTAGGGAGTTGAAATTCTGGGACCTGAAATTCACAAATCTTAAATTTGCCAAGGTTGGACACCTCCATAATAAAGGAAAGTGAGCAAGGATGTCTGCCTTCCTCTTTTCTTTTCACTGCTTCCTAATTTTCTCATCTTCTGTGACCCATTCCACTAGCGTAATTTTGCAATAAATTGCTTTGAAAATAATCTAAATGGCAGTAGTCACCTTTCACATTTACTTAACGTTTGTCTTTTTTTCCAATAGTTGTTGTCCTTCCATCAAAATATGAACATACCCCGCAGCCATGATTTGTCCTCTGGGAGTATCTGGTTACACATTTGACAAGGACTTTCTTAAGGTTGGCTGATATTGACATGAGGACATCATGGATGCTTTTCCCTGGGGTAGGAAGAGGAGTTAAATGCTGCTGCTGTTGCTTCTATAACTAAGAGAGCCAGTTTGGTCTAGAGTGGTTAAGTCACCAGGCTATAAAGCAAGAAACCATGAGTTCAAGTCCTGCCTTAGCCATGAAAGCCAGCTGGGTGATCTTGGTCCAGTCACTCTCTCTCAGTTCAGCTCACCTCACAGGGTTGTTTTTGCCGGTAAAATAGGAGGAGGAGGAAGGAGGATGAGATGCGTTTGTCGCCTTAAATTATTTGTAAAAATAATAAAGGCGGGATATAAATAAATAAAAATATTAAGCTCATTGGGAACTCGACTAGTAATAATCAAAGGGCTCTCTTTCCTCCTTAAAAGAGGAAAAAGATGCACATTAAATAATTCAGAATAATAACTCTTTGATACTGATTCTGTGTTCACAAACAAATTCACCAACACATTTCAGACAGCTTGATCATAATCTGTGAGATAGATTGCGTGAAGAGCGATTGGCTTACAAACATGCTGGCTGGGGAATTCTGGGAGTTGAAGTCCGTCACTTTAAGTTCAAGTTCTTAAGATTGAGAAACACTGTCCTAGAGTTACCCAAGGAGTCCCTGACAGAATGGTGATGACCCTGGATTTCTGTCAGATCCCCAAAGAAATGTATTACTCTTCTTTCTATCCTATACATGCTTCTATAGCCATTTTGGGGGGCCTGCCATTCTGTTGGGAGGGGGGATGCTTTGCATTGCCTTGCCACGTTGCTCCTCCCCTAGGGGAAGGAATGCAGCCGAATAACATCATCCTTATCTGACCCACGGTTTGCGCTTGGAGCCAGAGGGCAATGAAATCGAGAGAGACCTTGAAGAGCACGCCCAGAGGAGCCAGTTACCAAAACAAATCTGTGGATTGGCTGAGATTCAAATGGACATTGGGACTCTGGGGAGAGGAGTAATGAATATGGCTTTTGACATACTGTGTGCGTGGGATTTTTCCTCAGACCTCGCTTTGATTCCTTGCTATCACTAGCTCCTAATAAAAGTTCCTTTTGAGACAATGCCTGTTTCATGAGCTCTGCTTTCTTGGGAACCTAATTGAGGCAGGTCCTTAACAATTTCCTTGGTCCAAGACCTGGCCCTCATCTTAAACCACTCCTGAATGGCATGGCTTTTCAAAGAAGACTCTTGCAGGACAACTCATTCTCAGGAAAGATACTTTTTTTTTTTCCAGAAGAGGACCACCTAGGATGTCAAATGGAATCCATGGGATGTATGAAAGTGCTATTATGAAATCCAAACTGAAAGCTACTCTGTTGAAGCTCTTTCTGCTTGCTTGATCTAGGATTATTGCCTAGGTGTGAAGGACAGATGGAAGCTTGAGGGATTTACTTTGGGAGCTAGCTTTTAATCCAGTGTCAGTGATTTTCAGTATAATCAAATTTCTTGAACTGGCTTCCTTAGCAGCCAGTGATTTTGTGCATTATCTCTCTTTCTCTCTCTCTCTCTCTCTCTCTGCAGCAGAACTCAACATCAATTCAGAGACACCGAGGTACCGACTTCATTCAGGAGAACCTCCTGAATGTGTCCTGGTTTCTGAGACTGGTTGACCACTTATGGTTAGGGGCTGAGCTCCAGCATTATTGACCACCCTCAGTGTCTGGACCATCCATTCCTTCCAAGTTATTCCTAGCCATTCTGGAGAGGAATGATTCCTTCTCCTGTGGAGACCCCATCTCTTGGTCATCACGGCAGTCTTTGCCTGCTTCCTTGGGGCACCCTGGCCTCTCCTGGCAGTCAGATCTTCCTCCCAACCTCCTCAGTCTTTGTGGATGTGGAGTTCCAAAGGTGGAAGAAATAAGTCCTTCGACTTGCTTCAGGTGAATCTTTCCTTGTCTCGGGGACCCAATGCAGGGACAATTCCCATGTCTGTCTCCTGAGATGCCAGGCCCATGGGCAAAATGGAAGCAGCCAATGTCAAGTCATTCTTCTGGGAGACCTTCCCACCCATGCCTACCTGTCGGGTCTATTGCAGCCCAACCTATCAGGATGGACATCTCTTTGTGGTGGGGGGGTGCAGCCAGCAGGGTCAGCCATTGGACACCCTGGAAATGTTGGACGTGGTTTCCCACAAGTGGACAGTGTTACCTTCTATGCCCACTCCACGGGCAGGGGCAGCGGCCGTGATGCTTGGCAAAGAAGTGTTGGTGATTGGTGGAGTTGACTCCACACAGCGACCCCTGGCCTCCGTCGAAGTCTACCACACAGATGAAGACAGGTGGGAGAAGAAAGCAGACCTGGCTCAGGCTTCAATGGGCATTTCAGCCCTTGAGAAAGGTAGGTGGCCAAATTCCTTCATTTTGGGGGATTGATAGTGAGCTAGAGAAGGGACGGTACAAGGCAGTCCTTGACTAACGATCACAACTGCAGCCAAAACTTGTGTGGCTAAGTGAGACATTTGTTAAGTGAGTTTTGCCCCATTTTATGACATTTCTTGTTACAGTTGTTAAGTGAATCACTGCAGCTGATAACGTTAGTAACACAGTTGTTCAATGAATCTGGCTTCCCCATTGATTTTGCTTGTCCGAAGGTCACAAAAGGGGGTCCTGTGACCTTGGGACACAGCAACGGTCATAACCATGAACCAGTTGCCAAGGGTCTGAATTTTGATGGCATGATCATGGGGATGTTACAAGGTCATAAGTGTGAAAAATGGTCATAAGTCTGTTTTTTCAACGCCATTATAACTTTGAACGGTCACTGAATGAACCGTTGTAAGTCGAGGACCACCTGTACAGTAGTTGCTTTGACTGGCTCCAGACATTGGGGAAACCAGTTGTTCTACCTTTTTAAGGTGAAGTTTTAGCCAGGCATATCCCTTTACGGACATCCCATTCTGTTCCACATTGACAATTTTCCTGCCCACTTGAATGCCCATTTTTCCTGAGCTGATTTTGCTGTTCATCATTTCTGCAAAACGAGTACCGTCCTCCCCAATCCTGTTCATAATCTTGTTCTTATGTAGTGCTTGTAAGGACCCACCTCAGCTAACCCCCAAGAAAGCAGAACTCTGGAAACAGGCATTGTCTCAAAAGGGAACTTTTATTAGGGGTTAGTGACAGTAGGGAAGTCAGGGCAAGATCTGAGGAAAATTCTGCTTAAACAGTATAATTCAGCCAGGGGTAGGCAACCTTGGCTCTTTTATGACTCATGGACTTCAACTCCCAGAATTCCTGAGCCAGCATGGCTCAGCTTGGAAACCTCTCCCTTTCCCCTCAGCATGGCTGGCTCAGGAATTCTGGGAGTTGAAGTCCACGAGTCATAAAAGAGCCAACTATACCCCTGTATAGTTAAACCAGCAATATTCCTCCTCCCACCAGAATCATAATGTCCATTTGAAATCCAGCCAATCCACAGGTGGCACAATGTTTGGGTAACTGGCACAGCTGGCGCACATCTCAAGGTCTTCTCCAGTTTCATTTCTCTACAACCATCTCTCTGATAAGGGAGACACACATTCCTTTCTCAAGTGGATGGAGGCGGGAGAGGAAAAATAGAAAGCGAAGTTATCCCAAGCGGAAGCAATTATCTCCCCTACCCCCAGCAGAATGGCAGGCCCCAAAACAAGAGCACAAGAATATATATGCAAGAAAGACAATAAGGATTTGGGGACCTGACAGTGGCTGGAGCTGAAGAGCCACTGTAGGAGAATATAAGCTAGCCTTGATGGGTGCCCATGGGTTTTCTTGAAAGCGTCACGAAAAGGAGGCTAGGAAGAAGTGGGCACAGTGGAACAGCATGTCACAGTAAAAGAAAAAACTCTTTTTAAAACTCAAGCTACCATTTTAAAATGATTTTTCCCTCCTTTTTCATTGCTTTCTTCCTTACCTGAACCCCTGTAATTTTTAATTCAAATTTGGTGGTAGCTGAGAAGTAAGCTAGGGTGGTAGCATAAAAAGAAGTTGGAGAGCTTCAGTGCTGGTTAGCATCCATGGAATATAGAAGAATTTTTTTCCCCCAGGCTTTTGGACAGAGTTGGCTTTTGAAGGCTCATTGGGGTTTGGGGAGCGCCCCAAAAATAACAGGTAGGGCAAAGACGTTTCCTTTCAGTTGTATTTACATTGATTTAAAATTAATAAATTAATTTATTAATAAATTAATCATCTTCTGGGAGGAGGCTACCTGGTATCCGAAGCAGAACATCCAGATTCAGTCACAGCTTTGTTCCAGACAGTATCAACCTTGTGAAGCTTCCTCCTTCGGTTATGTATTCAAGATGGACAGAGATGAATATTTATAAGTTACTTATATGTAAGGGTGTAGGTCTATACATATGTTGTATATAGTATGTTTAAATGTGTGTTATGTACGTGTACACTTTGAGAGCAAGCAACTGAATTCATTTTTAATGTGTGCCATTGTTCCCACAGTAAAAAAAAATGACAATAAAGGTTATCTAATCTAACCTGAACTTAAAATTATCCTTTGCCATAATATTTGATAGTTTTTCCTTCATGCCAACTTAATAATTACGACTGAATGAAACTTTGGGAGGCTGCTGGGGATGATACGGTGTGTGTGTGTGTGAGTGTGTGTGTGTGTGTGTGTGTATGTCACAGAGCTATAAGTCTGCACACAAATATTATACAAGTAATCTTTGACTTAACGACCACATTTGAGACTGGAATTCCCATGGTAACTTGTTGAGGTTGTAAGTTGACTTCGACTCAATTTTACAACAGTTTTTGGGGTGGTTCTTCAATGGGCCTTTTTTGTTAGAAATCACCAAGTGCCTGAATAGTGATCACATGACCGTGGCACAATGGTTGTAAGTGTGAGTACAGGTTGTCTGCCACTTTTTCTGATGCTGTCGTAACTTTGACCTGTCATTGAATGAATGGTCGTAAGTTGAGGACTATCTGTAGAGCAGGTATCTTAATTAAGTATTCTTAACATGATAAGGGTACCTTTCTAGGTAAAGTTAGGCAGGCACAAAGGAATGTCCTGCTGCGCTCAAAGAAATCTTGTGGGTTTTTTTTTTACTTTCAAATGGGAAATGTGCAATGTTCTATTACAGTGGTGGCGAACCTATGGCATGCGTGCTAGAGGCGGCAGTCACAGCCCTCTCTGTGGGCACATGCGCCATCACCCCAGCCCCCTCTTCACCAGCAGCCCCCCTGGAGGAGAATCACCCCCAAGCAGCCAAAGACATGGCAGCCGGGCAGTGGGAACAAGACACTGCACTCATGCCCTGTCATGCGCAGATGATGCTGCGGGGCACGGGTGGAGGGCGTGGCTGCCATGGTGCTGCTGGGCTGCCTGGGCAATCTGCCGCGGGCTGTGGAAGTGGTGGGTGGCCCTGTGGGCAGGTGGTGGCGGGGGCGATTTTGGGGCACTCAGTCTCTAAAAAATACGCCATCACTGTTCTGTTATGTGTGTGATTGACGTACCAGCAGCTGCCCTCAAAAGGAAAAAGGGGGTGAGAAAAAGGGATAAAATAAACTTGTATAGGTAGTCCTCAACT
Source organism: Crotalus tigris (assembly GCF_016545835.1). Taxonomy (NCBI): domain Eukaryota; kingdom Metazoa; phylum Chordata; class Lepidosauria; order Squamata; family Viperidae; genus Crotalus; species Crotalus tigris. The sequence continues at coordinate 138,733 of NW_024100485.1, forward strand.
TACAGCCACAATTGAGCCCGAAATCTCTGTGGTTAAGTGAAACCTTCGTTAAGTGAGGTTTGCCCCATTTTATGACCTTCCTTGCCACAGTTGCTAAGTGAATCACTGCAGTTGTTAAGTTGGTAGCCCCGTTGTTAAACGAATTTGGCCCTTCCTTGTCAGAAGGCCGCAAAAGGAGATCACATAACCCCAGAACCTTGCAATGATCATAAATACGAGTCAGTTACCAAGCATCTGAATTTTGATCACATGACCGTGGGGACAATGCAATGGTTGTAAGTGTGAAAAACGGTTATAAGTCATTTTTTTCAATGCCACTGTAGCCTTGAATGGTCACTAAATGAACTGTTGTAAGTTGAGGACTACCTATAATAGCAACTAGATTTTCAGGCACGGTGTGTGCAAGATGCCAGCATCGCATCTCTTTTACACGTAACATTCCTTCCCTTCCAGCCCAAAAAAGAAAGGGAGAGGGGAAGGCTTAAAACCCGGTTTCTGTCTTTTTGTATTTGTCATTACAAATAAGTACAATGCAAAAGGTGCATTTGACAGGCACCGAACTGATTGGCAACAAAGAGGCCGTTTCAGTAGAAATTGTACCCCTGTCTCTCCACAGCCTTGTTTCTGATTTAAAGCAGCCACAGGAGGCTGCCAGTTTGGCTGCAGAAGTGGGAAGCAGAAAGGCTATTTTCCCTCAGAAAAATTTGTTGGCCCCACAAGAAAATCCGGAATCCCTTTCACGACCAGGCACAGCTTTGGGAAGGGTGACTTAGAGCGGGGGGGGGGGGGGGAAGGGTGATGCACTTGGCAGCAGAGAGAAGATTTGATTCCTCTGCTCTCAGCACTGTTGCTGTGATAAGATCTGGAGTCCTCCGGAGCTGCAGTAACCGAAAAATTCTACTACAAAAAGAAGATGTGATTATAGATGACCCCTGAAATGTGTCACATGACTTATAAGTGCCCCTTTGTATTATGCAGTTAACTGATCTTGCTTGCAGAAAAGTACATTATTTATAAGAGAGAGACAGAGACAGAGTCGGAGACAGAGACATATTTGCGATTTTTAAGACTTACCTGTTTTCCATTTATGAAGTCTTCCTTATATTTTTATTCTGTGCTATCTCAGAAATTGGCTATGCTATGGTCCTTTAGTTCCACATTTTTTTCCATTACGTTCCATTTCATTCCTTTCCTTCTCTTTTTTTCTGTTAGATTTCGGATCATTTGCAGACAATCCTAAATGTGATGTTTATAAGGATAATAATTTCATCAGGAAGAACTTAAATGTGAAAGTTATCAGCCGTTCAGTAGAATGCATTCATTTAATACAATCAAATATATCCATTTAATACATTCAAACATTGGTTGGTTCATTTTTATCCATTCAGCAAAGATTACTGGATATAAAATTTTCAAGTTTGTTTGAAAACATATTCCATTCAAATGGAATCTTATAATTAATTCAGTCAAACTAGTCAATTTAGGCTTGGGTTATAAAAAATAAACATTCTGTTTTGCTTCAGTAAATATTAATGCAAATATACTTCTTCCAACTAGCTAATGTTTTAAACATTTAAATGTATTAGCTATTAACATTTCTGGAGTATGTATATAGTAGAAACAAAATGCATATAACCTTATTTAATTACATTATCCGAGACCTGGACCTGGGGAGTAAACAATTGTGCTTTTCTTGTGTTTAATAAGCCAGGTAAAATAGAAATTGCCTGTATTATCATAATATGGCTGTCTCTTTTTTGATATTGTTTTTCATTAGATCAATTTTCCAGCACATTTGCTACCATATAGACATTTTCAAATTCTGCTTTGTTTTTTAACATCTTGCTACTGCTTGTTGGAATGCAGCCAATAAGAAAATTCTTTAGACTTCAATGTGTTTTTGATTATCAAAACAAAACAAAAACTTAGTAAGGCCAAGGAAGGATCCATTGTAATTTTCTGAGTTGTGATTTGGTTCAAATAGGGATTTGTCCTATTTTAATAAAAATTTGCAACCCCAAAACTGGACAGCTTTATAAGACTACTACATATGATAATAGGAATCTATTTCTTTTTATTTTCTCTAACATACTGAATTTAATGTCAGGCCAAGTCCACACAGGATGGTCTAATTAAACTAATTTGTTGCTAAGCAACCTATGCACAAGAATCTTCTTAATGCACCTGCTTGGAAACAAATAAGGGTGCATTGAATTCAAGCAAAGTTGGATTTAGTCCACCTGTGGCTACATAGGAATTATAGGCTGATCCCTCTTTTAACTCCCTCCAGAGGCTCTGCCATTCCTTCTTCTACACTTATGATAGTGTTGAAGGAAAAGGCTTCATCATGGTTCAGTCCAAGCCAGGAATAAACAACATGGCGACTGCTTTAGGAAGAAGGTTGCAGTTTATTGAAGAGGAGAGCCAGACAGAAAGATGGCTCTGGAAGAAAAGAGAGAGAGAGAGAGCACATGTAGGGAGTGGGTTTTTATACCCGCTGGGGCTTTTGTTTGGAGTTGTTTCCTGTTCCTGTTTGAGGCTTTGTATTTCCCGTGTCATGTATTCTGACCTGAGTCTGGGTGTGCCCTTTGGCATCTGTGGGTTAATCCTATTATGTCCTGTCTTAGAGTTTGGGTGAGGTATGTAGATTTTAGGTGTCTTTGTCTTCCTAAGCATCTAGCTTTCTGAATGGTTTACATCTGCATTTCTACAGAGCTGGTTTCTGCTTGGGGGACGGAGACTTAGGGCTATTAAGAAAAACTGGGCATGCTTTTCTGCCTCTTTAAGATCCTTTGAGGAAATATATTTTTCTGCCCTTTTAATATTTCCTTCTCTGGGGGGCTGACTTCCCACAATAGAATCTATCATGTTGAATTCATTTGATATGAAATACCAGCTATAAAACTCACTGCGTTTTCCCTAACTTAGGGCAAAATTGTTCTCAGTGGTTTTTTTTTTTTTTTATGTCAGTTGGATAGCAATCAGATCAAACATATCGGGGCTTTCCCATCTAATATATTATTTTCAACTCACTCAGAAAGTTTGTCTTCTAACAGAATGTTGTACATTTTTGAAATTCTCACCCATTCCCTATTATCTGATGAATTTAGCTTAATCTTAGATTTAATGTTGATTCAAACTCTTCGTATTATAACTGCTGGAACTGTAGCGAAATGTAGAATTTCTTCATGAATGAACAACAGTTCTTAAAATTATTTGCAATTGCGCTCTATTTATCAGAACGTATTTGTTACAGCAAAAGTTAAGTGACAGCATAACCTAATCCTAAATTAACAAAACAAGTGATCCATGCTGCATCTAGTTTAATCTACATCTAATATGACATATTAATGAAAAAAAATCATATCCCAGATTACATGGCTTATCATCATGTTCCTCCTCATCTGAAATTATAGTTTGCAATCCTATCCTGTAGACTGAAGTCATTTTGGTGATAGTCTGCAAGAGAACAATGGACAGGGAAGACAATGGCTGAGAACTCAATAGACTTCTAAAGATCCAAGGGAGGGAATGGTGTTAAAGGAAGAAATTTTATGGTTCTTGCTCATTCTTCAGGCAGTCTGCGCAGCAATTTCCTCATGGCCTTAGACCAGAGGTGGGCAATTATATTTCCCAGTGGGCCACATGAAAAACTGAGACTGTTGTGGAGGACTGAACAAACAGGGCTGTGAAGGTGTGTAGACATGCACACACGGACATAAATAAATTGAAAAAAAAAATAGTTGCCTTCAAAATGAAAGCAATCCACACAGGCAGGATGGGGATAGGGCAGGCAAAGGGCCAGATGTGGCCCGGGGGCCATAAAACATCCAAATCTGCCTTAGCCTAATATTTTTCATAATTTGTGATTAATAATAATAATTTATTAAACTTGGATCCTACCCGACTCTCAACAACTCTGAGAGGCTCACAACAGAAATTAAAATAAAAATAAAAGATGGAAATGTGATGAAGCGAAGGGTCTACCTTCTTCCTTCCTTCTTGAGGGCCCAAATAAAGAGCCAGACCTTCATGGATAAAGAAATAAGAAAGGCAGATCCCAGAAGCACCATGGAATAAATTTCCAGAGGTTCCTCAAGACCTGGCTATGTCAGCAGGCCTGGGGATGGGTGAACTAGTGTGTGGCTCTATTTTTAAACATATTTTTGTTTATTATTTTTGCTTTAGCATGGTTTTTGTGATTTTTAATATATGTATTAACTGTTTTTAGTTCTACTGTATGTGGTCCTGAGTCATTTGTTGTGACCTAAACTGGTTAAATAAACATTTTTTTTATTTATAGGAATAAAAAATTTACAGGTTACAGGAATTGGCTACATCTAGTCTAATGAAAAGAAGGAGTGGGGGAGCTGGATAGCGCTGTTCCAATATTTGAGGGGCTCCTACAGAGACAAGCGGGTCAGGCTATTTTCCAAAGCACCAATAAGCAAAACAAGAAACGATAGATTGAAACTAACCAAGGAGAGAAGGAACCTAGAACTAAGAAGAAATTTCTTAATGGTGAGAGCAATTAACCAATGGAATAACTTGCCTTCAGAATTTGTGGGTGCTCCATCACTGAAGGCTTTCAAAAAGAGACTGGACAACCATTTGTCTGAAATGATACAGGGTCTCCTGCTTAATCAGGAGATTGGATTAGAACAGTGGTGGCGAACCTATGGCACGGGTGCCAGAGGCGGCACTTGGAGCCCTCTCTGTGGGCACATGTGCCGTTGCCCCAGCCTCGCCTCCCCCCGTGACCCCCTCCTCTCCAGCAGCCCCCCTGAAGGAGAGTCGTTCCTGAGCGTGGCCCACGTGGAGCATCGCAGCCAAGGACATGGCAGCCAGGCAGCGTAGACAAGACTCTGCCCTCACATCCGATTGTGCATAGCTGATGCTGTAGAGCGCGGGCAGAGGGCGTGACCGCCATAGTGCTGCTGGGCTGCCTGGGCGATCTACGGCGGGCCCTGGAGGTGGGGAGTGGCCCTGCAGGCAGACGGGGCAGGGAATGGGGCAGAGCAGGGGTGGGGCAGGGGGTGGAGTGGGGGTGGGGCCAGTTTTTGGGCACTTGGTCTCTAAAAGGTTCGCCATACTGGACTAGAAGACTCTGAGGTACTTTCCAACTCTATTATTCTATGCTCTAAATCTATGGTGAAAGCAGTGTCAATGGCTCTCCCCATTTTGTATGAATATTGTGCAGGTGTGCCTACTAAAAGCAGGAATATGCTTGACAATGGGTCACTATATTTTGAAGAAAGCCTTCAGTCCTGGAAGGATATTTTAACAGATGTTTTCCAGGTTCCCCTCTGCATTCCAAGGAGCTAGAAATATTTCTATGACTTAGTCTAAATGGAATGTAAAATTTATAATTAGAATCTCCTTTTAATCTTCACAAACACCCTACGATATGTTATTATAGGAGAGAAGTGGGAAAATGTACCAAAATAGGGATTTATGGAGAGTGATAACATTTCTTTGTTGCTTGGTTTGGGTGATGTTATCTGACAAAAGATGCAATCTCCATATTTTTTGTTTCCACACTGTTGTGCAAAGCAGATCAAAATAGTCTGAAGGGGCCTTAACTGAATGCCTTTATTCTTCATTCTATAGCAGTGGCAGCTGAGCCATGTGCCAATTAGGTACATGCTAGGTGTGACATTAAAACAACAACAACATACAGTCTTTTTAAAAGCTTAAACCAGCCTTCTCTGGTCTGGTACTTTTGAGTAGAACTTTTGAGAGGTCTAATGGACAGCACTAGGCTTGAAAGAGCTGTTTTGAGTCCTTTAAGAATAGAGCAAAGAGTAACCAATTAATCTTTTACAGTTAGGGGCAAATCAGTAATGAATAAATAATGGAGAATCAGTATGTAGCATTTAGGATGTTGGGCTATGGTGGAAGAGACCAGCTTTCAAATTTCTATTAGGCATGAAACCTATTTGATGATTCTGGATCAGTCACTATAACAGAATAACAGAGTTGGAAGGGACTTTGGAGGTCTTCTAGTCTGGTCTAGTCGAGCAGGAAACCCCATACTATTCCAGACAAGCTCTTCCTAAAAGCCTCCAGTGATAGAGCATCCACAACTTCTAAAGGCAAGTAGTTCCACTGGTTAATTGTTCTAACCATCAGAAAAATTCTCCTTATATTTAGGTTGCTTCTCTCCTTGATTAGTTTCCATCCATTGCTTCTTGTTCTGCCTTCAGGTGCTTCGGAGAATAGGTTGACCCCCCCTCTTCTTTGCGACAGCCCCTTAGATACAGGAACACTGCCATCATGTCACTCCTAGTCCTTCCAATATTTGGGGGCTGTTCACAGAGAGGAGGGGATCAACCTATTTTCCAAAGCACCTGAAGGCCAGACAAGGAATAAGAGATGGAAACTGATCAAGGAGAGATTCATCCTAGAAATAAGGAGAAGTTTTCTGACAGTGAGAACTATAAACCAATGGAACAGCTTGCCTTCAGAAGTTGTGGGAGCTTCATCAATGGAAGATTTCAAGAAGAGACTGGACTGCCATCTGTCAGAAACGGTGTAGGGTCTCCTGCTTGGGCAGGGGGTTGGATTGGATGACCTACAAGGTCCCTTCCAATTCTCTTGTTCTATTCTGTTCTTTTCATTAAACTATACACCCACAATTCCTGCAACCATTCTTCATATGTTTTAGCCCCAACCATCTTTGTTGTTCTTCTCTGCACTTAACATCTTTTTTATATTGTGACGACCAAAACTGGATGCAATATTCTAAGTGTGGTCTTCCCAAGGTGGTACTAACACTTCACTTGACCTTGATTCTAACCCTCTGGTAATGCAGCCTAGGATTGCATGGGTTTTTTTGGCAGCTGGAAGTCAATAATGTTGTAAGAGGTTAAAAGCCACATGTATTGCTTTGGGATCTCTGGAAGCAGATAAAGAGTTATTACAAAAATAACTCAAGAAATTACTGTACACTTTGGTAGTCACACTAGTGTTGTCATCAGTCGGATTCTTCCACTTCTAAAGTCTTTCAGTGCCTCTTTTTTCTCAGCACAAGTTCCTAGGCAATTCCGTCTTTGAAGCTTGTTGATGGAGAATGGGAGATGAAAAGTAGCAGCTGCAAAAGGGTGGTTCAGATTTTACATCCGCTCTCGACATTCTTCCTCTGTAGTAGATTTGAAGAGGGGAGATGAAAAGAGCTGCGCTGTGCTTTGGAAGCTCTCTGAAATACAATTATCACTAGAGGGCAGCAAAGAGATATGGAGCCCAAATATGGCAGCCTTGATTAAAGTCCACAGATCTATAGTAGATGGTGCCAAATTTAGAAGGCAGAGCTTCCATCCAGCTCCAGACTTAAGAAAGATGGGAAGAGACTGATCTTTATCCCAAACCACTTTTCTCAGTTTGTAGGACTTTAACGTCAAAGGCCTGGAGACTAAAACATATGAAGAACTGCTGCAGGATTTGGGATTGGCTAGTCTAAAGAAAAGAAAAATAGGGGTGACATGATAGCAGTATTCCAGTATTTGAAGGGCTGCCACAAAGAAGAGGGGGGTCAAATTATTCTCCAGAGCACCAGAGGGTAGGACAAGAAACAATGGTTGGAAACTAATCAAAGAAAGAAGCAACCTGGAATTAAGAAGAAACTTCCTAACAGTGAGGACAATTAACCAGAAATCGTGGAAAAAGCTCATATTCTGGTCCCTGCCAGCTGACACTTTTTGGAGGATGAGATCTGCACCTTGCCCATTCTGCTTTCTTGCAAAACTATTCAGCTGTTTCCACTCACGCACCAAGGTTGGCATCCTCTGTGTTCTTTCCGTTAGAAAATGTCTTCTTGTGGGACCAAGGAGCTGTGACCTGTGTGTTGAAGCGTCTGCCCCGTGAAACAGTATCTCCTCCCCTCGCCCCAGAAATCTGGAGAGACCTGATTTTCCTGTTGACATTATAGACCTGGATATTTACCCTGGCATTGGGACCAGGAGGTTAAATCAGCCTTGTTGGTGGATTTGTTTGATTGGTTTTTACATATTAATACTGGATTGTTCAGGCCCAACATATATTACATGTTATAAATATTAATACTGATATAAAGTTCTCTTGGTTGTATTAAGTTTTAATCCTCTGTGCATCATCCTGTAGGGGGGGGGTCACTGCTGTTGAGATGGGCAGCAGTATAAATTGCTGAAATAAATAAATCTGCCAAGCAGGTCCTCTGCCACTGATTTGTGTCAGTCCTAATTGGTCAGAATCATTCATTCTCTTCACCCCATTCAGTAATTTTTTACATTACACCCAGATCGTGTGTATCAATAGATCCTGTTGTCATGCCTTCAGCCAGAAAAAGAATGAAGCTGCCTGAATGGCTTGTTCATATGAGCGGTTATATAACTGATTCATTTTATCTGTTTGATTTAATTATGCAAGATTTAATTACCGCATATCGGTTCCAGAAATTGGCTGCAGTGATTTCCCTCAGGGCGTTTTATCTTTTTAAACATCTCTGTCATAACTCTCTAAAATAAGATTGGCTGCTTATGCCTTTCCCTCATTATCTGATTTTTTTTTAATCTTGTCAAGAAATAGGGAATTTTCATCCAGCAGGTGCCTGAAGGATTCTGCCTTTCTTGGTGTGCCTCTACTGTCTTGGTGGAACAAAGAGGAGCTTGTGAGCCATTGTTGGAGATCACAATTGTAGGTTTTCATCCAGATCTGGAGTTAGAGGTGATTGTTCAGACAAGGAAGCCTGTTGTATCTTCTTGATGTCATATTTGGCAATGTGAGATAATGAAAAGGAGGCTAACAACAGATGCAAATCAATTAAGATCTGCAAGAAATTCTGGATCTGGTTAACTAATAATTTTGTGTCCCTCCGCTCAAATTGGAAGCTGTAACCTTCTCTTGTATTCCCACCCTCCCTTACTATGTGCAGAGTGGTGGGGAGGCTATGGTGGAAGCAGAATTTGGCAGCATGGTTGGGTTGCCATGGTGTCTCCAGGGATACTACATGGCGAATATAATTAGTTGTGATAGCCTGGTATCCCAGTGTTGTTCCTGTGTTATATTTGTTAAAAGAAGCAGGTACCCACGTGAGGCAGTTGCTAGAGTCTTATCAGAGCACAGCTAGCTTGAGTCTTAAGGCGATTGTGAGTAGGGTAGGATGCCAGGCTGTACAGGGAACAAAGCAAGCCTTCTTCAACAAGTTGTATTCTGGAATGGCAGACTGCTGGGCCCAGTATTCTTGACAAGATTATGTCAATCATGGAGGAAGTTTGAGGAAGATTTTTTTACGGAGCATGGGCAGGGTTTGGTTAGATAGTGTCTTCAGTGCCATGAACATGAATCTGGACAAACTCTGAAAGAGTTGAGTTCAGGGGAGTCTGGTATGCTGTGATCCATGGGGTTGTGAAGAGTCGGACATGACTTACCAACTGAACAACAACAACCAAGGGGCACAATTAGTCATGAGGAAAATACCCCTTGAGTTCTTTCCGAAATTTGTTTCTTCCATTGCTGAGAAATAAGAGTCCTTCTGTGTGGGAGGTGGGGGAAGTTCCAAATGTGAAAAGAAAAGAAAAGAAGGAAGGAAGGAAAAGAGGGAAGGAGGGAGAAAGAAAGGAAGAAAGAGAAAGAAAGAAAGAAAGAAAGAAAGAAAGAAAGAAAGAAAGAAAGAGAAAGAAGGGAAAATAAAATAAAATAAAAAAGGAAGTTATTGCCTATTGATTTTCCGAGATTTACTGTTGGAACCAAATCCACCTCAAATCATTGGTTAAAATACTGATTCTGTATCTTAACCTGGCCATCTTCAGTTGTATTGGGCTACTTCTGTTATCAATTCTGACATTTAGCTAGGACTGGTGAGAATTGGAGTCTCAAAGTTCTGGAGGATGTTGTTTTCAGATATTGACCTATCAGATCATTTTGGAGGAATGATTGTTGATAATTAGAAACAGTGTTTATGAACAGTTGCTGATTTGGTCATTCTATTTGTGTAGAATGACCATGTAATAATGAGAATATCTTATTCCTAGGTTACCAATTTTAAGAAATGTGAATTATGTCAAAGACTTTAATATGAGATATGGGAAGTCCAGGGAATCTTCCTCAGATCACAGGATGATGGTTTGCCTAAGGAAGAGATTAATGTGCATCACATAAAGGTGCAGTTCAAGAAGGAAAGGAAGAGGATAGCATTCCATTCACAATTATCTAGACCAGGGGTAGGCAACCTTGGCTCTTTTATGACTCATGGACTTCAACTCCCAGAATTCCTGAGCCAGCCATGCTGAGGGGAAAGGGAGAGGTTTCCAAGCTGAGCCATGCTGGCTCAGGAATTCTGGGAGTTGAAGTCCATGAGTCATAAAAGAGCCAAGGTTGCCTACCCCTGGTTCATTACAGGTTTTACCATCTTAAGGTAGCACCAGCCACTGTATTTTCTGAGTAATAAAAATTATATTTCAGTACATCTCCAGTTTGGGGCTAATGATGGGGCTCTGAATCAGAAAAAAAGCAAAGCGACAAGTCAAGAAATTGAAACAGTTTTCCTATTGAGGGCTCTAAAATATGAATTGCCTTAATAAAAGCAACATAGATTAGGGGAGGGGAAGAGCTATTATTCTGCCCTTGAGCAGTTTAGACTATAAGAAAGGCAAATCATGCTTTATTCTGATAGAAGATAAAATATGGGCTGATGACTGAAGGATTATATTTCTTGACTTCCCCATGAAATTGCTGCAATGAACTGTGCACCTTGTGCATTAAAAGGCCCATGTGGGCTTTTAATTATGCAGGTATCCAGGCCAGTGAGAACAAGAAGGTAATATTTAATTCTAGCAATTAGTATTCTAATTCATGCACAGGAGAGATCTCAAGTTTTTCTGCTAGTCATTTATTAATAGAAACTGTCCTTTAAATGCTAGAGAAATATCTGAAGGGGCTTATTCTGATGATCTATTACCTAGCACCTGTAATTCTACATATAGATTTTAATCCCTCCCCCACATAATCTCAAAAAGATCCAGAATTTCATTTCCATCTGAATTCGACACCTCACTAGCCATTTCAATCAATCACAAGCAGATGTTCAACTCCATGGCCATGGTGGCTATGGGGGTTGGTCCAGCCGAGTAGGAAGGCACCAGGATGAGAAAGCTAAATTTTGAGTGGAAGAATCAGAAGAATGATGGCATGCTGTAGGATCAGCCTATTATAAATATGACAAAAAAAGTGATTATGTAAACTTGCTGCATTGCCTTGCTGTAGCATTGGCCGTTAATTGTAAAGGGATAGCTTCTCTTGTCACTTTTCTCTGCTTTGAGTTTCTTCAGTAATTTTGGTAAGGCTATAACTTGCATTAAGCCTAAAGTCTCTTGAATCTTTCCTTCGTGTATTGTTAATTATTATTTTGTTCAATTTATTTACTTACTTACTTACTTTCTGATTGATTGATTGTACATCCTGCCCTTTGCAAAGACCGACTTCAGAGTAGATAACATCCATAAGAACTTAAGTAAGAATAAAAAACAAAGACAGAGAAAAACAGAAAGATGGATCCCAAAATCCTGGCACCGTAAGGTAGAATTACAAGATGCTTTTTTTTTTTTAAATTTCCATCACTCGTCCCTTTTACATGCACCCATTTCTCCTTTTCTTAGATGGACTGGTTTATGCTTTAGGAGGGATGGGTGCAGACACATCTCCACAAGCCCTCCTGCAACTGTATGAACCAGCTAAGGATCAGTGGCAGTCTTTACCATCCATGCCAACACCTTGCTACGGGGCTTCTACTTTCTTGCATGGGAACAAGATCTACGTGATGGGTAAGGATTCAGCCAACAGGGTCTAGCTGTGGATTAAGTTGGATTACTTAACTGCAAACTCTGGTCACAGAAGCTTCCCAGCCACAGATCTGTGGAGATCTGGAGTCTCCACATTCCAATTAGAGGTGGCCCTTGGCTTACAACAGTTTGTTTAGAGAGACTGCTCAAAGTTACATTGGCACCAAAAAAAAAATGACTTACAACTGGTCCTCACATTTATGATGGTCGCAGCATTCCCTAGGGTCATGTGATCAAAATTTGGGCACATGGCAACTGGCATGTATTTAAGACGATTGCCGTGTCCCAGGGTCATGTGATTGTCCTGTGCGACCTTCCCAGTTGTTTTTCCACAAAATATAACAATAACAAAAAAGTTGGAAGGGATCTTGGAGGTCATCTAGTCCAACCCCCTGCTCAGGCAGGAATCCCTATACCATTTCAGACAAATGGCTGTCCAGTCTCTTCTTAAAAACTTCCAGTGTTGGAGCACTCACAACTTCTGGAGGCATTGAAAGAGACCAGATTTGCTTAATGGCCACATGATTCACTTAACAACTGCAGTGATTCACTTAGCAACCGTGGCAAAAAAAAAGGTCATGAAATCACTTAACAACTTACTTAGCCACAGAAATTCTGGTCCCAATTGTAGTCTTAAATTGACCTGTACATGTCAAGAGATGCTCAAATGCCATTTTATAAATGCTTATCCAAAATTTGTTATCCTGAGATAGAAATCCAGCACCCATAATGAGGTCAAGCCTTTATTGAGGCCAATGAAAGAGACACAAAGAAAAGTGCAGCCTTTCAAATTCTCCAGAATCCTTCCGGCACAAAATATTGTGAACAAACAGGAGATGGGGGGGAAAAAAAGCTAGACTTTCTTGCTTCTTTCCTATCGTCTGCTTTTTGGAACATCATGCCTTGATGAAAGATTTCTGGAGTACTCACAAGCTTGTAGACATTTTTGTATTATTTTAGTTGCAACATTTCTTTCCTTCATGAACCAACATGGCTGTCATTGTTTTTAATAAGTTAATGGGTCATATTATCTTTCAGCAAGGAATCACTATAATGTTTTATACCTGCTTTGTGGCTTAATCTTGGGTCGTTCACAGTTCTTTATGGAATGGAAAAGATTTCCATTACAGATGACAGTTTGGGGAAATGTTCACATATTCATTAATTGTGGGTGTGCAGCCAGGCAAATCTGATCTAAAACTAATCATATCTGATCTAAAACTAATCAGAGAGAGAAGCAACCTAGAACTAAGGAGAAATTTCCTGAGAGTAAGAACAATTAACCAGTGGAACGGCTTGACTTCAGAAGTTGGGTGGGTGCTTCATCACTGGAGGCTTTTAAAAACAGACCTGTCTGGAATGGTATAGGTCCGTGGTGGCAAACTTATGGCACGTGTGCCACAGGTGGCATGCAGAGCCCTCTCTATGGGCACGCGCGCCCTCACCCCAGTCCTAGGCCTTCAGCTGGGTTTTATAAAACCTTTTCGGTTTAGGCCTCCACCACCATGTGCAAAAAAAAAAAAAAAAAAAGTTCAATCAATCAACTTCAACTTCTCGCGGGGAAAAAAAAAAGATCTCGTAAAGTTGGAATTGATTGATTGAACTTTTTAGTCCTACCCAGTCTGTCGTTACCACCGTAGCCATGCCCACTCAATGGGCCATATCCACCCAATTGGCCACACCCAGCCAATGGGCCACGCCCACCCAGCACCCGACGGTACATAAATGGATTTTGGGTTGCAGTTTGGGCACTCAGTCTCTAAAAGATTCGCCATCACTGGTATAGGTATAGGGCAGACATGTCAAACACAAGGCATGGGGGCCGGATGCGGCCTGCGAAGTGGTTTCATGTGGCCTGCGAAGCCATCCTGGAAACAGTGAGGGAATGGGCCCCGCTGCCTTGGCCCTGGCTCAGGCCAGCCGGGAGCCAATGTACAATTTTGTGGTGGCCATCTTGGCACTTGCCCCGGTGGACCGTGCCTTGGCACTTGCCCCGGTCCCACCCCCTTCTACCAGAGACTCTCAATCTGTCCCACTCCTGCCCAGGCCCCCATAGGCACCCTTGACGCAAATTGGGCACGCCTACCAGTAGGTCACACCCACTCCATTCACGCCCACCAGTAGGCTGCACCCACCCGGCCCCCCAGGGCAACCGCAATGCTGATGTGGCCCTCAGTGAAATTGAGTTTGACACCCCTGGTATAGGGTCTCCTGCTTGAGCAGGGGGTTAGACTAGAAGACCTCCAAGGTCCCTTCCAACTCTGTTATTCTGTTTTTGATCCTGGTAAACATTTTGAAGCTGAACTGAGCTTGGTGGCTTTTGTCTTGTTTTCACAAGATCTTAACTTGCTTGGCTCTAGAACCGTGCCATCTGTTGTATATTTCTTCAGTTTGCTACACTTTGCTATATACTTCATGAGTGACTTGCAGTCATGCTGTGTCCATTTTCCATAGGAGGAAGACAAGGCAAGCTGCCCGTCACAGCCTTTGAAGCCTTTGATCTGGAAATGAGAAGCTGGACACGCTACCCCAGTGTGCCCAGTCGGCGTGCCTTTGCCAGCTGTGCCATGGCTGAGGGTTGCTTCTTCAGCCTGGGAGGACTGCAGCAGCCCGGCCCCCATAACTTCTATTCCCGGCCCCACTTTGTCAACACCGTGGAGATGTTTGACTTAGAGGAAGGTAAACTAGAGATGTAATTATACAAGTTAAGTGGAAGAACTGTGAGTCCTAAGATGATGGTTATTATGTCTCGTTAATAGGCAGAATAAAGGGATAAGGACTGAGTACAGGCAGTCCTCAACTTACGACCACAGTTGAGCCCAAAATTTCTGTTGCTAAGCAAGACAGTTGTTAAATGAGTTTGCCCGTTTTATGACCTTCCTAGCCATAGTTGTTAAATCACTGCAATTGTTGATTTATTGATATACTAAAACGGTTAAGTGAACCCAGCTTCCCCATTGACTGTTTGTCAGAAGGTCGCAAAAGGTGATCACATGAACCTGGGACAAATACAGGCCAATTGCCAAGAGTCCAAATTTTGATCACATGACCATGGGGATGCTGCAAAGATGGTAAGTATGAAAAATGGTCATAAGCCCTCTTTTCTACTGACATTGTAACTTCAAACAATCATTAAACCAATAGTTGTAAATCAAGGACTATCTGTAATCCATAGTTTCACACACCCAGATTAGAACAGGCAGTCACCCTCCGGTCAAATTCCATTTTTGAATTCAGGCGTCTTAATAATAATAAATGCCTTTTACGTTGGAGACGTAAGGCAAGTTCAGTTCTTGGTGACTTCGTTGATACAATCACGAGATTTTATTCAGCAAACCTGCAAGTAGTTTACCATTACCCCTGTGATGGTTGTTATCAATTCAAGAAGTAACCAGGTTGACTCAGCCTTCCATCCTTCCGAGGTCGGTAAAATGAGGACCCAGATTGTTGGGTCAAGTTGCTGACTTTGTAAACCGCTTGGAGAGGCACTGTGAAGTGGTATATAAGTCTAAGTGCTAGTGCTGTTGCTAACGAGATCCACTCCTGCTTAGTTTCCAGACTTAGAAAAAGGAGTTCTCGTTGCTTCTATTTGTCAAAGCTAAGTACAGATAGTTTTCCATTTACGACCCCAGTTGGGATTGGAATTTTGGTCACTAAGCAATGCAGTCATTAAGCAAGTCATCACACCACCGGCCCCAAATTTACAACCTTTTTTACCATGGTCGTTAACTGACTTACTGCACTTAATTGAATCAGATGGTTGATTAGTGAATCACATGGTTGACAGTGAATCATGTGAAGCAAATCTAGCTTCCCTAATTGACTTTGTTTGACAGAAGATGAGTGGGAAGGTTACAAATCGCAATCCCTTGACCACAAGATGCTATAACCATCATAAATTTGAGCTGGTTGCCAAACACCAGGTAGCAGCCCCATGATTATGTGTGTGTGATGGTTGTGACTTTGAGGATAGGTCATAAATCACTTTTTACGAGGTCATTGTAACTTCAAACCATCATTAAATGAATGGTTATAAGTCAAGGAGTACCTATAGCAGGGATCTTAAAACTTGGGCCTTTTATGACTTGTGGACTTCAACTCCCAGAATTCCTGACCTGTAGCCTTATTATCTTCCTCTCCCTTTAGATGAAGCTAAGTTCTTTCTGTCTCCAATTTTCCAATTAGGATCCTGGAGTCGGCTGAGCCGTGCCATCCGTATGAGAGACAAAAGGGCTGACTTCGTAGCTGGCCATCTTGGTGGACGTGTGATAGTAGCTGGTGGCCTTGGTAAGTGTTGCTGATCTTTGAATCCTGGCTCAACATATGAGGTGGCTTCCATTATTCTTCTGAGCTAGGAAAGATTTTAGTTCCTTCAAATAAACAAACCCTACCTATCTCATTCAAATACCTCACTCACATCTTATTTGTCTAAGAGATTCTTACTAATTTTGAAAACCTTGATTTATTTATTTTTTTTTAAAAAAACAGCACTTTGATAGTCAACTGTTTTTCTCTGTCTAATTTTCTATTCTAGCCACAACAATGTCTCTTACTTTTTCTATGCTATTGTGCAGGGAGTGTTAATAACAGCTTAAGCACAGCAAATGATGACTCTGCAGCAAGTTTTTTTAAAAAAACGAAAGTGCCATTTTAGTGGCATAATAAAGGCTTTACACTTTGAAGTCCTGTTTTAACATTTGACGCCTCTATTTCAAGGATCTTGGGGAATTTGCTAGAAAGGCTTTGAAGAACTGGAGTTAGGCTAGGTAAAGAGAATAGAAGATTTCATGAAACAATTGGTGACATTCATAGCTCTTGATTCTGTATTTTTCACATTTGATTTATTGTGGAAAAACTGTTTTTTACTATTTCATCAGTCTATCTTCCCAAAGAAAGAAACTAAGCTGTGACAATGAGCATCTGCTTCTAAAACCTTGCCTCACACTCTATGTTATGTGTTTTATATATTTACCTTCACCACCACTGATTATAATATCAGTAATAACAATAATTGTTACCTTACTTGTGTAGGAATCCAGTTTGATTCATATATGCGGGAAAGGATATATCCCTTTCCAAGCCTCCTTTAAAATCTCTGAAAATTCCCAATTATTGTGCACATGAAGAACACTGACTCCAGCTAGGCAGAAAGATAAAATCAGCTACAGTTTCCAACTGAGCATATTTATCAAGGAATCATGCAGAAGGTATTTGGGAACGTTGCTTCTAAAAATAAAGACTTGGCTGAAATTGAACAGGAGCCAAATCTTTTAAGAGTTGAGATGTCTTGGGATAGCTGTAGCCCAAGTTTGTTATACATATCATCCTTTTAGTTGAGCTTCTATAGACTTACGTCAGAGAAATCCAACTAAAAGGATCATTATCTTATCAAAGGAGCTTGCAGAGGGAAAACCTTTGGACTGTACAGTGTAGCAAATCCATAATCTTGACTCTTAATTCCTTGGACAAACAGCAATAGCACTTAGACCAGCGGTTCTCAACCTATGGGTCGTGACCCCATTTGGGGTCGATCGACCATTTCATGGGGGTCGGCAAGCAAGGCTGTCCGCCATTTTTTTCCCCTTTTCCGGCACGTGCCTTACCTCCCTTGGGCTGGGCCAGCTGGTGGCCCAGCCGGTGGTCGGCCTGCTCCGTCTCTGCCGCTTGCCAGCTACGCCTCGGCCAGCGCAGGGGGCGGCACCACGCATGCGCGGTGCTCCTGGGCAGGGAAAGTCCTCAACTTACAACCGGTTGGGTAGTCCTCGATTTACAACTGGTTTAGTCCTCAACTTACGACCAGTTGGGTGTTGCGGCATTAAAAAGGTTGAGAACCACTGACTTAGACTTATATACCACTCCATAGTGCTTTATAGCACTCTCTGGGTGGTTTACAATATCAGTATATTGCCCCCAACTATCTGGTGGTTCTCATTTTACCGACCTCAGAAGGACGGAAGGCTGAATCAACTGTGAGCTGGTCAAGATCAAACACCTGGCTGTGGGCAGAATTAGCTTGCAATACTTCATTCTAACCACTGTGACACCATGGCAGTATTGCAGGCTAATTCTGCCCACCATTTCACCAAAGGGAAATGAAGATTTTTTTTAAGCAAATGTTTTTCAATAGGAATAGTTAGATCAGCGGTTCTCAACCTGTGGGTCGCAACCCCATTTGGGGTCGAACGACCATTTCACGGGGGTCACCAAACAACGCGATCCGCCATTTTTTCCGCCATTTTTTTCCCCTTTTCCTTAGCTGTTCTACTCCCTCTTATTCTATTGGCTTTCGAAAGCCAATAGAATAGACTCTCTTGAACAGAGTCTAATTCTATTGGCTTTCAAAAGCCAATAGGAATTGTCCAGGGCAGTCTCTGCCCTGCTGAGCCCGCCAAAAGCCCCAGTCTGCAAACGGTGCTGCAAGGGGAACAGTCTGCAGAGCTTCCCTCCCTGTTGAGCAACTAAAAAGTAAGTAAAAGAGGGGTGGGAGATGGGAGGCTGGTGGGTGCAGGGAGGGTTGCTGGCGCGCGTGGGGCCCGGCAGGTGCCTTACTTGCCTTGGGCTGGGCCAGCTGGTGGCCCAGCCGGTGGTCGCACTGCGCCGCTGCGGCCGCCCGGGGGCGTCCGGGCCTGCCTGCCGCCGCCCCTTGCCGGCTATGCCTCAGCCGGCGCAGGGGGCGGCACCGTGCATGCACGTCGCGCATGCGCGCCGCGTGCTTATGACCGGGGTCGCCAGTATAAAAAGGTTGAGAACCACTGAGTTAGATAATGCCCTAAGAGCAAAATTCAGACTAACTCATCAATACTGGAATACTGTAGGGCAATGTGTCCCATGTTGCTTAACTGGAGCAACTTGAGCCTGAATAAGAGAAAAAAATTCTTCCAGGAGGGAGAACTGGAAGACATATTTGGCTGCCTGAACTTAGGGCATCCTTGACATACAAGGATATGGCATGAAGACTCATATTCTGGAAAAAGTGATGGGGAGGGGTCTTTGGTGCTCCTTCAGCTTGGCTGTTTTCGTGCAGACATTTAATTACCCAACTAGCTAACGTCATCAGTGCTGTAAATAAATGCTTAATAGTAACAGTATAACACAAATGGTAAGAGGGTCTTTTTTATACCAAGCAAGGAGAATGTTTGGATGTGACCCATGTATCTTCCGGTTGATTCCTGTACAAATC
Source organism: Crotalus tigris (assembly GCF_016545835.1). Taxonomy (NCBI): domain Eukaryota; kingdom Metazoa; phylum Chordata; class Lepidosauria; order Squamata; family Viperidae; genus Crotalus; species Crotalus tigris. The sequence continues at coordinate 157,726 of NW_024100485.1, forward strand.
GTCCTCAACTTACAACCATTGGTTTAGTTACAGTAGCACTGAAGAAACTGACTTACAGCTGGTCCTCACAATTAACAACCGTTGCAGCATCCCCACAGTCACGTGATCAGAATTTGAAAGCTTGGCAACCAGCATGTATTTATGGCAGTTGCAGCATCCTGGGGTCATGGGATCACCATTTGCGACCTTCCGAGCCAACGTCTGACCAGCAAAGTCAGTGGGAGAAGCCAGCTACCACGTGATTCAGTTAACACCTGAATATTTATCCACCGTGGGAAAAAAGCTCATGAAATTGAGTGCAACTCATTTAACAACTGCCTTGCTTAGCAATGAAAATTCTGGTCCCAATTCTGGTAATAAATTGAGGATTAAATGTATATAATTAACATGAAGTGGAGGCTGAGTAAGAGGGGCAAGTCATTCTTGGATGTGCAGGGGGGCAGATTTTGTTTCTGATGTGCCTGGATTTCTTTGTTTGGAGATATGTTCTACAAAAGAGGAAAGGGGCTGGGCTTGCCACATAAGGTGATAACTAAGAATGGATTCCGGTGTTGGCTGTGTTGTTTGAAAATCAGAGGAGTAATACACCTGTGTGAACCCAGAAGCTAATTCAGTTTTGCTCACCCAGTTTCTTTGATGTTCAGAGGTTTCACAAGTGCCTTTCTCCGGTAATCAAGAGAATTGTATAAATAGTTGTCCTGAAATGGCTTGGCTGTGTTTTTATGTAGATTCAAAGCAAGGGGAGAAAAGGACATGTTTTCAGCTAGATCAGCAAACACCAGGCCAGAATCAGTTAGATCAGTGGTTCTCAACCTTTTTAATGCCACGACCCCCCAACCGGTCGTAAGTCGAGGACTACCCAACCGGTCATAAGTTGAGGACTACCCAACCGGTCGTAAGTCTAGGACTTTCCCTGCCCGGGAGCGCCGTGCATGCGTAGTGCCGCCCCCTGCGCCGGCCGAGGCGTAGTTGGCAAGCGGCAGAGACGGAGCAGGCTGACCACCGGCTGGGACACCAGCTGGCCCAGCCCAAGGGAGGTAAGGCACCCGCCGGGCCCCATGGGCGCCAGCAACCCTCCCTGCGCCCGCCGGCCTCCCACTTCCCACCCCTGGCCCTCTTTTACTTACATTTTTAGTAGTTGCTCAGCCGGGAGGGGTGGAAACTTCCAGACAGCTCGCCTTCGCTGCAGAGAACTTGCAGCACCGTTTGCAGAATGGGACTTTTGGTGGGCTCAGCAGGGCAGAAACAGCCTGGACAATTCCTATTGGCTTTTGAAAGCCAATAGAATTAGACTCTATTCAAGAGAGTCTATTCTATTGGCTTTCAAAAGCCAATAGAATAAAAGGGAATAGCACAGCTAAGGAAAAGGGGGGGGAAATGGCGGACTGCGTTGTTTGGCGACCCCGTGAAATGGTCGTTCGACCCCAAATGGGGTCGCGACCCACAGGTTGAGAACCGCTAAGTTAGATGAAAACTAGGTCACTCAGCAAATATGGTACAATATCTGTGGATGCAAACTCACTTGAAAAGAAAGAATATTGTTAGTCAATGTGGACGAAAGACCAGGCCTTGGAGTACCAGGAGCAGATGCTTCATCCTTCTCCTGTGTGTCACTTCTGCCGTCCATTCTTCCTAACAACTTTTTCCCCTGGCGAAAACCATTAAGAAATTTGATGAGCAAAAGCTAGCAAAGGGCAGAGGCAGTAAATGGCTCCAGGGGAAAACAAGCAGATTAGGAGTAAATCCATTATTTTTCCTCTGCTAATGCTGACCATCGCAATGATATGATGCAGCAAAGGCCTAGCCATTCCATTTTAGTCCTATTCTTCAGCATCCATTAACCTTACTGCATTCAACACAAGTCAGAAGATCTTGTCTCTCCTGGCATTCTGCCAGCAGCATTTTTTCTGAATTATTTAAGCAGTGAGGAAAAGCAGATTTGGAGTATACTGTGCTGAATGTTGCCTGATATGAGACATGTTGCGTAGGCAAAATGTTCCAGATTAAGCCTTGGCACATCCAATGAACTGAGCTCAAGCATCTTGGCTACAAAGATGCTGTCGGAATAGCAGGCAGATAGAGCGATAGAGCCATCTCCTATGTAGACAATAACTGGTGGGAGTTCTCAAGAACATATTTTATGAGGAACATAAAATATGGGTTTATATACTATTTCAGAACTAGAATAAATGAAGACAAAGTGTTTTGCTGCACTTTAGCCACTTTTTAAAGGTAATAAATAGAACTAGTCAGGTAAATAACATCTTCTGCCTCCTACAAACTGTGAGTATGCCTTGTGGTATTTGGTTTTTTTAATGGATTTATAGGAAGGGGAATCTAATATTGGGAATTAGATCAGGGGTATGCTGTGTTGTGCTTATTATACCTCTTGCGAAAGGGTAAGACTAATTGGATTGAAAATTATTTCCCTTGACTTCTTAAAACTTTATCTGCTTCATTTGGGGTAGTTTGTTCAGGCTGAAGGCCACATTTGACACAGGAAGGCACATGTTTAGTAATAGTAATAGTAGTAAAGTTGGAGGGGATCTTGGAGGTCATCTAGTTCAACCCCCTGCTCAGGCAGGAAACCCTACACCATTTCGGACAAATGGCTGTCCAGTCTCTTCTTAAAAACTTCCAGTGTTGGAGCATTTACTGCTTCTGGAGGCAGGCTGTTCCACTGGTTAATTGTTCTCACTGTCAGGAAGTTTCTCCTTAGTTCTAGGTTGCTTCTCTCCTTGATTAGTTTCCACCCGTTGCTTCTTGTCCTGCCTTCAGGTGCCTTGGAAAATAGGTTAATTCCCTCTTCTTTATGGCAACCCCTGAGATATTGGAATACTGCTATCATGTCCCCCCTTGTCCTTCTCTTCGTTAAACTAGACATACCCAATTCTAGCAACCATTCCTTATATGTTTTAGCCTCCAGTCCCCTAATCATCTTTGTTGCTCTTTCTCTATACTCTATGTTGAAACAATAAGACATATTTCAATCAGTAGGTGACACCAGGACAGTCTCTAAAACTGATGTAACTTAATTTCCATTTATACTAAGTCAAAGTGATGATTTTCTGTTATTCCACTTTATTTTGAACAGAAAAGCGGTGCTACATATTATTTTGTGTCTTTTTACCATCCTCTGTGGTGGTATCATCTACCCTGTTTAGAGTTGAAGGCAGGGAGAAAAGCGTTCAATATATTTTGTGTGAACAGATCTTATGATGAGCCCAAACAGCAATTAGTTGTAGTCTGTCTTCCCTCTGAAATGGACAGTGCCTGTACTTGTCACCTCTGCTCCCCTCTTTACACCTTAACCTGAGTGTAACTGAGTTCCATTTGCACCTTTGTTAGACTAGCACAGTGGTGGCGAACCTATGGCACGGGTGCCAGAGGCGGCATTCAGAGCCCTCTCTGTGGGCATGCGTGCCGTCACCCCAGTCCTAGGCCTTCAGCTGGGTTTTATAAAACCTTTTCACTTTAGGCCTCCACTGCCATGCGCAAAAAAAAAAAAAAAAGGTTCAATCAATTAGTCAATTTCAACTTCTTGTGGGGAAAAAAAAGATCTTGCAAAGTTGAATTGATTGATTGAACTTTTTAGTCCCACCCAGCCGTTACCACTGCAGCCACGCCCATCCAATGAGCCACACCCACCTGGCACCCGACGATGCATAAGTGGGTTTTGGGTTGCAGTTTGGGCACTCAGTCTTTGAAAGGTTCGCCATCACTGGACTAGCATATTAAGTACTCTTGTAGATCTTGACAATGATACTTCATCTGGGTGTCGTGTGATGCATAGCCCTGGGTCTTCCTTTGACCCTGAACCTGTAGCTCATTTCCTGCCCCAATCCACTGTTGCAATGTCCCCCTTCTTATGTAGATTGAAGGACATATAGGTAAGTTTTGTCCTTCACTTCCACCACAAAAATATCTCCTATAAACTGTGGAAACTTACCATCATAGCATCATAGCGGAACTGCTGTGGGTGACTTCTGCCCCACTGAAAATAACACCAAACAGTATAATTTTCTGCAGCTATAGAAAGTTTTTCAGACAGACCGGTCTGATTGATTGCACCTTGACATTTTTTGACTGCTATATTGCAGTTCTATTTTTATAATCACTTTTGCCTTGCTGCCCCCCATACTAAGGGCATTAAGCAGGCTCAAGTCGCTACTGCGAGAGATTACAAATTCAGATTTCTTTTTGCTGACAAAGAGTTAGAAAATTAAGTGAGAGACTATTATAGCTATTTCAGGCTCATTAGCCCTCATCAGCTAGCCACACCCTTTATGGGATTTGAACCTAGGCAACCTATATGCAAGGCAGTTGTATTAACCACCAGGCCACCGGCTCTCCTCCCCTCTTTGTCAGCCGAGTCAAGGGAGTATATATAGAAAGTTTTTCAGACAGACTTAACATCTAAATATAAAATGTAAGCATTCTCTATATGAAATAAATAAAATCCAAAAAGATCTGATTTGAAACAGAAGTTAGAAAATATTGCAGCCCAAATCCCTTGGCAGTCTCACTGGCTTTCATGGAGAATTACAGTAAGCAGCGCCGATGGTGTTGTTGGCAATATGATCGATCCCTGCACCATTTCTGGCTTTAATTTTGGCTCCAGGCTTCCAGCTTCCAGAAGTCTGTCAGCTTCAGAAGCACCACACATCCTGCCACAATCCTTTGTTTCAACAGCAAGACATGCCTGGCAGTAGATCCTGGGAGATATTTGGCTTGGCAGAATTCAGTCAGCGCAGTTCTCGTTTAATTAACAGAGTGTGCAATTTTGATGCCTTCAGTATATGGGACTCTGCAGCCGGAGACAAATGCCAGCAGAGTCTCAGTTGGGTAAGGCAACTGCCGCTCAGTTCACGCATCTTTCTCTCTCCTTCTTCTAGGGAACCAGTCGAGTCCGCTGGGATCCACGGAAGGATTTAATCTGGCTAAGAAGAAATGGGAGACTTTGCCCTCCATGCCTACTGGGCGCTGTTCTTCCGCTAGTTTGGAGGCTCCCAACCTGCTGTTTGTGATTGGAGGGGTGGCTCAAGGCCCCAGCAGTGCGGTGGAGGCCCTGAGCTTACAGGAAGAGGTCTGATCGAACGTCACTGTGAAAGGATTCCCAGCCAGTGTGCGCCAAGAGGACTCAAGTGCCTATTGACAACAGAAATTAGCATATGAGGGAGCAGTGAGAAGCGCTTTGTTGCCAACGTGGAGGTGGCAACAAAGGTGACTTTTCCTCTAGCTGGTTCTGCAAATAACTCATCTCTGCAAAGCATCCAGTAGCTCAGAGACTAAAGCAGTCTGTTCTGTAGGCGAGGCCAGGGTCAAGCAGTTTAGCGGCTCTGACGGCTGCGACAAAAGTCGGTCTGATGCAGCTGATTCTTTTGATGTGCAGCTGCAATTTGTTTCGCCTAGTTTTCCAAAGGAACCAGATTGGGAATTTGGGCTGGTCTGGGTGAAGTCTGATTGAAGCAGCCGTGCGACTGTCTCTCCCCATAAGCAAAGTCTCGATTCTGCTCTCTTCCCTTGGCTTATTTAACTTATATTCCACTGCAATAGAATATAAAGCCAATACACCACAACGATACAATCTTTTATTTTATTTTTATTTTGCTTTGTTGAAGCTCTCTAGCTTGAAGATCTTCCCTTCCCTCTCTGTGGCTCAGCTACTCTGCAAAATTGTCACTGCTGCATTAGTAGACTCCTACGTAGCATCCGCTATTAAATCGTCCATGAAAAAGGGGTTAAGATGTGACCTGATAACCACCGGTTGAGTTTGGGAGATCAGTTTGCAATTCAGTAATCACAAAGCTTGGGGACACGGCTTCACCCACATTCTAGCCATGCCTGATTTGGTAGCGCAGATTGTTTCTTATTTAGGAAAGGCAGCAGCGTTTCTTCAGCTGGGTCTGGGAAAGACTAACGGGAAGCGCTGTCCCTGTGGAGCAGGTACTCCGGTATTTTTGCTTCAAGTTGTGATTGCTATCCTTGTGTTGATACCTCTCTTGCTGCATAGCTGAGTTGATTCTAGGACTCTGGGTGTAGCCATTGCACCCCACCTGGTATGTTCCTAACTTCCTCTGTGTCTCCTGTAGCACATAAGGTGCCCTCTAGTTCAATGCCTGGGAGGTGGTGTAGCATCTCACACCAATAAAATCTGGATTCCCCCCCCCCCCCGGCATTGCCTCATTCAGTGTTGGGTTATATCCTCAGTCAATGTTGGATTAGAGCAGTGTTTCCCAAACTTGACAATTTTAAGGCATGAGGACTTCAACTCCCAGAATTCCACAGCCAGCAACGCTGGCTGTGGAATTCTGGGAGTTGAAGTCCACATGCCTTAAAATTGTCAAGTTTGGGAAACACTGGATTAGAGATTACCACTGCAATGTCTTCACAGTGTTACAAGCTCTCTATTTTCATCAATATTAAATGCTCAACTGCATTCTTTAGAGACCAGAAAGGGACAATGTCTGACCTTTAGATGGCGGATTGTAGCTCCCATGATACTTTATAACTGTTCAGCTTGGCCTGAAACTTAGATTCATGCTAATCTTTATCCAAAAACCAGCCTATCATCAAAAGATGAAGCAATTAGTTAAAAAAAAAAAAACCTCTTGATTTAAGTGTTCAGATGAACATACGTGATTATAAGCACTCTGGTCGCAAACCCGGGTTTGTGATCATCCACACTGTAACCATGCCTGTTTGGCAGCGTAGACTGTTTGGCAGCTGGAGAGCTGACCAGCTCAGCGTCTTTAACCACTGAGCCATTGTGCCGATGGGGTGGGCTCCCGTTACTCGCCCCAGCTCCTGCCCAGTTCAAAAGCATGCAAAATGTGAGAATTTAAATAGATACCACTTTGGTGGGAAGGTAATAGTGTTCTGTGAACCTCGATGTAAAGTCATGCTGGCCACATGACCGACTGAAGCGTGGCTCTCTCGGCTAAGAAATGGAGATAAGCACTGCCCCTTAGAGTTGGACACGACTGGACAAGGGAAACCTTTACCTTTTATGTAATTGTAAAGTTGGAAGAAGTACACAGATTCCCATCTCGGTGTGTTCTTTCTCTAGTTCTGACTTTTGAGCGTTCAAGCAAGGTCAGAAGTAGGCCACAGTTACTGGAGGAGGATGTTCAAACGAAGCTATCTCCCATTCTAAAATCCCGTAGTTGCAGAATTCCAAATTACAGAGCGGCTTCTAAAGATGTCCAAGTCATGGCATTCCCGTAAACTGAGATAGCCAGTCTTGAGTAAGCAGAAAACTACTGTTGTGAAATTTGCTATCCCTGTAGCCCCATGGTGGCGAACCTATGGCACAAGTGCCAGAGGCGGCACTTAGAGCCCTCTCTGTGGGCACGCGTGCTGTCACCCCAGTCCTAGGCCTTCAGCTGGGTTTTATAAAAGCTTTTCGCTTTAGGCCACACCCACCCAGTTGGGCACATCCATCCAATGGGCCACGCCCACCCGGCACCCGACGATACATAAGTAGGTTTTGGGTTGCAGTTTGGGCACTCAGTCTCTAAAAGGTTCGCCCTCACTGTTATGGCCAATCCTAATCTGGCCTCTATTCCCAGCTGCTACTGTATATAACAGTGTCAAGTTACTGCAATTTCTTGACTTCGAGCCAAGATAATTTTGAGGCTGCCCTTTAGAGATTGTTAGAATAATGACAACCTAAAGCTTTTTTTCATATGCAGGCTGGGAGTGAAATAAAGGCAGCATCACTGGGACACAGTAGAAAAAGAGATGTCCTTAAGATACATTTGTAATTTATCCAGGTTCAAGAGGACAAAGGCCCTTAAAATCACTTCTTCATGCTGAAAGTGCAAAGATGTACAGCATTATGGAACAGCTTCCTAGAACTGAATTTTAGGAAACCTGTGATTGAGAATGCAAATGTGGCCACCAGGAAGCTTTAGAGTTGCTGGGTGGCATATAAATTTAATAAATAAATAAATTAGAAAGCAGGCTACCAAGGGCCGTCTCAAACTTGAAGCCAACCTTGACAATGTCTGTACACATTTTGGGTTTCACTTTTTTAAGGATACTTGGATTTGGACCCAATACCACACTCAAAATACAGCACAATTTTGGCTATACACAATCCATACTCAACAGCGTATGGACTTATTACCAGCAATCATTAAACCTTAGATCAGTGGTGGCGAACCTATGGCACGGGTGCCAGAGGCGGCATTTGGAGCCCTCTCTGTGGGCACATGCGCCGTCCCCCAGTCCTAGGCCTTCAGCTGGGTTTTATAAAACCTTTTTGCTTTAGGCCTCCGCCGCCGTGTGCAAAAAAAAAAAAAAGGTTCAATCAATCAGTCAATTTCAACTTCTCACAGGAAAAAAAAAGATCTTGCAAAGTTGGAATTGATTGATTGAACTTTTTAGTCCCACCCTGCCTGCCGTTACCACCGCAGCCACGCCCACCCAATGGGCCACACCCACCTGGCACCCGACGATGCATAAGTGGGTTTTGGGTTGCAGTTTGGGCACTCGGTCTCTAAAAGGTTTGCCATCACTGCCTTAGATCATATCAGATTAGATCATATCATCCGTTAATCATACCTTATAAATATGGATCTTGGCATTGGGTATATTTCTATCATGGCACAAGCATGAGTTACAAGATTTTGCTGCCCAGAATCTTCTTAATTTCCAATTTCAAACTATACTGTTAAGGAAAGAATAATCCAATACTTCAAAATAATGGTGACCTATGAAAGTTTAATGCATACCAAAAGTTATGAACACATGACATTTTCCAACCAAGACATTGCTGAGTTAAAATCCAATCTAACAAGTGTTGATTATTATCCATCTTTCGGTTGTCATGTGAAAAGTTAAAAGTCACTACTGATCGATCTAAAAAAAAAAGTCATTTTTGAAGTCACTAATGATAGATCTAGAAGAAAGACGCTTCCTCTTTCACAAACTGATGCTCATTCTTCATGCCTGCTACTTCTCCCAAATGCTTTCCTAACCAGTTCCCCTGCCCTAACTTTATTTCAGTTACTTATTTTGAAACACAAAATGATGACATTACATGCTACAAATAAACTTCAACAAGCTGAACAGAAAGATTTTCAACAACAAAAAAGCACACTTCCTTTGTGAGAAAAATTATCCAAGGAAGTGTGCTTTTTTTTTTTTTAAGAAAACACAACACATAAAACTGATAGGATCCTTTCTGTTGCCATTCATAGCAAATATTCTACCTTGGCAGAACCTGACTGTGAGCTACACAATATCCTCCACTGTGGCAAATACTTGGCACGCCAGCAAGATTTTATTTATTTTTTCTCTCACTTTTAGCATTTACAAAAGAGCATCTCGTTTTCCTCAAGTCAAATGAATATGGAACTATCCCATGTTTGATCAACAATTATGCCAGTGCAAACAGTCGTAAACTGTCAGTCGGGGTGGAAGAAGAAACTCAGAGCGCTTAGAAGCAGGTGCTGGAACAACAGCTTCTGCAGCTGTCGTGTGGTCTGCTGCCGTGGCCTCGCTGGAGGCAGGAGCTGGAAGATCATTGGCGGCAAGAGTGCTAGGCTCGCAGGAGGCAGGAACAGTAGATTTGGGATCCTGGGCCAACTGCTGCTCCTGGAGTAGGCTTGGGTTGGGCTGAGACAAACAGTAGCTGTGGTAGGTATGTTGGTAGGTGGTGCTGGGTATGCGTTGGAGGAGTTGCCCTTGCAACTGGTGCTGGATTAAGAGCTGGGGAAGCTTCCCTTTGGAGTGGAAATCACACTGATAACTTGTGAAAAGGGGCCTATCGCGTTCTAATTCCTCCTTCAAGGGGATCCAGTCGATCAGGTTCCGGGTATTGGGAAGGCTCCCTTCTATTCTCCTTCTCCCTAAACCCTGCCACGAAACAAGGAGAATCTGTTCAGACCTGCAGTGCTGAAAGGCGACGCCCAATCAGTTTAATCCAGTGGTTCTCAACCTGTGGGTCGGGACCCCATTTGGGGTCGAACGACCATTTCACGGGGGTCGCCAAACAACGCAGTCCGCCATTTTTCCCCCCTTTTCCTTAGCTGTGCTACTCCCTTTTATTCTATTGGCTTTTGAAAGCCAATAGAATAGACTCTCTTGAATAGAGTCTAATTCTGTTGGCTTTCAGAAGCCAATAGGAATTGTCCAGGCTGTCTCTGCCCTGCTGAGCCCGCCAAAAGTCCCATTCTGCAAACGGTGCTGCACCAGTTGAGTAGTCCTCGACTTACAACCGTTTGAGTAGTCCTCGACTTACGACCGGTTGGGGGTTGCGGCATTAAAAAGGTTGAGAACCACTGGTTTAACCCAAAAGTTAAAAAAAGGATACAAGTAGTAGTAGTAGAAGTACTAATAATATAACAACAAACAACAACAATAATAATACATGAAGTTGGAAGGGACCTTGGAGGTCATCTAGCCCAACCCCCTGCTCAGGCAGGAAACCCTAAACCATTTCGGACAAATAGCTGTCCAGTCTCTTCTTAAAAACTTCCAGTGTTGGAGCATTCACCACTTCTGGAGGCAGGTTGTTCCACTGGTTAATTGATACCCAATTCCAGTTACCAAAGCTGAAGATCAAGCAAGTTGTGGAGACCGTCAAAAAGAGCCTCTACAACGGGTGGGCAACCATGGGTAATCCTCAACTTACAACGGCTCATTGAGTGACCTAAGTTACAAAGGCAGCGAAAAAAGTGGCTTATAACCGTTTTTCACACTTAGGACAGTTGCAGTATCCTCATGGTCACGTGATTAAAATTCGGGTGCTTGGCAGCTGACTCAGCGTCTCATGGTCCCCTCTTGCGACCTTCCGATAAGCAAAGTCAAGGGTCAAGCCAGATTCACTTAACAACCGTGTTACTAACTGAACAATGGCAATGATTCACTTAACAATTGTGGCAAGAGAAGATGTAAAATGGGGCAAAACTCCCTTAACAAATAAATGTCTTGCTTAGCAACAGAAATTTTGGGCTTAATTATGGTCGTAAGTCAAGGACTACCTATATTTTTAGCCAACCCAGAGGAAAACACATAGAGTGTGTTCTGTTAGCATCCTGGCCCCAAAGCTACTGATTTCTGACCCAATGGGGGGAGGAGATTTGAAACTGTAAGCAATTAAGAGACTTAGGTACATAGCTCAGCTGCTGCTTTTACAAAGACTTCCCACTGGTGATAGCAGTTCCTGAGAGAACCCAAGACGTTGCTGAAGGAAATTTAGTGACAAGGGGAATTTTTGAGAAATAACCAAGCACTAAATGTACTGCTTCCTCTTGTTACTAGGAGCCAGCAGTGTGCAGCAACAACCAAAAAAGCTAATACAATCCTGGGTTGTATAAACAAGAGGCATAGAATCAAGATCACGCGAAGTATTAGTACCGCTTTACAAAGCCCTAGTGAGACCACACCCGGAATACTGCAGCCAATTTTGGTCACCATATCACAAAAAAGGTTAGAGAGTTTGGAAAAAAATCAGAGAAGAGCAAAATTCAAAGGCTGGAGGCTAAAGCATACGAAGAACAGCTGCAGGATTTGGGTTTGTCTAGTCTAAAGAAAAGAAGAAATAGAGGAGACATGATATCTGAGGGGCTGCCACAAGGCAGAGGGAGTCACGTTCACCAAAGCACCAGAGGGAAGGACGAGAAACAATGGTTGGAAACTGATCAAAGAGAGAAGCAACCTAAAATTAAGGAGAAACTTCCTGACAGTGAGGACAATCAACCAGTGGAACAGCTTACCCCCGGAAATCATGGGCGCTCCATCACTAGGGATTTTAAAGAAGAGACTAGATGATCACCTGTCTGAAATGGTATAGGTTCTCCTGCTTGAGGGGGTTGTACTAGAAGACCTCCAAGGTCCCTTCCAGCTCCTATTCTATTCTATTCTATTCTATTCTATTCTATTCTATTCTATTCTATTCTATTCTTCTTCTATTCTATTATTCTTCTATTCTATTCTATTCTATTCTATTGACAAACATGATACCTAGAATCTTCCCCCTTCTCTTTCCCTGTAATATACTCACATGCTCAAAATAGGTAGCTGATCCTGGGAAGGCTTGTCGGTTATCATGCTTGGAGAATATGTGCTTTGAAGGGTTTTCCTTTAAAAAAAAAAAAGACATGATTAGTCCCCCACCAAATGCACAACCCAGAAGGCATGTATTCATTTGGGCTGTGTGAGATACAGGCAGCCTCCTTCATTTTATGTCCCTCTTCTCCACTCAAATTAGAAGCACAATTGGGGCTAGAATTTCTGTTACTAAGCAAGGTGGTTGCTAAGGGAGTCACGCACAATTTTAGGACCTTTTTGCGACAGTGAAGTGTATCACTGCAGTTGTTAATTGAATCCCACAGTTGTTAGGCAAAGTTGGCTTCCCCCATTGATGTTGCTTGCCAGAAGCTGGCTGGGAAAGTCACAAATGGTGATCACATTGCCTGGGGACACTGCAGCCTTGATGAAACACATGGTTGCCAAGTGCCTGAATTTTGATCATATGACAATGGGGATCATAAGTCTGAGAACCAGTTGTGATTTTTCAGTGCCACTGTAACTTCGAACAGTTGCTAAAGGAATGATTATAAGTTGAGGATTATCTGAATTGGAGTAGAGTATGGTGAATACAAGACTAAAACTTTTCTCAGAGTATTCTTCCTTTTGGAAAAGCTACTAGATAGTACCTTGCTCAATAGTAGTAACTGTGAGAGGGATCTCGGAGTCCTAGTGGACAATCACTTAAATATGAGCCAGCAGTGTGCTGCAGCTGCCAAAAAGGCCAACACAGTGCTAGGCTGCATTAACAGAGGGATAGAATCAAGATCACGTGAAGTATTAATACCACTCTTCAATGCCTTGGTAAGGCCACACTTGGAATACTGCATCCAGTTTTGGTCACCACGATGTAAAAAAGATGTTGAGACTCTAGAAAGAGTACAGAGAAGAGCAACAAAGATGATTAGGGGAGTGGAGGCTAAAGCATATAAGGAACGGCTGCTGGAATTGGGTATGTCTAGTTTAATGAAGAGAAGGAAGAGGGGGGACATGATAGCAGTGTTCCAATATCTCAGGGGCTGCCACAAAGAAGAGGGAGTCAAGCTATTCTCCAAAGCGCCTGAGGGCAGGACGAGAAGCAACGGGTGGAAACTAATCAAAGAAAGAAGCAACCTAGAACTAAGGAGAAACTTCCTGACAGTTAGAACAATTAAGCAGTGGAACAACCTGCCTCCAGAAATTGTGAATGCTCCAACACTGGAAGTTTTTAAGAAGAGACTGGACAGCCATTTGTCTGAAATGGTATAGGGTTTGCTGTCTGAGCAGGGGGTTGGACTAGATGACCTCCAAGATCCCTTCCAACTTTATTATTATTATTATTAATTTTTAATTATTATTATTTCATGATAGCTACTAGATATTGAAAAAGCTACTAGATATTGAAATAATAATAACAATAGTTATAATAATAGTTTTATCATGAACTATTAAAGTACTTAAGGGAAGTAAACAACAGGAACAAGGTTACAAGCATCATGTGTGCTATTCCCTAAGCAACTGCAACTCACTGGAATTTTTTTAAATCAACACCTTCTTATCATACATGATACATATCTGTTGGCAACAAGATCACACAAATTCCCTGAAATGAAGTTCTGCTTAACAAGACAGCTCATAAACATCATCAATGACTAATACTTGACCAATTCCTAACATTGGCAACAAAATTGCAGGCATCACAAGTTAATGTTAATTGATCTGATGGGCAATCTTCTGATTAGCTGATTAGTACATCCCTAGTGAACTTTATTCTTTGTCCAAGACAATGAACTTTTATGCTCCAAAATGTGAAAAAAATGATGAAATTGTTTCAGAGACTTTAAATTATTTAAGGAGATGCTTTCAAGGATCAAATCAAATCATTTTTGTCTTGTCTGCAACCTTTCCTTTTTAGGAAGATTGTTGAGAAGGTTGTTGGGCTACAAGTTGAGAAAGCTCTGCAGGAAACAAGATTATTTGGCCACTTTCAGTTTTATTTCAGACCCCATTAATAGTACAGGTAGTCCTCAACTTATGACCACAATTGAGCCCAACATTTTTGTTGCTAAGCGAAACAGTTGTTAAATGAATTTTGTCCCATTTTATGACTTTTCTTGCCACAGTTGTTAAGTGAACCACTGCAGTTGTTAATAACACAGTTGTCAAGTGAATCTATCTATATCAGTGGTTCTCAACCTTTTTAATGCCGCAACCCCCAACCGGTCGTAAGTCGAGGACTACTCAAACGGTCGTAAGTCGAGGACTACTCAACTGGTGCAGCACCGTTTGCAGAATGGGACTTTTGGCAGGCTCAACAGGGCAGAGACAGCCTGGACAATTCCTATTGGCTTTTGAAAGCCAATAGAATTAGACTCTATTCAAGAGAGTCTATTCTATTGGCTTTCGAAAGCCAATAGAATAAAAGGAAGTAGCACAGCTAAGGAAAAGGGGAAAAAAATGGCAGACTGCGTTGTTTGGCGACCCCCGTGAAATGGTCGTTCGACCCCAAATAGGGTCCTGAACCACAGGTTGAGAACCACTGATCTATATCTATCTGTCTGTCTGTCTGTCTGTCTGTCTGTCTGTCTGTCTGTCTGTCTATCTATCTATCTATCTATCTATCTATCTATCTATCTATGTAGGTCTTTGGTTATTCGGGTAACCTCAGAAAACAACTATCTATCTATCTATCTATCTATCTATCTATCTATCTATCTATCTATCTATCTATCTATCTTCTATTTCATCTATTTATCTATATCTATCTATTTTCTATCTTCTATCTCTATCTTCTATCTATCTCTATCTTCTATCTATCTATCTATCTATCTATCTATCTATCTATCTACTATATCTTCTATCTCTATATCTATCTTCTATCCATCTTCTCTCTCTCTCTCTCTCTCTCTCTCACACACACACACACACACACACACACACACACACACACACATTTATTCTCTCTCTCCTGATTGTTATTGGCCACTCACAGTAGTATGAATCGATTGGCCATATAAATTAAATCTATAAATAAACAAACATACTGTGCACAAAATGTAGCTATGCAAAAGTCCTCCTGACCGCAGCTGCCACCTGCTCTCCAAGCAGCAGTGGTGAGCCCAGGAGGACCCCAGGTTGCACATAACTCAGTCGTGTCAGGATTGAGCCACAATCTCTTCTTTCCCATCCTGACTCAAATAGATACTGCACCAGCAACTTGACAGCTTAATTTGTGTATCCGGGATAGAGATGTAAAGCTGGGTATCATTAGCATACTGATGCTATCAAACCCTGAACCCGTGGAGACCTCATCCAGCAGTTTATATAGATAAACAAGAGAAGGAGAAGTGTCAGACTTTGATATCCTAGTTATCTTGGAAAGATGATTGGCCCATCTAAAATTAGTTAAATCCAGTTCTACACAAACATTTCCAGGTGCTCGTTTGAAGACAGATATTGTATCGATACAAATTTTGGTTCCTTTTCCTAACAATCATTACAGTACAATGAAATGTTACAATATTTAATACTGAGTGACAGGGCAGTATAAACAGTACAAACCAGATTATGGAGATTTAGATTCAGATCCAAAATCATTAACAAGGTTGCTAGTATTCAAACAACTATTAAATATCTTCCAGCCTGGATTTGCACATTATACTACAGAATATTACAATACAGTAATTTAAACCATGGTTTGCTGACTATTTCACTGTTGCCTAACTTCACACATCACACCAATTCAAAATTAAACAAAACAAGAGGATGTGTGAACTTAGCCAAAAATTGTTGTGAATCTAAAATAATCTCAAACTGACAGGAAGAAAGTTCAAAAGTAATGTTAGAAAATATTACTTCACCAAAAGAGTAGTGGAAGCTTGGAACCATCGTCCAGCAGAGATAGTGGGTCAGTTCTCGTTAACTGAGTTTAAACATGCTTGGGATAAACACACAGTCCATCATCCGACAAAAATTAAAAAATAAAATAAAAATCAATAAAATATAAAAATAATGAATAAATAAATTAAAAAGAAAACAAAAAACAAACTCAAAAAGCAGTCTTTTTTTTTTTTGCCATCAATTTTCTATGTTTCTATCTTGGAGGAAAGGTAGGAAAATATATATAAAATAAAAGAAGCATAACAGTCTTGCACCCTGAAATTGCTAATATTCTGACAAGGCCGTAGCGTCACTTGTGGCATATTTTTCATTTCAAATTTTGTTCTCATACATTTTTTTAAAATGCAGAATATATTGTGAATCATGATTCTGCAAAGAAACCAATGTGGGAGTTTTTCCCCATGATTTCCAAGCATGTATCAAGAAATGAACAAGATTTAATTTATTATGATATGGATGTTATGTTATGTTATAAATTAACTTACAAAGCCAAATTCTCTTAAAAGTGTCAACTGAACTTCCCATATGGTTATTTCATTGCAATTATCTAATAAATCCCATCATGGCATACAAAAAGCCTTTTCTAATGGATTTCCATTTTTCCCTTTTTAACATTAGTAATCCACTTGCAATGTTTGATATAGTTTTAAAATAAAATCAGTATAAAGGGGGAAAAATGAGAAGCTTAAATAATAAATCTATTCTCCGTTAAGGTCCCGCTAATGATGTTAGCAGATAGTCCTCATTTAACGGCTGGTCACTTAACAACTGTTCAAAGTTATGATGGACCCCCTTCCCCAAAAGCTGCTTATAATCTGGTTCTGGAGTTACACACACACACACACACACACACAAAGGGGGGGAGCACCTACAGTCACATGACATCATTTCAGGGTCTTAGCAACTGGTTCACCATTATGGCCTGTTGTAGCAATTTACAATATTTTTTGATAGTTTCCATCCTTTTCACCTAGTTTCCAGCAAAAAAAAAAAAACAAAAAAACAAAACAAAAAAAAACACCCATAGGAATAATACATTCACTAAATGATCATCATTTGTTTAATGACTGCTGCAAAAAAGTCATAAAATTGGTTCTTCTAATGACCTAATGGAAATTCCAGGCTCCATTAGGGTCATAAATTGAGAACTACCTGCGTTCTGCCCAGTACTGAGCTGAGAGTCTTTCCTCTTCCAGTAATTGATCCGTCCCTGAATAATAAACGCTGCGGTTCACTGTGTGCTGTCAGTTTCATGGGATACTCTGTTAGCAGATGAACTTAATCAACCTGCTCTAGAAATGATTATTCAATGGGAATATTTATTGTGCCAGTGATTGATGCTGGAGAGCATTTGCCAACTGACAGCTAAAAGTCAGATTTATATTCTCCTGGAGGTGCTTTTTCTGTTACAAGGTGTTCTCCCACACTATGCAAAGGCTGCCATCTGCAAACTTCAGTTTCTTCAGCATATCAGTCAGAGCTGAGGAGGCAGTAGGGCCAACAAGATGGAACATAAGCAGTAGCTTCTCTGTTGGTTTCAACTGAATAAATGTTTTGGTGGACAGCTTTGGTTGTTAAAGTGTCTGTGTAATGTCTTAAATTCTTCATGAATACTGTACACAAACTAAAATACACCAAACTAATTACTTTACTAAAACTAATAAAGAAGGAAAGTAACAGAAGGAAAGAAAAGGAAAGAATAAAAAGAAATTGAAAGAAAAAGCTTCCGATTTCCTTTGCAGCAAATGTAAGTCTAGAACACAGGAAAATACTACTGGTAAAAGAGAAGATCAAGGAAATATATTATTTATTAATATATTAATTATGGAATTATGGAAATTAATCACTGATTGCTTTTAAATATATGAATCCAGACAACACGTTGCTTATTAAGCACAACAGATTGCTATTGTAAAAAAACAATAAAATATATTGAAAAAAATAAGTATAGAACAGTGATGGTGAACCTTTTAGAGATTGAGTGCCCAAACTGCAACCCAAAACCCACTTATGCATCGTCGAGTGCCGACTGGGTGTGGCTCATTGACTGGGTGTGGCCCATTGGCTGGGCGTGGCCCACTGGGTGGGCGTGGCCCATTGGCTGGGCGTGGCTGCGGTGGTAACGGTAGACTGGGTGGGACTAAAAAGTTCAATCAATCAATTCCAACTTTGCAAGATCTTTTTTTTCCCGTGAAAGTTGAAATTGACTGATTGATTGAAACTTTTTTTTTTTTTTTTGCACATGGCGGCGGAGACCTAAAGCGAAAAGGTTTTATAAAACCCAGCTGAAGGCCTAGGACTGGGGCGATGGCATGTGTGGTCACAGAGAGGGTTCTGAGTGCCGCCTCTGGCACCCGTGCCATAGGTTTGCCGCCACTGATATAGAATAACACAGTTGGAAGGGACCTTGGAGGTCTTCTAGTCCAGAAGTCTCCAACCTTTTAGGCACCAGGGACCAGTTATGTGAAGAGAGGCTTTTCCATGGACCAGAGGGGGCGTGGTTTTGTGTGCTGCCTGCATCCTGTGGATGGGGCTTTCCTTGTTTGTGTGGCCCGGTTGCTGGCATGCCACGGCCCAGTACTGGTCCACGGGCCGGGGGTTGGGGACCCCTGTTCTAGTTCAATTCTCTGCTCAAACAGGAGGCTCTATTGAATTTCAGACAGGTGGCTGTCCAGTGTCTTCTTAAAAGCCTCCAGTAATGAAGCACCCACAACTACTAAAGGCAGGCTGTTCCACTGGTTGATTGTTCTGACTGTCAGGAAATTACTCCTTAGTTCTAGCTTGCTTCTCTCTTTGGTAAGTTTCCATCCATTGCTTCTTGTCCTGCCTTCAGATGCTTTGGAGAATAGGATGACCCCCCTCTTCTTTGTGGTAGCCCCACAGTTATTGGACAGCTATCATGTCACCCCAGTCCTTCTTTTCACTAGACCTGACATACCCAATTCCAGCAACCGTTCCTTATATGTTTTAGCCTTCAGTCCTCCAATCATCTTTGTTGCTCTTCTCTGCACTCTTTTCAGAGTCTTAACATCTTTTTTATATTGTGGTGACCAAAACATCAACGTTATCTCTTACTAGGATTACAAAAATTCTTTTCTATTATCCAGGGCACTTTTTTCATAAAAAAAATCATAAATCACAACTGCATTTTGTTCTGTTTTACACAAAAAAATCAGTAAAGGGTGTCCAGTCAGCCATAAATGTAGGTATTTTTTTTCCTATAATGAAAAAAGTTAATTTAGCCACCTCTGCATGTTCCATCATCTTCACCGACCGTTCCTCCGTAGTGGGTATTGTCAAGCCATTCCATTTTTGAACAAAACTGTATTCACTTGTCATGTATAGGTATAATTCCAATTAAATATGATTTGTTGAATGAGCCACAGAAAGCCCAGGCGTGCAACTTTTGGATGATTGCAGATATACTTACAGTTTTTGGAAGGCTGAAAAAATGTTAAGCTGATTTTAGAGTTTATATTACAATTGCAAAAAATATATATATACTTTAAATGTAAAGCTACATGAAGCCCGAAAGGTGTTCAAGGTCCTCACCCTTGCTATCCATCTAGATTAACAAAAAACCCTGGCTAGGTTCATACCTAACAATAACGAAAGAAAAGCCAAGTAAGCTACATTATGATTTAGGGCAGGAATTAGCAAAATGATGCTCTTAAACAGCACCGAAACACAGTTAATTTTCCTCCCCCAAAACCTCTCAAGAAATTTCAGCCATTAAAATGTTTTAAAATATATTTTAGTGCCTTTATAATTGTGCAAGTTCCTGGAGCCTGACTTGGGATGACATGATAGCAGTGTTCCAATATCTCAGGGGCTGCCACAAAGAAGAGGGAGTCAAGCTATTCTCCAAAGCGCCTGAAGGCAGGACAAGAAGCAACGGATGGAAACTAATCAAGGAGAGAAGCAACCTAGAACTAAGGAGAAACTTCCTGACAGTTAGAACAATTAATCAGTGGAATAACCTGCCTCCAGAAGTGGTGAATGCTCCAACACTGGAAGTTTTTAAGAAGAGATTGGACAACCATTTGTCTGAAAAATGGTA
The DNA here is from genome assembly GCF_016545835.1 of Crotalus tigris. NCBI lineage: Eukaryota > Metazoa > Chordata > Lepidosauria > Squamata > Viperidae > Crotalus > Crotalus tigris. Next base: position 177,704 of record NW_024100485.1, read on the forward strand.
TAGGATTTCTCTGCCTAAGCAGGGGGTTGGACTAGAAGACCTCCAAGGTCCCTTCCAACTTTATTATCTTTTATTCATTAAATATGAACCTCAGTCAACTGAACATTCAAATTGGCTGGCGCTGATGGTTGACAGGGGTTGCTACCAGCATCCTAGGTGTCAACCAGGTATCTCCTTAAAATGTAAGATGTTCCGAGTAGCGCAGTTTTTGTAACATTGTTGGAGTTATTGCAGGAAGCTGTAGTTTCTTGATGTATTTTGCAAAGTTTTGGGACATAGTTCCCAGTGCCCCGATGACAATGGTATCACTGTTACACATTTCATCATCATCATCATCATCATCTAGTAAAAGAATCTGTGGCAGCAGTACTACATAATATCCAACCCAGCCAAATACAGTAAGATCAAAATACCCACAATCATGGACCTCATCAACCTCTGCTCCACTATCTACACTATCTACTTTTAGTCTGATGGACACATATATCAAGAAATCATCATTCTTGTGACTCATAGCAGAGACTATAAGGCAGCATCTAGAAATTATAGTACTTCCACACATACAGTTTAAATTATGAATTCGGTATGTAGATAACACCTTTGTCATAACAAAAAAGGAACAACTAAAGAAGACACATGAAGCTATTAACAACATCCTCAACACACTATATTTTTTTATTTAATCTATAAGCTGCCCATCTCACTAGCATGAGAATATTATTCAACTACATATAAATGCACTGAAGCTAGTTAAAACATCAGAAGGACACAGACCACCTATATAACATCTTCCAATAACCCACATTTTATAAAAAAATACTTGACCCCTCAACCCATTATAGCACAACCAACACAGACAATGAAAAGTGCCATCCATCAAAGACAGAAACAACCAACAAAACTATTACAACAATATAGCATCACCACAGCACACAAATCAACTAAAGCCCTCCAAAGCATCTTAAGTAAACCAAAAGACTGAGTAGCTCAAGAAGCAAACCAGGAGTCAATTACAGCATATACAGTATAAAGGACTATAATGCCCACTATGTAAGACAAACAAGCAAAAAATTAGAGAGTGCATCCATGAACATCAACTAATAGAAGATGTGATGAAAACTCATTAATCTCACAGCACATGGACAGACTGAACTATGAACATCCTAGATCAAGCTAAATCCAAAAGTACTAGAGAGTTCCTGGAAGCTTGGCATTCAGACAGATCAGCTATCAACAGACACATAAGGATAAATCACATTTACACACACAAAGGAGACAATAGGAAGAAAACAAAAATGCCAGAATACTGCCTCTCCAACAGCCTATGCTCAGATAAGCAGAGATTAACACCAGACAAACAATCAAGCAGAAAACAATAACCGAGCATCAAGGAATTACCAAGGAAAAAAACCACATCCCTATCAACACTGGTAGGGCAAACTACTGTTTATAAATAAAAAGCAAAGCCCACATTCATTACTACTGATGATATTACCTAGTCAGGTAATGAAACATCTGCAAGCAAACATTCAACCTCAGCACCAGGGGCTCCACTGTCCAACCCTGAACTACATATATTCTCTTCTATTAAAAGCAGGAATTTTAGCGCGTGCAATTTATCATGCTGAATTGCTATAGGAATAAGAAAAGAATAATCTACTACTTTAAATAAACACAAAGTGACTGGAATCCCTATCTGTTGCATCTGACCTCAACTCCAGAATTACATCAGAATCCCACTGGTACATATCAGGCTTTACCATTTTTCCATTGTATGAAATAAATAAGAACCAATGTTTCGATTAGAAAATCAGCAGTGTGAACTCTCTCTAGCAAATTGAAAGGATCAGAGATTATCTAACCAAGGCAGATGCAGAGTCGCATGAGCTAAATCTGCTATCACAATACGATGTTCAATTAGACTTACCAAGTCTGAACCACAAAAATCCAGACAACAACTGGGCTGGTTGCAAAGAGATACAGAAAATGTTAACTCTTTTGCTGCTACTGCCTAAGTTTACGCTGCCTAATTGTAATAATAATAGTAGTAAAGTTGGAAGGGACCTTGGAGGTCATCTAGTCCAACAACAAGATGGCAGAAATCCAGGCACGGGGAGAGAGATGCACCCAACAGATTTTACCTGTTGTCAAAATTGCTGTGGGTCTAAGAAGAGAATTAGGAAACAGCTGCCATTATCTGGTACAGGTAATCCTTGACTGAACAACAGTTCGCTTAGTGACCATTTGAAGTTACAGCTTGACTGAAAGAAGTGACTTATGACCATTTTCATACTGACAACCTTGGCAGAATCCCCATGGTCACGTGATCAAAATTCAGAAGCTTGGCAACTGACTGTTGCTGTGTCCCAGAGTCAGGCAATCATCTTTTGCAGCCTTTTGACAAGCAGTGTCAATGAGGAAGCCAGGTTCACTGTATAATGGTGCTATTCTTAATTTAACAAGTGCAGTGATTCACTTAAAAGTGGACAAGAAAGATCATAAAATGGGGCAAAACTCACTTAACAACTGTCTCAGAAATTTTGGGCTCAGTTGTGGTCATAAGTCAAGGACTACTTGTGCAGGGGACAAATGCTATCGTTGCCCAAACGAGGTGGCAAGAATCTAACGCACCATATTCAAGGTAAGACTGTGGCCCAGGCAATTAAATACAGCTGAACTGCTACCTCAAATGCCAGCAGGCAGAATTCATAGAAGCAAGAATAGAGCTTTTTTTATCGGGACTTTCCTGAAGCTGAAATGAGCTGCCTGCAATCGATTCAGTATCTTTCTCATAAGCAGATAACAGCAAAGAGGAGAATTCCCACTAATCTTCTCTTAACGCCTTTAGAATTTGATTTTTGACAGAAGAGATTACTTGATAGAGGAATATTTGGTGTTTGATTGAGGAGAATAGCACTGATGACGTTACCTAGTTTGGGTAAGGAAAGGTCTGCAAGAGAATTTATTTACGTAATATATTTAAGGATATATTTAAACCAGGGGTCTTCAAATCTGGCCCTTTTAGGACTTGTGGACTTCAACTCCCAGAATTCCTCAGCCAGCGGGCCCGCTGGCTGAGGAATTCTGGGAGTTGAAGTCCACAAGTCATAAAAGGGCAAGTTTGAATCACAGCGGCAAGGTTGTTAGTAGGGCAATGTTGGAAGAAGGAATCTTTGCCTACCTTGCAAGAGTGGTTTTTTTAAAGTTTCTTATTTGGTGGAAATGGCAAAGATTTCGGCTTTCTTGAAAGACCAATCGCAAGAGAAGTATTTTTTGGTATGGAAAAAATGGATAGACTTTATACAATATAAGTTGGATATAAAAAAATATTATTTAGCTTTTCAATAACTTATACTTAAAATTTAAGATATTTTATAGACTTTTTTCCTTTTTCTTTCTTCCTATTTCCTCGTATTTCCTTGTATTTTTGTTTTTTTATACATATATTATTGTTAACTAGTTTACAATTTGTTTAATTAATGTATTTAGATTTGTTTATGGTTTATATTTGTTTTAAGACTTTTTGAAAAAATATTAATTAAGCCTGTATTCAGCTCTGGGAAGGTCGGGGGAGGGCATGGGAGGGCTGGGGGGGCTTGGGGAAGGGAACCGTATTGTTTTGTAAAATTTAAAAATTTTCAATTAAAAAAAAAAAAAAGGGCAAGTTTGAAGAGCCCTGATTTAAACCCTTCTTTTCAGTATAGAAGCCCTTAGAGCAGCAACAGGAAAATAATTAACAAAATTGTACTCTCTAACAAGCATTTTCCCATCAGAAATTTGCTTTGAATTTTAATATATTGCTGTGATGTAATTCTTTCAGTTTAAAGCAGACCTGGGCAATTTACAGCCCCTGGACCACCTCTGACCCTTTGGCTGTCCCTGTCCACTCAGATGGATTGCTTTTACTTTGAAGTTGATTACATTTCCCCCCCCCCTCCCCCGCTTTACATATGTGCATGTGTGCCTGCCTACATACCTTCATAGCCCTATTGGTTCAGCCCTCCACAATAGTTCCAGTTTCTGCTCACCCCTGGTTTATAAATTAGATTTTGACAAGTAATGATTTAAGGCTTTTATCCTGGAGTGTACAAATATAATTCCTTTCTCTCCTCCTTTGCAATCAGGTAACGAATTCAAGAGTTACCTTGCAGCAAAATGGGAAACAAATAAATAATATAAATAAACAAACAAACAAATAAATAATAAAAAAACTAAGTGCCTTCTTACCAAACTTTGCATCCTTTCTGGATTTCTAAGGCGTGAGGATGGGGAGTAACACTTTGCAAGTCATGACAACATTGTGCAAATGATACAGTTTTGTACTGCATCATTTGCATTGTAAAACAACTGACGGAAATAATTTGTTTTGTTTTTTTGCCTGATGATCTTGTGATGTATGTCATTGTGATTTCAACCAGATGCCTCTGCTATGGCAATCATAATGCTGGCAGGGATTCAATTCTTTCAGTCAGCTATGCTGTCATTTATGAAGGGAGAATAGAATTAGAATCACAATAAAACTTTATAAAAATATATATTCCAATTATTTTACAAGTTCCAGACTTGATTGCAAAGTGCTTAGATTGGTAAAGACATAGAATCGGCTGCTTCCATAAGTCAAAGATGGATAATTTATGGCCTGCATTATGTTTTTGAATGTCTTTTTACAGTCTTCGGCATCATGGAAAGTTGTACTGTTGAAATTGCAAGTCAAATTGCAGAGATGCAGTTTTCTCATAGTTTATATTCAGTGCTTGATAGATAGATAGGCAGGTAGATGATAGATAGATAGGTAGGTAGGTAGATAGACGTAGATAATATACAGAAGAGAGAGGGGGGAAATAATAGATAGACAGATAGATAATCTAAACAGAAAAAATACAATTATTCCAGTGCAGTCATTCATGCTATTCCTACCTATCTAGCACATGGCCATTTAATGCATATATATATTTCCTTGAAATTCTTGCAGACTGTAAAAATAACCTGGCTCATCCTCATGCCTTGCTAAGCATGGCACAAAGATCTGTTACTAACTCTTTACGGGAGGATGTAGTCTGATGACATTACTATTATCTTATCCCCAGCCTCCTCCAAATGCAGTATAAATCCAACCTTTACTGTTTTAACCTCTCTCTTCCCCTGACACGCTGGCATTGTCCGGGGTTGGTATTTGTCCACTTCCTATCTGCCACTTGTGGTGCTACAGGTATGCCATTCCAATCACTGGCATTATCCCTTGTGGCTATTTTAACTTGCGTTGTCAGAGAGAATGGCTATTATGGAGATTCTTTTCAGAAATGGGTTTAATACTCTTCTGAAGGAATCCTAGACATGTTGTTAAGCATGTGCTCAGTGGTCTTTTGAAAAAGTAGTAGAACTCCTTTAAAAAAAAACAGACAGGAACTCCAATTGATTTAAATTGGGAAAAGAGCCAAATTCTACAGCTCTCTGCATCCGATTCTGTCCCAAAGGCCTGCATCATAAAGTCTCTTTTTTAATAATAGTTTTATCGATCTATCAAACTATAAAATACAAGGAGAAATTCAAAAAAAAGTAATAGAAAACTAGGAGGGGGGAGGGAAAATAAAAAAAAATAGTGTAAAGAGGGAAAAGAAAAAAGGGACCAACTTCCAACTGTCTTCACATCATAGAGTTTTTGATTTATTGCTGTTGTTGTTGTTGATGATGTTGCTTTGGAGTTTTGCGTGGCTGTATTCTCTATTTGTTTTATTATTTGAGGAAGTGCCATTTAATTTCTGCCAACGCTATTTGGTGTATCCTCTGGATTATTTCCAGATGCTACCAGCCACAGCCATTTGCTGTCAATACTTCACCTTGCAGCATTTATCAATAAACTCCTTCCAGTTCATCCCACACTGGCTGACAAGAGTACACACACAGTGGAGACAAAGACTAAAGTGAGACAAAGCTCTTTGAACTCATCTGCCACACCTGTGACCTGTCAATTGGGCTATCACTCAACCTATGTTTAGCGCTCTTCCTGAAGACCACTAAACCCATATCCAACAGCTAGCCCAGGGGTGTAGGATAAGCAACAGCGACCTGTGCTGTGTAGCAACCCGGCAGCTAGGCTATTTTTAAATATAGTTTCCTGCTATTCATGATTGCACTCATATTTGAATAAGCATCTCCAGCATATGACATCAGGACATTTACCTTTTTTTTTTTAAGCTTTGAACTTTAGCTAAGAGCAAACAAGGGTTGGAAAGAGAAAGAAAAAATAATCACAAGAGAGAAAAAAACAGTGCCACATTTAAAAAGTAGGGTTTTTTTTTTTTTTTACAGCAGGAGTTGAAGATGGATGTCAGATTTGAATAACTGGGTTCTAATCAAGTAGAGAAAAGTTCTGAAGTCCAAAACTGTAGGAATTTTATATCTGCTCAGAGCTTACACTGGGGCAGACTACCAGTGTATGCATTTTTTTGTCTCTGAGCAAAACCAAGCTGTTACTAGAGATCACAGGATCCTTTATTCCAAGGGTCTTCAAACTTGGCCCTTTTATGACTTGTGGACTTCAACTCATGCCTGGCTGAGGAATTCTGGGAGTTGAAATCCACAAGTCATAAAAGGGCCAAATTTGAAGACCCCAGCTTTATTCTATTAGTACAGATAGACCTCAAGTTATGACTACAATTGAGTCCAAAAATCTATGTTGCTAAGTGAGAAATTTGTTGTGAATGTTGTCCCATTTTACGACTTTTCTTGCCACATTTCTTAAGTGAATCACTGACGTTGTTAAATTAATAACACGGATTAAATTATTTAATTAATAACTTCTCCATTGTCTTTGCTTATCAGAAGGTTGCCAAAGGAGATCACATGAGCCCGGGACACTGCAACTGTCATAAATATAAACCAGTGGTCAAGCATCCAAATGTAAATCATGTGACCCTAGGGCAGTGGTTCTCAACCTGTGAGTCGGGACCCCATTTGGGGTCGAACGACCATTTCACGGGGGTCGCCAAACAACGCAGTCCACCATTTTTTTCCCCCTTTTCCTTAGCTGTGCTATTCCCTTTTATTCTATTGGCTTTTGTCCAGGCTGTCTCTGCCCTGCTGAGCCCGCCAAAAGTCTCATTCTGCAAACAGTGCTGCACCAGTTGAGTAGTCCTCGACTTACGACCGGTTGAGTAGTCCTCGACTTACGACCGGTTGGGGGGTCACGGCATTAAAAAGGTTGAGAACCACTGCCCTAGGGGTTGCTGCTGCCATAGTCGTAAGTGTGGAAAAATGGCCGTAAGTCACTTTTTTCAATGCCGTCGTAACTTCAAACAGTCCCTAAACAAACTGTTGTATGTCGAGGACTACCTGTACCTACTAAGGTGTGCTGTCAAGGGTGAAGTCTTTGTGCAACCGTCCCTCGCCTTCTCTGGCCGCTCTGTGAGAAAGCGACCAGACAGACCCCAGCCACTCACCTTCATCCTCTTCAGAAAGATATCAGGAGGTTGTGGACGGGCTGCTTTACGATACTCCTGGTTGAAGTCACTCCTGCATCTGCTTCTGTGGTTGCCATAGAAACCATTGGCATGCTAAAGAAAGATAAGCAAGAGAGGGTCCCTAATTAATAACTGGGCAATATGGATCGCACGGATGCTCCAAACTTTCTGGTTAGCTTGATACTATAAAACAGACATGTCAAACTCGCGACGTGATGTCGTGCAACATATCGGGACAGTTTTGCCATTGCTGGCAATGGGGTGGGCGTGGCTTCCGCGTCACACGTCCGGCCCACAGGCAGCAGTTTGACATCCCTGCTATAAAACCCGGGGAAGTCACATTTTGTCTTTGACGATGAGAGAAATAATTGAAAAGGATTTGTTATATCACTCTTACACTTGATCAGAAAAGTTGCTCTTCAGACAGGGGCAAAGGACCAGGCGAAGAAATGTTACAGGTGGTCCTTGACTTACGACTGGTTGCTTAGTGACTGTTCGAAGTTCCACTGGGCCTATCTGTGGGATACTTATGACCCAGATTGAAAGTTCCAATCGTCTCTCTCTCTCTCCCCCACCCCTTACGGTCACACGACTGCACTTCAGGTGCTTTGGCAAGCAGGCACATTTATGGCTATTTGCAGCATCCCACGATTACACGAAACCGTGGTTTGCTTAATTGACACGGTCTTCACTTAATGGCCGCTACAAAAATGGTCGTAAAATAGGGTCCGTCACATGACTGATACATTTTTATCACCATCACGTGGTAATGGGCGGTTGTGACACGATGGGCAGCCTTCATTGCGATCGTTAACTCGAGGATTACCTGCTTTGGGAGAAATCAAGACAGCTTCCAAGTCTAAAAAACAAAGGCTACTCTTTCAAAGACATCAAAGTCCACATTTTGGATAGAGAGGACCACTGGTTTGAAAGAGGGGTCAAAGAGGCCATCTATGTCAAAACTGAACAGCCCTCTCTCAACACAGGGGGAAGGGGATATGACATCATCCATCTCCAGTCTACAACACAGTCCTTTCAACAGCTCCAAACAGGCTCCACACCCATTTGCACTACTCAGGTGACCCTGAGGAGTCCTAATAGATAATCACCTAAATATGAGCCAGCAGTGTGCTGCAGCTGCCAAAAAAGCCAACTTAGCGCTGGACTGCATTAACAGAGGGATAGAATCAAGATCACGTGAAGTATTAATACCACTCTACAATGCCTTGGTAAGGCTACACTTGGAATACTGCATCCAGTTTTGGTCACCACGATGTAAAAAAGATGTTGAGACTCTAGAAAGAGTACAGAGAAGAGCAACAAAGATGATTAGGGGACTGGAGGCTAAAACATATAAGGAACGGTTGCGAGAATTGGGTATGTCTAGTTTAACCGAAGAGAAGGACAAGGGGGGACATGATAGCAGTATTCCAATATCTCAGGGCTGCCATAAAGAAGAGGGAATTAAGCTATTTTCCAAAGCACCTGAAGGCAGGACAAGAAGCAACGGGTGGAAACTAATCAAGGAGAGAAGCAACCTAGAACTAAGGAGAAACTTCCTGACAGTGAGAACAATTAATCAGTGGAACAGCCTGCCTCCAGAAGCAGTAAATGCTCCAACACTGGAAGTTTTTAAGAAGAGACTGGACAGCCATTTGTCCGAAATGGTGTAGGGTTTCCTGCCTGAGCAGGGGGTTGGACTAGATGACCTCCAAGGTCCCTTCCAACTTTATTATTATTATTATTATGGATCATCGCACAGTCAGCCAGATGTTCAGACTGGATTTGGCATTTTGTCTACCTATCGAGTCCTTACCCAGGACCTGGGATAGGCAGATGTGGATGTTTGATGGTATTACAGGTATCGTCGCAGGATGGAAGCAGTTCCTAATAAGGCCGCCTTTTGCAATTGACTAATAGCAAATTTGTCAATGCCAATGGTGTTCAAGTGGTGTTATTATTATTATTATTATTATTATTATTATTATTATTATTATAAACTCCCAGGTAGCTTTAACGACTTGCTAAAAGAATGGAAATGAACAGCTGTCTGCAGGAGTATAAATCTTTCCATTCCCCACCATCCAGTCAGAGCTGAAGAAGCTTCTTGGATGAGAAATGAAACATCTTCAAAAAAAAAACCAAAAAAACCCCAAGAAAGTCCAGTTGCCTCAGGAAAAAGCTTCTTTGGGATGCATTTTATGATCTTTAAGTGTTCCTTCAAATGTAATTATCTATATTGTAGACAAGTGACATTCATCCAGATAGAAGTTTAACTTGGCTCTATTCAAATAATAATAACTCTAATAACTCAAATTCTTAGCAACACAATGCCCTGAACAAAAGTCAGGATAGCAAATTACTATCGATCAGAATTAGAAAATAGAAGCTATTTCTGATAAAGAGGAGAACCGAGAAGCTTGTTAATTATAGATGATAGGCCAAAAAGGATCTTGGATTATCAGACATGATATTAAATGGGGGTTGGACTAGATGACCTCCAAGGTGCCTTCCAACTTTACTACTATTATTATTAAATTCCAAAATAATGTTTAGATTTTTGCCTTTAGATTTTCCAACTTATTTTTATAGACCTTACTGGATAAAAAAATATTTTTAAAAATTGAATGCCATGATATGTTGATTTTTGCACGTCTTTTGTGGGTGAGACTTTAGAATAGTCACAAAGCAAAATCTGGAGATTCTGAATTTATGCTGCTGGAAAAGAATGGAATGGAAGCTGGAGACAAAGACTTAGTTTTTCTACACCATTTTTTCTGAGTCTCGTTTTTGACATTTGTAGACAGCTCCCAGGGATACAGCTAATAACATAGTTCCATATTTCATCTAATATGGCAGTGTATATCATACAAACTCCCACCCGGGGTATATTGTGTTAGAACACATCCTTCAGCTTTTCTTGATGTAAAAAAGATGAGACTCTAGAAAGAGCAGAGAAGAGCAACAGAGATGATCACAGGACTGGAGGCTAAAACATATAAGGAACAATTGCTGGAATTGGGTATGTCTAGTTTAATGAAAAGGAGTCAGGGTGACATGATAGTAGTGTTCCAATATCTCACGCAAAACTCCAAAGCAACATCAGCCACAAAGAAGAGGGAGTCAAGCTACTCCCCAAAGCACCAGAAGGCAGAACAAGAAGCAATGCATGGAAACTAATCAAGGAGAGAAGCAACCTAGAACTAAGGAAAAACTTCCTGACAAGAAAGATAAACTTGCTTCCAGAAGTTATGAATGCTCCAATACTGGAAGTTTTTACAAAGAGATTGGACAACCATTTGTCTGAAACGGTATAGGGTTTCCTGACTGAGCAAGAGGTTGGACTAGAAGACCTCTAAGGTTCCTTCCAACTCTGTCACTCTGTTATTTTGATTTATTAATTTACTGAGGGAAGGGTTGAAAGAGGATAATTCGAATGCTTTCTTAAATTATATTTCTGAATCTGGCAGAAGAAAAGACTGTTTATAATATTTATCAAGTGTTGTGAAAGAAATTTTCAGAAAAACATTAGGAAAATTCTCTACAGATGAACAAAATTTGGAAATGGGTTGCTTTCACTGAGGATTTGCTAGAAAAGGCGAAACTATAATTGTAGGGGTCTTATTTAAGCATGCTGCTTCACTGCAAAATCTGGACCCAATGTAGGATAGCTAAGATTTAAGAATATTTTTCTGGAATTCAGAAATAATAATAATAATCAAACAATAGCATCTGTCTGTCCCAGGTCCCTAGGAAGGACTCAATAGATGGTTAAAAATTATCTCTGAAATCACTGGTTGTCCAGTTGTTTCTAATGAAAGCCTCTTGTCATATAGTCTGAAACATACCATCTTTCTTGCTCAAACCATGGTTGGCATCTCTAAAAGGTCACTGGGTTCACATACCTTTATAATCACTTGAAAATTGCTTGTCAATTATGTTCAGCTTTAGAAACCTTTGAACTAAACAATATTGGGTGAGTGTCCTTCGTACCTTAGCAAAACAATACAAATTTAAGGATGACAAAACATTATTTTGAAATAAACAGCAAAAGGGTAATTAGAACTTTGATTTTGGAAAGTTGCAAACAGATTAAGAGTCCAGATGGATTTGAAATAAGATTTTGGAATTAGTTATAAGAATCTTTCCCATGGGAAAAAATTGTTTTGAATGCTCTAAAAAAAACATGATAGGATGAGACTTTGACTGTTGGACACTAGAGTGAACCAGAGGAACTAAAGATTACAATTAAAGGAGAAATTTGACTTACAGGTACTTCTTGTTTAAAAACTGGTTGCTTAGCAACTATTGAAGTTACCCCCCAAATGTTGCTTACAACCCAGTTCCTGAATTCTAAATGCAGCAACTATCCACCTACCCCTATCACATGACTGCATTTTGGACACTTGGCAACTGGCTCATTGTTACGGCCGGTTGCATGTTACACAGTAATGTGACCACAATTTATTATGTTTTGAGCAGTTTCTAGTCTTTTAGTCAAGTTTCTGACAAAAAATGGAATTTATAGGAATTAATGACATATAATGCCAAGATCATGGCATCCGGCCCTCTCAATTCCTGGCAAATATATGGGGAAGAAATGGAGGTAGTGACAGATTTTATCTTCCTGGGCTCCAAGATTACCGCAGATGGGGACTGAAGCCAAGAAATTAAAAGACGCTTACTCCTGGGGAGGAAAGCTATGGCAAATCTAGACAGCATACTAAAAAGCAGAGACATCACCCTGCCAACAAAAGTACGTATAGTCAAGGCCATGGTTTTCCCAGTTGCAATATATGGATGTGAAAGTTGGACCATAAGAAAGGCTGAGTGCCGAAGAATTGAGGCCTTTGAACTACAGTGCTGGAGAAGACTCCTGTGAGTCCCCTGGACTGCAAGACGATCAAACCGGTCAATCCTAGAGGAGATCAACCCTGATTGCTCTTTAGAAGGCCAGATCCTGAAGCTGAAATTCAAAATACTTTGGCCACCTAATGAGAAGGAAGGACTCACTGGAGAAGGGCCTAATGCTGGGAAAGATTGAGGGCAATAGAAGAAGGGACGACAGAGAATGAGGTGGCTGGATGGAGTCACTGAAGCAGTAGGCGTGAGCTTAAATGCACTCCAGAAGATGGTAGAGGACAGGAAGGCCTGGAGGAACGTTGTTCATGGGGTCGTGATGGGTCAGACACGACTTCGCAATTAACAATAACACTTAATCACCATTTTGTTCATTTATCTACTGCTGTGTTTCTTTAACTATTGCTGCATTCACTTAATGACCACCACAAAAAAGTTGTAAATCGGATCAGTCACATGGTTGCTTTGACTTTCAACCATCATGACTTACATTGGAAATTCCAAGCTCCAATGATCTTAAGTCAAGGATTCTCTACTAACAGAGAATGAACATTAGACATACTAAAGTATATTTTTGAACAATGGACCTAGAAGTTAATTTTAAGGGTGTCTGTCTCTATAGTGTGTGTACAGTCTATAGAATATACTTTGAAGACTGTGTTTAAAAGATGTTATGAAAGAGGAACAAGTTTTATATGACAAGATTGAGGCTGATCTGAAAGTAGATTTGAAAATAACAGGCTACAAGAATGACTTGGAAAAAGATGCCACACTGAACATGCAAAAAAACCCTAGTTGATATCTTAATAATTAAAATGGATATACTGTACAAATAACAAACCAAGAGAGCGAGCTGGATAATTTTCATATATTAGATTTCCAAAATAGTCTTGTTGAAACACTGAAGAATTTTGTGAGAAGGAATAAATAAAAAAATATAAAAAATTAAGTTCTAGGACATTATTTGAAGGAGCATATGACCAAGATTGTTAAAAATAAGGAATATAAAGTTAGTTTATTTGATCAAGCTTAAAATAGATACAGTCTGCTATTAAATCTGGTAACTCTTAATGGACTTTTGCTGATCAGGACTGAATAGTGAGGCATTAAAGATCTGTTTATAGAGTTGAGATAAGGGAAGAAGAAATCACTTGTTACATGTTAAAAGAAGGTGGTAAGTTACTAAAATTATTTGTAATTATAAAGACTGGGGAAGTCTTTATATATTTCTTTATATATTTCTTTTCTATAGTCTTTTTTCAGCATTTTCTGTTTTTCTATTTTTTCATTTTCTATTTCTTCTTTTTATTCTTTTTTAAGTTTGCATTAGTTTTTTATCTTTGTAATTTTTAATAAAATTACTATTAAAATGAAACATATTCTCCTTAAGTAGTAGCTCCAAAATTAAAAGTTAAGGGCTCAGTGGCTAGTATGGTAAAATTATTATGTAAGATCCATATTTGTCTTTTCTGTCATTCATCTTTTATTCTTCCTTGGGATACATTACAGCAGCAATCTTCCTACACAACACTTACTTGATGGCATATTCAGTTGCTCAAAATCTTAAGAGGGAAAAGAATGACAGCTCTAATGGAAAATGAAGGTTAAGAAATCAGGAATCAAGAAAAAGAAATATCCAGCAGTAGCCTTCTAAATGGTCAGATGAGAATTCCTAGCTGTCTGATCAACCAAAACATCTACTGTTAACAGCCTGGAGAATTGTTATAATTTAAAGAATGGAGGAGTGAGGTTTGGTGGAAGTTTGCAATACAGTTATATACATTAGTGAAGACAGGTAGACCATGTACAGTTATGGGGGAGGGCAATTGTCATTTTTATCATTGGCCTAAATCGGCTCCTGTTTTCTGCCTGAGATGAACATGCTGTGGTTGCCAGGCAACAACAGGGCTTATTCCCTAATCATTTTCTTTTGAGGAAAACAGGGAAGGGTCAGCCATGAGACTGCGGGGAGGGATGCAGCAGCAGAAACAGGGAAAAAAGAAGTGCGAATTCATAGGATCCTAGCTCAGGATTGATCCAGTACATAGAACAATTGTAAGGATTTGAATCAAATTAACTCTCGTCGTTTCTGTCCTCTTCTGCAGAGAAACATCAGCCTAAAATCATCCATTGCCATCCCACAATATAAATAAGTCTACCATTTAATTATTGGGGGAAGAAGTGGAAAGGGTCACCTAGCTGACCCCGTCTCTGTCATTCAGAACTGGGTTGATCTGTTGCAAGACCAAATTAACCTCAACAGCCAAGTCATGTCATCCCTTAGGCACTTTTGTGCCCTGGTTCAGTGACACTAATGTGCAAAGATTCAATTCTTAACTGAAGAAGCAATAACAAGGATGAAATATTCTCTTAGTATAGTAACCTTTTTCGCCCTAAGGTTTCTTTGAGGGGGGAGCATAGCTCACCATGGCAGGTAGGGAAAACTTTGCTGTCCCTTTGTAATGTAAGAGGGTATATACCATTAAGAGGGTATATAATTTTAATATACCAAATCTGTGAATCATGTCTCTCTGAAGCTTAATACACCTACCGAGCTACCTTCTCTATGGACAGAAAAAAAAAAAAAACCCTCCTTTGGCTGTTGAATTTTGGACCCTGCAATTCTGGGGTCTCTTAAGGGTTGGAAACCGAGGCTGGTCAGATCCAGTAATAGCATTTCTTTGCCTCAGGTTTTAAGGCAAAGAGTTTCCAGATCAAAGGGGGATATTTGCAGGCGCTTCTTTACTCTCTGAAAAGTAGAAAGCGCTGCTGATGGGGCCCTACTTATAACCACAAACCACACTCATCACAACGGTTGAGCTTACCCATGTCCCTACAATAGGACTTGGCATCCCCTCACAGTTTGAGGGGAGCCTCCTAAAAGCAGCCAGTCCCTTCTGCTTTTACAGCCGCCACCTGAAGCTGGCTGTGATGGGGCCTAGAATCCTCCATGTTTATATAGTTGCTAAGCAACCATTCTATGAGGAAAGCAGTTAGATTGTTTGAACAAGGCCAAGACATTCAGTGGCGCCTGGGAGTCCTTTCATCTTGGAAGAACCTTATCTCGGAATGTAAACACTTACTGGCTATTAGTTCTTTGCCGCAGGTGTGTGTGTATCCACACACAGTTGTGTGAGTGTGATGATAGAATAACAGGTGGGGTCTATAATTATAGTGAGATATTTTCTCAGAAATAATAGACAAATCCAAAAAGGGGACAAATTTGAAAAAGGTTCATAAGGATAATTGTTCAATTGTTTATATTTATAGTTTCCTTTGCAATGGAAAATTCAAGAGCAAAACCAGGAAAAAACTTTACAGAAATGCATATTCTAATAAATATATCTACAATCAAACAGTATGTGTAAAGGTATTTTAAAAAAATTCCATTTCCATATTTTTCTCATGAGCGTGATAGATTGTGCACGAAGTAGTACCATTTATATAGGAAGCGTCGCAGGATCAGAATAAAAGTTAAAACAGGTTTTGAAAAATTAATGAATCTAAAAGATAGTTTTTTTACCATAATGGGCTGCCCTTTTTAATAAAGGACATAGGGTCACTATATCTGTAATGCAAAAGAAATAAAAAAAACGTGGCTGTGAGTTGGAAGAAGAGCAAAATAGGCTAAGAAATCAGAAATGTTTACAAACAACTTTCCAATCCCAGTTAACAAGAATTAAGTAGTCTAACCCAGTGTTTCTTAAAGTGTGATCCGAAAGACCGTCTCAGGGGTTGCCAGAATTTGCCATAGTGAAAATATTTGCAAAAATATAAAACAATGTCACTCTTCTTAATTATTATTTTTTAAAAAGGATTCTTTAATGAAAAATATTTTGTGAATATCTAGTACATTATTATTTATATGTTTCAATAAATAAATAAGCAGCAGCAGATGCACATTTTAGTTTTTAATACAGTAAATTTTAATAAATATAACTCATACAACAAAAACTCTTTGGAGAGTTTTTTTTTTTTAAGTTTTAAAAATTAATTTTTAAAATAGAAAGTGGTTTGGTCCTAAGAGCAAAAAGTTTAGGAAACACTGGTCTAATCTAATCCTACAGATTTAACAGAGGTTTTATTTAATAAGTTTTATTCCATAAGTTTTATTTATTATGGTGACCTGAAGTCTTTACCAATAACTACATCCACTTTCTGTAGATCAAATTACTGTTTTAAAAAAAGAGCAACCAGGACTATTTCTACAATAAAATTTGCAGTTGACAAACAATATGGAGAGCTAAGTCTTAACAGATGAGATTTACTGTCTTTTTGTAGTATTAAAATAGAGCAGGATGCATCTATCCTTGAATTGTTACAGCTATTAAGGATAGCATTCTAAATTGGATCTAAAGGAGTTTGTCAAGTGTTGGTCATTTTGGTTATGCCTTGATATTGATGTTTCTTCTTGCTTAAAATTGTAATCTCACTTTGAAAGATGAACACATTCACAGGCATATATAGATTCGGCTACATATTACTTACATGTTCGTAAATTTAAATCTACATTTTGGTCTATCACTGAGATGTGAAGTTCAGCAGCATTGTTATGCACAGTAAAATGTTCTGAATTCTCAAGGGCTGAAAAAGTCACAATCTTGCTGAAGGACAAAAATGAAGACTGTTAACATGTTCAGGAAACCATATTCAGGACAAGATTTTTTGCTAGAAGAATCATGATAAGTGAGCGATGCAAGCCTTTTGAGATGGACTGGCTCTGTGATTTTTCTCATAGTTTTATATGCATTAACTTAACTAAAATAAATTGATTTTACATCTTTATAACTTTAGTTTTAAAAATGTATCTTGTATCCCATAGCTATACTCATTATGGTGATCCCTGAGGGGAATCAATTCAAAGAAGGAACTAGTCTCTAATGAAATTTGTATACCTTCAAGAACTTCACAGCCTTGTCTGACAGTAGCCCTAAGCTCTGAATTTTGGAGGCGAAAGAAAGGAGACTGTGATGATGGCATTAACAATCATAAATGTCAGCAGGGGCTTTTTTCTTCTTCAATATTTTTTAACATTGGTATATAATCCCTTTAAACCAAACTTTTACAGCATCTCACAGAAACAACGTACAATCTTAAGAAAGTTCAATCTCCACAACAGCATCCCAAATTGGATATTTTCCATATAATAGCAGAAAATGACAAGACAGACCAATGCCAAATTTAATTGAAACTGTAAAGCACAAAGCAGTTTGTAGGATTCTTGCTGAGATTGTGAAAACAAAAAGAAAAAATCCATAGAAATAAAAGTTAGAAAAACAAAGCATTTATGCAGTGCAGGTTGGTTGGACACATAGCAATTATGATTCATTAAATAAATCACAGTGCCTAATTTACACATGTTATACCACAGTGCCTGAGTTTACATATACAATTTTGTTTATAAAGTTGCCGCTACATTATAGCTTTGTGCACTGCATAAATTTAGTCATAAACTTATAGACTACAAAATATTATAATTCAAACCTCTTGTGCAGATTCAAACATTGAGAATCTAAATCCTATAAAATATACTCATTTCTCACATTCTTGGTGGCAAATAGAAAATTAACTATGTGGAAGCCAACCCCCCCCCCCCAAACAGGTTTTTGTAGCATTGTTATTATTGGCCTGGAGCAAGAAAATACTACTATCCCAAGTGTTTTTGTTACATGTATTTGGGGATATTTTAGGGTTCATATATTTTAATATACAAACCATAATGGCTGACATTTTTATTGGAATAAGCCATAATATGACTCATTTGATTTTGGCCTATGAAATACAGTATGTGAATCTAATCCAGAGGTGGTGAACCTATGGCACGCGTGCCAGAGGCAGCACTCAGAGCCCTCTCTGTGGGCACATGCGCTGTTACCCCAGTCCCGCCTCCCCCCACAGCTGCCTCCTCATCAGCAGCTCCCTCAGTGGAAAGTCGCCCCCGGGCATGGCCCCTTCAGAGCAGCGCAGCCATGGACATGGCAGCCGGGCAGCGGGGACAAGACTCTGCCCTTGTGCCCCATCGCACGCAGTTGGTGCTGTGGGGCATGGGCGGAGGGCGTAGCCACCATGGTGCTGCTGGGCCGCCTGAGCAATGTGCTGCGGTAGGCCATGGAGGCAGTGGGTGGCCCTGTGGGCGGGGCGGAGCACAGAGTGAGGGTGGAGAGGGGGGGCAGAGTGTGGATGGGGTGGGGTGGGGCGGGTGAGTTTTAGGCACTTGGTCTCTAAAAGGTTCGCCATCACTGATCTAATCTGTAATTTTTTTACTCTGTAAACCATTTCTTGAGAGTTAGTTTGGTGTAGTGCTCAAGGCACCAGGGTAGAGACTGGGAGACCATGAGTTCTAGTCCCATTTTAGGCACAAAGGCAAAAAGTCAGCTGAGTGACCTTGGGCCAGTCACTTTCTCTGAGCCCTAGGAAGGAGGTAATGGGAAGCCACTTCTGAAACATCTTGCCAAGAAAATTGCAAGGACTTGTCCAGGCAGTTTGTAGCAATGAAATACGATTAAATAGAAGAAGAAAAATACAATTCCTTGTTTGAACTGATTTTTTTTCATTTTTAGAAATATATTTTCCAATATTTGGGAGGAAAGATTAGAATCATTATTACAGTTTTTTTCTAATATCAATTGCTACAAAACTAAATTCTACAAGTCATATTGTTTGTGAACTAGATTTATATAGAATGAACGTTCTGATTTTTTCTTAAATATTTCAATACATAGGTTTTTGCACTTAAGACATGGGAATGAACTTCTAGAAGGACTGACTAATCGTAAATCTGAAGCAAAATCAGGAAAGATAACATTAGGTCCCACATTAATTAATATCTCCCCTTCTGAACTATACTTTCAGTTTCTTTTTAACTCTACCATATATGGGGCATCCATACAGAACAGCCCTCATATCATATTTTTCACATGTGAGCAATATATTAACTTGTATTTAGATTACTTAAAATGGAACACTGTATAAAGCTTTTTGTATGGAGAAGGTAGTACATTAAAATGGTACAGTCAGTTTTCTTTTGTGCCTAATTAGTATAAGAAATGTTTTTATGTAATACGTAAACATTATTAAAGTACTAAAGAACAAAGGGAATGCATGCTGTTCAGGTTATGCTATATATAGCATTCATGAAATTATATGCAAAAAGTATAGTGTTGAGCAATGTTAGTTACAAAAAAGTTGATATATAAAATGTATAATTATGAAGATAAAAAAGAACTATTACTCTCTCTATCTGCTTTTCCAGTTCTTTAGCAAGATATCGAAACAATAGTTAATAAGTCATTACATCTGTATAACCAAGGCTGAAATCTTCTCTTGTGAATAGTCTGCTCATGGATTATTTACCTATCTGTTATGATGGGAAAAATTAATCACCCATAATTACTCCATAAG
This sequence comes from Crotalus tigris, assembly GCF_016545835.1. NCBI lineage: Eukaryota > Metazoa > Chordata > Lepidosauria > Squamata > Viperidae > Crotalus > Crotalus tigris. Next base: position 197,425 of record NW_024100485.1, read on the forward strand.
TAAAAGCCCCAGGGTATTTATACATTATAAATGCTAGCATTTCTGATAGAGATAAATACAAAATATCATAGCATCATAAGATAAAGAAAATAGCCAATAAGTTATAAACTACTGATGGTAAGTGATTGTAATCAAACATCCTAAGATTGCAATTCTAAACATACCAAGTTATTTCTAACATAATTATGGAAACTGAATTTCTATTACATATGTTTGAATCAAACTGTAAAGCAGCATGTAGGCCCTACATATCATAACTTTTAATTGACTTTGAAAATTATCTTTTCTTTGCTAAGGGAAAAGAAATTATACAAGAAGAACTAAGGACTCCCTATAGTACAGTGGTTCTCAACCTGTGGGTCGGGACCCCATTTGGGGTCGAACGATCATTTCACGGGGGTCGCCAAACAATGCAGTCCGCCATTTTTTTCCCCTTTTCCTTAGCTGTGCTACTCCCCTTTATTCTATTGGCTTTTGAAAGCCAATAGAATAGACTCTCTTGAATAGAGTCTAATTCTATTGACTTTCAAAAGCCAATAGGAATTGTCCAGGCTGTCTCTGCCCTGCTGAGCCCGCCAAAAGTCCCATTCTGCAAACGGTGCTGCACCAGTTGAGCAGTCCGCGACTTACGACCGGTTGAGTAGTCCTCGACTTATGACCGGTTGGGGGTCGCGGCATTAAAAAGGTTGAGAACCACTGCTATAGTATGTATCTGAATGGCTGGATATTGTTTGGGAGAAGTCCACAGGGGAATTTCAGTGAGAATGAATGACTTTAAATTTCTCTGATACATTATGGGAAAAGATTGTTTCCTCTGTTTTATAACTTTATATAGAAAATGGGTTTGTAATATCTGCTTTAATGAATGTTACAATGTTGTACACCAATACGGGAGCTATTTTCCTTTTTTAATCCTTTAAACTCTTGAATGAAATGAGATTTTTTTTCTCTTGATTTTGATCTCTATGGAATGACTTGAGGTTATTAAATAGCAAGTATAAACTTCTTCAATAGAAAGCCTTCAGGATCAAAATCCGGCTCAAAGCTTCTGCTACTTTTGAAGTATCAGAGGCTGTCTGCTGCCTAAATTAAATGTCTTTGTTCTGCCATTGTTAAAAGGTCTGCCGCAAAGCACTTTATATAGCATTATGTAAAAAATATGAGGGCTAGGATTAATGTCATGACTCATTAGGAAACCAGTAAAGCAAACCTATCCCCAATTTATTCCCCCAAACAGAAAATCCCTACTCTTTAATGAAGGTTTAGCAAAGGCTTTGTTAACACACAGATCTTGTTTTCAACCAATCCCCAAAATGTATGACGGTTCACCAACACTGGCTTAGAATTTAGAACAGTGGTTCTCAACCTGTGGGTCGGGACCCCATTTGGGGTCGAACGACCATTTCACGGGGGTCGCCAAACAAGGCTGTCTGCCATTTTCCCCCCCTTTTCTTTGGCCACGCCCCTGGAACCCGGTGATGTATAAGTGGTTGGGGGTCACCACAACATGGGGAACTGTATTATGGGGTCGCGGCATTAGAAAGGTTGAGAACCACTGATTTAGAATAACAGAACTGGAAGGAACCTTGGAGGACTTCTAGACCAACCCCCAGCTCAAGCAGGAGACCCTATACCATTCTGGGCAAATGGCTGTCCAATCTCGTCCTGAAAACCTCTATCAATGGAGCACCCAGAAGTCCTGAAGGCAAGCTGTTCCACTGGTTAAAATTGTTGGTAGAACTGATTAATTCACTGGTAGTGCCTACTCTCTGATTCTTATACCAAATAGTATTAAGTATCACAATGCAGCATATATAAAACCTAAGCAGGGACTACACTCAGCATAACTCTCCCAAGATAAGAGATGAATCTTGCAGGATGCTCTAATTAAGGAAAATATAACGATTTAGTTATATAAGCAGCTGAGTTTTCACTTGTATTTGACGCATTTTGAGTGCAACAAAGGCAAGAGTCTTTTCTTGTCTTCTAATAGACTTTGTCCTTTGGATGAGTCCTACACAATACAATTCAATTCTACTGAATCCAATCCAATCAATTTCAATGCAATTCAATTCAATGTTATGGTTGCCCAGTCCATTAGACCAGAGTTCCCCAACCTTTCTGGCTTTACAGACTGGCGGTGAGAGGGGGGAGAGAGGGGATGATTCCACGCAAGCAGCTGGTAAGTGCACATGTGTGCAGCTCCATTTGCACACGCACCCACCGCTCACGCATATGGAGCATATGTGCACACACTCGCCCACCATTTCCACAGCCCGGTTGCAAATAGCTATGGCCCACTAGTGGGCTGGAGCCCAGAGTCTTAGGACCCCTGCATAAGATGAGATGAGATGAGATAAGATAGCGGACTTAGGATACAGCCCTGAAGAGAATCTGTGCTCAAGAAAATGGTGTTAGAAATATTAGTCCCAACTCGCACAAACTGGGTTCTATTAATAAGAAAATCAAGAATCCAGTTAAACAAAGGAGTATCAAAGCCTAAAAGGCCAGTTTGTCTACTAGATATTGAGGAATGATTGCATGAAATGCAGAACTGAAATCGAGAAACAGGATTCCCACATGACTGTTTCTTTCCTATAAGTACGCCAAGCTCAGATGGAGAACAGAAGTAGCATCCCCTGTAGAGCAATTTGGACGGTAAGCAAACTGAAGCGAGTCAAATGCTGGAGGGAGGCTGGATACAATAATGTCCTTTATCAGCCTGTTTTGAGAGGCTGATGAATGACATTATTGTATCCAGCCTCCCTCCAGATTCATAATGATGGATGAAAGTGCAACTAGACGGTAATAATTGAGACCTGTAACTGTAGACTTTTTTGGCACTGGCAAAATAATGGCTGTCTTAAAACACAATGGGACTACTGCCTGCTGCAGTAAAAGATTGAAAATGCTTACAAAAAAAAACAAGCCTACTAAAAATAGTTTAAAAAACACAAACAGGAAACCAGAATAAAACAATCAGAATAAATAAGCAGTACAATTATGACAGGAACCTCACAAATATATTACCAAAGACAGTAACCCCAGGCTTGGGACACAGTTGAGTCTTAAGTGCTTTGGAATCCCAGGAAACTGGGATGCTGCTTTGGAAAGGAAAGGCAGCAACACAAAAGGAACAATCAATCAATCAATCTGTTTATTACAGCCATAAGGCCAGACATAATCAAAGTATAACAGCAGTGACAATTTTACTTCCATATTTACAGAATATAAAACCATCAAACAATCAATGTACCGTAAATGCCGGCGTATAAGACGACTTCCGCGAGCGCTGAAATCGGTGCCAAAGATGGGAGTCGTCTTATACGCTGAGTCGTCTTATACGCCGGAAATACTGGTAGTTTCTGGCGTATAAGACGACGTTCTAGGAATGCGGCCCAGCTATAAAGACGGGGGTCGTCTTATACGCCGGGTCGCCTAATACGCCGGCATATACGATAATATAATCCGAAAAAGGAGCACAGACTAATTAGGCCACTGAAGCTCATGGGGTACCTTTGGGCTACTCACTCTCTCTTAACCCAATCTCCCTCACAAGGTTGTGGCGCAGAAAAAATGGGAGTTTTTTTTAGAAAACTTTTTTTTTACCTTAAAAAAAAGTTAAACAGTATGTTGACTTTAAAACAAATGTTGGAAATAAAAATATATGTATATAAATCTCATCATGGTATACAAGCATTGACGTGAATGAAAAATTCACCTCATCGATGGGATTTTCTTTATATAGTCTTATTCCAATGTCCTACAAATGTGTAGGATTGCTAGGCCACCATTCCTGGTTTGATATTTGATATATTGGCTGAAAGAGTTTCAGTCCAACTCTATGCCATTTGATTGCAGAATTTGCTATATTCTATATTAGGACTATTTGTATCAATTTTATACCATTCTTTGTCAAGTTAATACAAACAGCAGATGGGCTTTAATTTTATTATATAGTAGGTGGGGATTATTTTTTTTCCCCTACACTGTGTTTTTATTGTTTGTAAGCCGCCTAGAGTTGGTCTGAGCTAGTAGATTTTCTAAATGACAGTGAGAACAATTAATCAGTGGAACAGCCTGCCTCCAGAAGCGGTGAATGCTCCAATACTGGAAGTTTTTAAGAAGAGACTGGACAGCCATTTGTCCGAAATGGTGTAGGGTTTCCTGCCTGAGCAGGGGGTTGGACTAGATGACCTCCAAGGTCCCTACCAACTTTACTACTATTACTATATTTTCTAAATAAATAAATAAATAGTGGATTTTTAAAAATTTTGTAACCCTCCCCTCGTCCCCTCTAATTTGTTCAATAAATAATAAATCAACTTTTCCCTTTTCCCTCACGCTTTTTCCTTTTCCCTTTCTCCTTTTTTACTTTCCTACTGTTTTCAATTTTATTTTGCATGACTGTATTTTACATTTTGATCAGCTGATAAAACAATTGAAAAACCAACAGTAAATAACAATCAATAAAACAGAGGAAAGAGAAAAGCTTCCGAGACAGGAGAAGGGGGGGGGGGAGGCCAGCTCATCCCTGAACACCCTTTTCTCACCTGTGAGTAAGATAGCAATAAAAAGTCTGCCATTTCCCGGGTGGAAGAAAGTGTTAATTTCTATTTCACCCACGAGATTGGATTTCTCCCGAGAAAGTGTCCCGGTGAAAGAGGGGAGTTTTGTTTTGTTTTGTTTTAAAAAAGAGACTCCCGCACAAGGGTAGATTTGGCGGGTGGGATTCTTGCAAAAGCGTCATACTAAAGTTCGCGGCGCGCGCGGCTCCCGTGGCTGATCTTGCGAAGCGAAAAGCGGCGAGCACGCGAGTTCCCGCGCATGGCGGCGGGGGAGGGGGACGACGACACCTGATTGCATTCAGACTGCCTTCGTACCGTATTGTCTGTGCGATGTCGCGTTCAGTTCTCATTTGCCCGAGAAATAGAGCTGAGTTACTCCACTCCTAGAACCGTAAGAGTAGTGGATATATTGTGGTGAGGAAGATCAGAAGCCATTTCCTCAGAGGTCGAACAACTAACTTCTCTCATGTGTTCCTCGCTTGTCTCCCTTTTCTTCCAGGTCCTGCATAGAGAAAAATACGTACGAGACTGCACACGTTTATGAAACAGAGTGTGCCGTAAGCTGTTTGCTGCAACGTTATTGTTATTATTTTTATTAATAGGGGTATCGTTTTGAAAACTTTTTTTAGTTATTGCTTCTGTGCTTCGTTTCGTTCAGAGTAAGATAACGATTCCCACATTTTCTGTTAGACTTCTGTGCTTTTGACAGATGGCATTGGTCAGATACAAGTTGGCAGGCCATTATTAGACAGTAAAGTTGTGGGCATTATATAGATTTTGATTTAAAAGTCAAAAAGGTATTCAAGGTTCGGGATTTATTCCAACCATTCCGAATTAAGATGTGGGTGTGACACAAGCATAGCCTGAAATTTCTCTGCTTTATGATTTTTTTTTTAAAGTTTCAGAAATAACCCAGTTATTGGATTTCTGATTGACATTTCTACACATTTAAAAGGTTCTATAAACTTCAAAAAGGTTTCTTAATCCATCCTTTTATTATCAATCTTAAAATAATGAAAAAGCATCTGTGACACCATATAGTTCATCTTGGAATTGAGAGTACCTGGAAAGCTGTCATAGTACTTTTCTGCAGTATGTTTGTTATTTGTTCTAGGAACAAGCAGAGTTCAATGCTTAAGTTTAAAGAATTTCTCTTCCTCTCTTTTATTTTTTTGCTACACTGCTAAGACCCAGTAATTAAAACCAAATGTAAGTGAAAATATGAATTAGTGTGTGAATTGAGAATATGAATTAAAAATAAGAGTAGGAATTGAAGAATTATGAGTCTAGCCTAGGAATTTTTTGTATGTATATTTAGGCTATTGTACATGGAAGATGCAGTCATTGCATGGAATTTTCCTCTCAAGAATGATAGATCTGCTTAATGTCATAAGTATAATTTGTTAGACATTCAGTATGAGAAATCTTGATACCGTAGCTTTCCATGTAGCATCCTTTTTTTTTTCTTTAGTGCATTTTTTGGCTACTTTCACATTTCCAGCTGAACTTGTTAATGGAATGACAGGAAACTAAGTGCATCGGTTCTTGTGCTGATTTTCAGTGCTGAATGCCATTACGACAATTCTTTTTTGCGTTATTTTTACTTCTAAGAGGCAATATGGAAGACTTGTCACTGTAACAGATACTCTAAAAAAGCTGGATTTGACAAGAAAGTGTGGATATTGTTCTAAAAATTCAAGATCAAAGAAACCAGCATTTAGGAATGCTGTTATCGAGTACATGCTATTGCAATCTGTATCAGTTTTTTTTTTTTTCTGAAATTCTGTGAATCAGAAATGTTATCCTGAATGTAATCTCCTTTGGGCAAGTGATCATCCCTCAGGATCGTCTCCCTTGGATCATTTTGATGTTAAATATAATTGACTTTCTACTGATGCTCAAATACAAATGTAAATAATAACTTGTATGACAATGCCAGGCAACATCTTATGTAAAGTAGCTAGCAGCTATTACTGTTAAGGAGAATTTAATGAGTTTCAGTCTCCAGGGCCAGATTAACTACATTGTGTGATACAGTAGAAACTTAATAGTCTCGCTAAAACTTTTATTTTTTTTTTCCTTTCAAGAAATCTTTAAGAAGTGGAGGAAGTCACATATTCTCTCTGTATTTAAAAAAGGGAGGAAGGGACAATCTGGGGATTTGCAGACTAATCAATCTCTGACTTATCTGAAAAAATTATAGTACAGACTCAAAAAGTGATCTGTAAGCACCTTGAAAACAGGGCAATAATTGTCCACAACCTGGATATGGATGAAACTTTGAAATTTAAGAAATTTTGCAGAATATTTTCTAGGACAACACAAAGAGGAATCTTACCATGATATATTTGTAAAATTTACAAGACATATTGGAACTTCTTTAAAACCTGGAAATATAATTATTTTTTTTAAACAAATATACCTCCAGGCATACTCAAGAAAAGGAAAAAATATGAGCTTTTACTACTGTTTAGTGCAGCGGTTCTCAACCTATGGGTCGCGACCCCATTTGGGGTCGATCGACCATTTTTCGGGGGTCGCCAAAGGCGGCGATCTGCCATTTTCTCCCCTCCGGGGGCGGTGCTGCGCATGCACGCTGCGCATGGGGGAGGTGCTGTGCCGTGCATGCGCATAACGTTTGTGTGACGGGGGTAGCCGTCACACAAACGTTGAGAACCGCTGGTTTAGTGGTTAAGGTACTGGGTCTGTAAACCAGGACACTGTGAGTTCTAAGTCTTCCTTAGGCATGAAAGCCATCAAAGTGACTCTCAGCCTAACTCACCTGATTGGGTTGTTGTGGGGAAAATAGGAGGAAGAAAGAGTTAATTATGTTCGCCACCTTGAGTTATTTATAAAAATAATAAAGGGAGGATATAAATACTTTTTTGCTACTAGTTCATACAGTTAGACTACTTTTTATAGAGTCTTTCTCTACGGATGCTGGCAAAATGTGAACTCCACTGAATATGTCAATATTCTCTCCCTTATTTATATTTTGGAAATATAAACATCCTAGGAAGAGAGTTTATTATTCTTCAGTTCATAAAACAAACCCAATAATAGATATGAGTAGGATTTTTAATTCATTGTTACTAATTTTATAGATGTAAAATTAGAAACTCCTATTGGATTACCGTTAAAATTCAATAACTGTAAGACTAAATACAGAAACTTCCAAATTGAAAAAAAAGGAGATAAATGAACTTTTATTATCACAAGAGGATATTAGATTGAAGTATCATCATGAACTAAGAGCTTTCCCCAAATCAGTTTAAATCTTTAATGTTTCTTTGCCAACTGGATGGAATGAGAACAAATAAACAAATAAGAAACAATATAGAATATACATTGCTGAATGAACAAACAATTAGAACCAATTTTGGATTAAGTACAAAGGATAAACGCAATCAACAAAATTGATTGCTTGTTAATGCAAGTATACAAGACTTACAAGAAACTGAATTTGTTAAACTGAAATGTTTTGAGAAAGGCAACCTCAAATAAATTGTTGGCCTAGTAAATGCATAAGGAAAAAACAAATGAACTATTATTTCTATTTGGGATAGTACCAAATATTGCTTGATGAAGCAATCTACTTATTATTAATCCAGATTTTATAATAAACAGACATTTTATCAAGAAATATTGAAGAATATTAAGCCAAACCTTACAAAAATACAACTCAACAAAAACAAACATTCATTCACTCAATATATGTATGTATTCAACCCAGACATTCATCTGTTGGACTTTGAAATAATTAACTTAGTTTTCTGCCCAGGCTTGGACGCATTAGGCTAAGAACCTCCTTTTAAATATATGCTTTTGTGATATACATAGAAAGATGAATATAACATTTATAACAGGCCTCATATATTTCTCTATATTTCTCGCAACAGACAAGCCTAAAAGATGAATCTGAATCTTTGGAATACCAAAGATATATTTATGACTCCAACAAAAGTGGGGTAAGAAGCTTATTGCTGCCATTGCTATTGATTTGTATTATTTTGTAATGATCAACACTGTGATTTTCAAACCATGATTTTTTTTAAGTTGAAAGCAAGATGTGGTCAGTAATACTCACAATTTGTTCAGTGTGGTCCTTATGTCAAATTCTTGTTAAAAGTAATCTTAAATGGAGGAGATCAGGACTGGATTAGAACAGGACTGGATAGAGGGTTTATAGGTATAGCTCATTTCTACAAATTATACTGTGATTTGACTGTAATGTCCTGATTGAATCTTTGAGACAATACATGCAATACATTGTAGTTTAAGATTTGGACAAATTGTTGTTGTCTTAAGTAGTTCACTCACTTGACCAATACAGGGGCAGAGGTTCACTGGAACAATCAGAATTGGTTTGATGGATCGGCCTAAATAAAGTCCATCTAATCTAGCTTCCTGTTTCTGGCAAAAGATAGTTGGATGCCTACTCATAAGCAGAGAACTGAAGTAATAGCCATTTTTGTCCCCCATAGTTCATATTGATAGGAATCCAGTATAGTACTCTTTATTTGGCAGTTCTGTTTAGGTGCTTGCAATGACTAGTATTTCTAAAGGAATTTCAAATCAGGAAAGTTATTGCTTAATCATCCATGAAAATATGTCATCTTAAGTGCTATTTATTTTATAAATATGTTGTATATATTAAATGTTCTTAAATGCATATTTAATTGCTCTGTTATTTTTGTTTTGTTTCGTTAATTGCCTTGGGCATTACTTTTGGCTGGAAAGGCACAGCATAGAATTAAATAGATGCATAAGCTTTTCTCTGATATTGCACTCATGAGAACAGTAGTTTGTTCATGTCAGAACTGATTTCATGAGATCTGAATAATTCCCAGTGATCAAAACACCATACTATCCTGCCTTTTAGAATAGGAAATCATAGTTGCCTCAGTGAATTTACATCAAAAACATTTGTTTAGTTTATTTACAAATTTAAAAACAAAGGATGCCACTCATGAGGATGCATTTTGAAGCCAATAGTTTTATAAATTAATGAAATCTATAATATGAACTTACAAAGTCAATGCTGCTAATATTTCTTGTGATGTACAAATATACCTACTAAATTTGAGAGAAAGTATAGTTTGCTGTTTTTTTCGGCAAGCCTTTTTCAGATTGGAACATCGGTCTGATGTTTACTGGAGGAGAAATATTAAAATATGCATAAGTTATTGTTTGACTGCCAGATTAAATTTCTGGAGGCTTTATAAGCATTTTATTGCTGTGATTTCTCTTGTGCTTTATTATGTGAAAAGGCCTCTTCAGTGTTGATGCACTAAAATGAATCATAATGCTCAAAATATAATTTACTCATTATACAACAGTATAGGATATTTTACATGCTTATGAGCTTGGGTATGAGCTTCTGATTAGACTTTATTTCTTTATCAAATCAAATTGCAATAGCTCTTCCAAGAACAAACATATTTTTCCCTGTAGATTAACCAGAACAAAAAATGGCAAAGGTTTTTTTTTAAAAAAAAAAAACACGACAGACAAGGAGAGAAAGAAAATAGAACATTCTATAATCAAGATAATCAGTATGCTAATTGCAATGCAGTTAAGTGAGGAATGGCGTCCAACCGATCATGTACTATCTATATCATACTAGTAAAACTGTAGTGAAAATTTACCAATGTAGGTACCATATTCCCTGCCCCCTTGCTTTGCTATGATGATGGTAAAAAGAAGAAAATTAATGCAAGAAAATAATTATAAACAACACAAAAAAGGTAAATTAATAGAATTTGTAAAGCAGAAGGTATTAACATGGAAATAGTGTAATTAATATTTCTGACACGAGTTCCCATTTAAATAATCACATGCTGCTTGATTGTGTTATGAGTTAGGATTAGGGGTTTGGATTTTTTTAAAATAAAGCTCTGGAGTTAAGCTTATTAGATTCATATCCAAATCGCTTCCAGTATTACGGTTTTTTTCTCAGTGCACATAAGGAGCACGTTAGCCCAAGAAAACTCATGAAGAAAATCTCAAAGGGAGGAAGGAATTATCCTTTTTGAAGATAGCACTGAAGTTCTTTCTTTAGGACTATGAGATACATTTGATTTTCCAACTAATGATACAGAGTTTTATAAACCCTGGAGAAATAGAAGCTCCAGATGCTGGATGGCTACTCTTTTTGGCGTTGATCATCTCGTGCCAGCTTAATTTTGAGGTATTTATGTAGCTTGCATATTTTCCAGGAAGATACACTGAACTGTAGCAGCCGATTTAAAATATCTGAATTGTTTGTGCTTGTTGAACCAGGAAGCACACTGTGACACAGTATATATTCAGTTTGGATATACAGTTCAGATTTTGTCGCAGTGTGTGCTATGGATAAATTTATCTGAGGGCAAAAATTAATTTCTCACAGATATGCTGACACAATCCATTTCAGGACTGGGAAACAGTCGACTCAGAGGATGCAAAGGAGAAAAAAAAATTAAAAATTGGCAGAGATTATACTGTTTGAGCTATTGGTGTAGCCAGGCCAAGGAAAATCATTTTTTTATTAACACAATATTGAGACTAGGTAAATAATACATTTTAATATTTGGATAGTTTTTTTTACAAAGAGAGAACTTGGCCCTAATTAGGAGCTAAATGCATAATCCGAGGCATCAGGTTGCCTCTATACATATTTTGAATGCTAAATACTTTATTTAATTATTACATGTATATGCTGCCCATCTCATCAGAGATGACTCTAGGTAGCTTACAAACATTAAAATGAGTACACATTAAAATAATAAAACAAAAAATAAAAAGGATAATAATAATAATAATAAAGTTGGAAGGGACCTTGGAGGTCATCAAGTCCAACCCCCTACTCAGGAAGGTCCTATACCATTTTGGACAAATGGCTGTCCAGTCTCTTCTTAAAAACTTCCAGGGCTGGAGCATTCACCGCTTCTGGAGGCAGGTTGTTCCACTGGTTAATTGTTCTAAATGTCAGGAAGTTTCTCCTTAGTTCTAGGTTGCTTCTCTCCTTGATTTAATTTCCATCTGATAATATATACATTGTTAAAAGATGGGGAGTAGGGGAACACAGAGTGCACAGGGAAAGGTGGAATCTTTCCTAATCCAATAGCCACCTCCAGAATGGTGCATCTCCATTGGTACCCCAGCCCAGTTGGCAAAGCCGGGTCTTCAGGCCCTTACAGATGGTCAAAAGGGTGGGTATGGATCTCATCTTGGTGGGTACAGTGTTACAAAGGGCTGGAACCTTGGCAGAAAAGACTCTTCTCCTGCATCTCGGCAGCTGAAAATCCTTGACTGACAGGGTTTGCAGCTTGCCCCCCTCTGCCGGGATGGATGGGGCAAGCCAATGCTGTTAGGATGAGACATTAACTAAACATCAGGTCTTGATACAGCAAAGTAACCCCAAACCATAACATTTCCACCACCATGCTTTACAGTTGGCATCAGGTTCTTATGGTGAAATACTGTCTTTGGTTTTCACCAAACATGTCTTCTGGTCCTGTGGCCAAATAACCCTACCTTTGTCTCATCTGTCCAGAAGGCATTGTTCTAGAATATTGTTCTTTGCCTATATGTTCATGAGAAAACTATTTGAAATCTTCAGATATCCACTTGTAGATAATGTTCCGCACAGTAGAATGATTGATGTTCATTTATTTAGCAATCAATTTTTAAGTCCCTTTTAGCCATCTTATTTTTTCTGAAAGCCTCAGAGAGCTTTTTCCGTCTGGGCATGATGATAGCACACACTTCAACAACAAAGAGGCAAATCACAGTAAATCTCAGAGCTTTCAATAAGCCAGGCTTCAACCAGATCCTCTCTAATGATATTCTAATCATTTTCACCTGATCTGGTGCACCTGATTCTAATTTTAGGTGTCTGAGGTAATGGTAGGGGTGTAGTTATTTTTTTTCACATGCAAAATTTGCTTTTACGTTTATTTAAATTACATGATGCATTACACAGTGCATGATATTTTAACCCTTCTATCAGTATTGACACACCGATCAAATATATGAATGTATCTTACCGCTGTGAGTATATATAACCCATGCTATAAATCAAAGCAGTTCTAGGAAACATTTTGATGTGAAATTATTGCAGATGTTTCTCTGCATGGTTTGCTATTTTAAAATACCAAGTTCCATCATTAGTGTAGGACAGAGGAAAAGTACATTGTGGTAGGTGGTATTCACTTGCTGTTTAGAGATATAATTTTTGCATAGCATAGGGCTTTGTCTGCATCTGGTGTACGGCTAAATTCATGCTTTGGTTTTATTTTATTTCTAGGAACATTTGCATATTTATTGCATTTCCACAATCGCTTGCTTCCCAATCATTTTCCTGATATGACAGTATTTCTAATCCAACATGCTCAAGTTTCCTATAACTAGCGATGAAAAAAGGGAAAGGTATACTTTGTTGAAATAGAGCTGCTGACGTCACATAAACATGACAGTGTTTGACTTGTACCAAAGCACTACCTGAAAGATTCTGAAAAATAAAAACACCTGGCATATAAGATGGCAGACAGCAGATGCTGACATAAAAAAGCAACTTCTTAAACATTACATGAATTGTGTAGTCAAATCAGAATTTCATCCATGCAAACTTTATGGCAGGGGTCTGTAATCCCTGGGCCACGGCCCTCTACTCGGTCATTGTCTGCTTGGAATCGGGCCGCACAGGTGGCAGGCAAACGTGTGTACACATGCATATAACTCCGTGTGTGTGAGTGCGCCCACCACTTGCATAAATGGAGTTGCATAGAACCATCCTCTCCCCTCCCCACCAGTCTGACAAGCCAGAAAAGTTGGGGAGCGCTGCTCTATGGGATTTCCAATGAGAAAGAATACCAGTCCAAAATGAGATTTTTAGGTCACAGGTAAATGCAAAACCAAAGCATTTATGGAGTGAAAATATTGACTATAGAGCTAGGCCAATTATTTCTTTTTTTTTTAATTTTAATTTTAATTTTAGACCAACAAAACAAAACAAAATACAGCAAAACATTACACACATACATACATAATATATCCTTTTTTGTTAACAGCAATTTGTAACAGTAGTCTTCTATTATTTACATTTCCCCCCTCATTCTTCTTTGAAATATTTGTCTTTATTGCCCCATTGTTTCTTATTTACATTTTCCTTCTTTCATATTCTACTACTTACTAGGAATAATTCATATTATTATTATTATTATTATACATTATTATACACATATCGCCTCTACCAACACCTCATTTTAAATTTCCAACATTATTCATTGTAGTAACTCTCGTATTTTTTATAAGACTCGATCGGGATTCCATCTAAGGCCAATTATTTCTTATTAGTTCTATATTTTAAATCATAAGGCATGAAGATTGCCTCACAGTTTCAGTTCCTTAATGAAAATATGTCAGGATAGCTAGACACTGAATGTATTTTTATTAAGGAGTTTGGACTAACTTAGGAATCACAGCACAGGTAGTCTTCAATGTACGACCACAATTGAGCCAAACATTTCTTTACTAAGTGAAATATTTGTTAAGTGAATTTTAGCCCATTTTATGACCTTTCTTGCTACAATTGCTTAGTGAATCACTGCAGTTATTAAGTTAATAACACGGTTGTTAAGTGAATCTGGCTTCCCCATTGACTTTGCTTGTCAGAAGGTCGCAAAAGGTGATCACATGACCCCAAGACACTGCAACTGTCATAAATATGAGTCAATTGCCAAATGTCTGAATTTTGATCACATGGCCAGGTGATCATGGTCGTAAGTGTGAAAAACGATCAGAAGTAACTTTGAACAGTCACTAAATGAACTATTGTAAGTCGAGGACAACCCCAAAAAAGAAAGTAATGATATTTGTTTACTAATAAGGAACTTTTTTCTTACTTCTCTGTTTAGTTAAATGGATTACCACAGTAACTTAAAAATACCTGTTATGATTTGTTCATGCCTCTTGCTTGAGGCATTCCTCTTTCCTTTTTCAGGTCCCATAAATCATCTGGCTGGACCAGCGCTCCCAACGAACATAACAGTCTGAGTGATTCTCAGTTCCTTTTTGGCTCCCAGTTTTGCCCAGAGAATTCACAGTGTGCTTCAGCCTCAGCTGAATTTAGTATCCCACAAAGGCAGGACAAAGGCTCACAACAGAATTCTCAGGAAGTGAGTCCAATGTGTAGCGTACGCTGTACTGTATTACACAGGCTCAATAGTCAAAATTAGAATGTGATGATATTCTTTCTGCAAAAGCTGGATGTTAAATATTAGACTCAAAAAAATCCCAATAAAACAGCATAGGGCAAGACTTAAAATTTACCCAAGATCTTGGCCCAAATGTTCCTACTGATCAATGGGGTATCAAGTCTTTTTTAAAAATTGTGTAGCACAAATATTATATAGATTTTTTAAAATAGAAACGTTTCTGATCATAGATAAAAACAATAATGTTTTTGTTTATTTTCTCACATAAGAGATATTTATATCTAATTAGATTTGTATCTAATTTTCTTAGAAATATCTTTCATGGCCATTGTAATCCATGGTAGCTAATCAGAACTTTTGAGAGAGGCTGCATTTTCATCAGCGTTTAGCACAAGAGCTGAGTAGGAAGAAGTTGCAGAAAGTCCCATGCTATTTTCTTTCCTTGATGTGGTTGGGAGAAAAATAGCAGCTTCTGTATTTCTTTCTGATGTGTGGAACTTGTTATTGATTAATGTGTGTTTTATTTATTATGAATAATCTTAACTATAGATAAGATAAGATATGATAAGATAAGATAACCTTTATTGTCATTTTTATACTGTGGGCACAGTGGCACAATCAAAAATGAAATTTAGTTGCCCGCTCTCAAAGTGAAACATACATGACACACACCTAAACATACTATGAACAACATATGTATAGACCTACATCCCTACATATATGTAGCAAATAAATATTAAATATTGTCCATCTTGAATATATAATGGAAGGAGGAAGCTTGAGAGTTCACAAGGTTAATGCTGTATGGAATGAAACTCTTGGCTGAATCTGGATGTTCTGCTTCGGATACCACGAAGCCTCCTCCCAGAAGGTAACAAGGAAAACAGGTCATGAAGAGGATGTGTAGTGTCCCAGTTAATCTTGTGGACCCTGCTCAAGCAACGCTTCTGGGCTATGTCCTAGATGGGAGGGAGGGAACTACCCATGATCTTTTTGGCCATTCTCACCACTCTCTGCACCGCCTTCCTGTGTGAAGCAGTGATGCCTCCAAACCAGATGTCAGCGTCAGTACTGCTGATTCCATATTGCTTCCTTGAGCCTAAACATAGTTATTATTAATTACAATTTGTCTTCTGTTGTACTAAACAGTTTGTCAATTGCTAAACTAGTCAGTAGAGGCTTCCATATATTTCCTTCTAGCCGTACCAAAAAAGAGATGGCATGTAGGGATAAGGAGAATACACATCTGAGCCAGGAGCTTGCAGTAACTTCTGATACAATGATGGCGAACCTTTTGGGCTCGGTGTGTCAAAAATTTGGAAAAATGCCTAACTTGACTGCTGATGTATATCTCTCTCTCTCTCACACACACACAGACATCTGAACAAAAGACAGTTTTTTACATATTCATTTATTTTTTAAAAATACAGTTGCATTGAAGCAGCTCTGAGTTGCACAAGGTTTTCGTTCTTGAAGTGGCTTTCCTCAGCAGCCTCCAAAAACGGTGTGAAAGCACAGCACGTTTTCATGTAATTTTTAGATGCTCCAGAAAGGCTACGCAAGAGCCCGGCCCTTTTGCACGACTTCTGGAAGGTTCGGAGGCTGTACAAGAGTAGACCCCATTCTCACATAGTTTCATCCAGACCCATGCTATAGGTTCACCATCACTATTCTAGTACCTTGTATCACACTAAAGTATGGTTTATTGATAGTTGAACATGATTGCAATGAATCCAAGCTGATGGAATGCAAAGCTAGAAAACACTTTCATGGTTCCTGATGGGTTTCCTAGATATACTATATTGAATCATATAAAAGCTAAGATGATGTATTAGAGCAACTTTTGGTTTAATCAAATAGGATGCTATAGTATCACTTTCACGTTACCCAAAATTTCTGGCAAATTTCATGCTGTTTGTAATGGAAGTGAAATGATTCCTCTGTTTTTCATTACAAACCAATACCTTTAAATAGGCAGTGAGGGGATTTGCCATTGTGCTGTTTTCTGGAACGTTACCAGTTCTCCAGAATTTCTTGAAGAAAATACATAGGATTCAAATAGGCTACCAGCTGGCTCCTTTAGTATTCTAGGATATATTTAATTAAACCTTGGATATTAGTTACCATAAGAACCTTCTGACTGAATGGGATTGTAAATATTTTTGGGGAAAAAAATACAATTCTATCTAGTGCACCCACTCATACAAGTATATTTAGCAGTGACTGAATGTCACTGATTTGTCCTTTTCTTAATTTATATTAAACACATTTTTTCATTTTTCCTGATAAAAACAGAATGATATCAGTATTTTTGCCAAATACCAGTCTAAACCACAGCTCTTTGGAAAAGAGGAAAGGGAAAATGTCTCTCTTAATAATTTTGCTGGAAGATTCAAAGGAGTCATGGAGCAATTTGAAGAAAACAAGAAAAAGATCAAGGAAAAATATGATAAGTATGCAGACATTTCTGCAATTATTTTTTCCTCCTATTAAAAACAATACTGTACAACTATATAAGCTCTTCAAGAAATAGTTAGGGTTAGGATATTTTATATCATCTGAATTTGGATGAGAAATTGTCTAATACCAGTAGGAAAGTCCACATGGAAATAGCCTTTATAGTTAGAGAGAATGGCAGCATCTTGCAACAATGGCTGAAATTATTTGAAGAAGGACTCACATCTTGTGAATTTATCTGTCTGCAAAAAATTAAAAAAAATTAAATGGGAGAAGAATGATGTCTGCAATCAGGAAGTATGTATATATATATATACATACACCAGCTGTTGGCTGGTGTATGTATGTATATATATACATACATACATACATACATACATACATACATACATATATGTGGGTCTTTGGTTGCTCGGGTTTTCTCCCGTGTAAAGTTGGGAGTGTCTTGGCAACGTTGCGACGAAGTCCCATTCGTCATCTTCAGGCTGGTGTTTTCAGCTTCGTTGCTCCTCGAAGCACGA
Organism: Crotalus tigris; assembly: GCF_016545835.1. Classification (NCBI taxonomy): domain Eukaryota; kingdom Metazoa; phylum Chordata; class Lepidosauria; order Squamata; family Viperidae; genus Crotalus; species Crotalus tigris. The sequence continues at coordinate 215,170 of NW_024100485.1, forward strand.
AGCTGAAAACATCAGCCTGAAGATGACGAATGGGACTTTGTCGAAACGTCGCCAAGACACTTCCAATTTTACGCGGGAGAAAACCCGAACAACCAAAGACCTACATACAAACACCCGCGAAAACCTCAGAAAATAAATATGTATGTATGTATGCATGCATGTATGCATGCATGCATGTATATATTTACATAAACTATCAAATACATATACATGCATTGAAAATATGCTCTAAGATCAGTAGTAAGTTGGAAGGGGGACACATATTGAATGATGTCTGTGTACTTTCTTATTGGTCATTGCTTGTTTTATTGTATTCCCTGTATGTTTTCAGTGTTTTTAGATCTGTAGACATTAGAAAGACTAAGAGTCAAATTTAAACTGCTTTTTGAGGAATTGGAGATGGAAATGCTATATGTGAAAATGCTTGTAAATACCAGTATATGCATAATATAAAGACGTATAAGAGCTCACTGGTTCCATTTATCTTTTCTTGTTAAATTCTGCATTTAATTAATTTGGCTGGCATCTCTCCTTTAGTGCTAGCCATCTGACAGCATTTCAGAAAGACCCATCAGCTTGGGATTTTTACTAATGGAATTTATTTGGCTGTAAAAATGAATGTTTCATTAATATTTTAATATGGAATTAAGGCATTTCCAACCCACATATTATTGTTTATTGCACAAACACTCTCGTGAGATTCTCCTAGTTTTTCCTATCCATTTTCTTCTGATTACTGTACATACAAAGTTAGTAATTCCCCAACATGTCTCTTTCAGTGACCTTTTAAATGCTTTTATTTTGAACACCAAAGAAAGTCTTCAAAAAGTAAGTGAAAGTTTGATTGTCAGAAGTTGAAAGTAGGGGTGGGAAAGTTGCATTACATTTTGATATTTTGTCTTTCTTATTTACTATTTGATAAAATATAATTGCAACTTCTCTATTGATTCAGCTGAAAACATTAATACTCAGAACGTATAATAAAAGAAATGAACACCCATTAGCCAACAACATTATTAATTTATTTTTCAGTTGCAGTCCTCCTTCAGCATGTTAGAAGAAATTCTAAAATCTGTTTTGGATGATTTGGGAAATATTTCTAAGACAAGTAAGTATGTGGAATATTTCTGTATCTAACAGAAAACAAAATCAGATGAGTCTCTGTACTGACCTATTCCATTGTGGGAATATTTCATGATACCCTGGATAATCTATATCTATATGCCTATGTCTGTCTGTCTGTCTGTCTGCGGGAATATTTCCTGATGGTATGGTTTACCCTGGATAAACTATATCTATATGCCTATGTCTGTCTGTCTGTCTGTCTGTCTTTATCTATCTATCTATCTATCTATCTATCTATCTATCTATCTATCTATCTATCATCTCCTGCCTTTATTATTTTTATAAACAATTCAAGGCAGCAAATATACATAATACTACTACTCCTATTTTCCCTACAACAACAATGCTGTGAAGTGGGTTGGATGAGAGAGAGTGACTGGCCCAATATCACCCAGCCGGCTTTTAGGCCTAAGGCGGAACTAGAACTAACAGTTTCCCAGTTTCTAGCCTGGTGCCTTCACCACTAAACCAAAGAAGATTGCTGAAAAATTCCTGAAAGATTGGGCAAGCAATACCCATTGGTCGTGATGCCTATATACGATATCCCATATAACAGATAACATACCTTAAAATAATAGCTGATGGGAGAAGCATGAAAAATGTTGATACTTGCTTGTGTTTCTCAACTTCCCAAACATATCTTGCTGGTCATTGTGTGATACAGAATGCTGGACATTTTGCCTGATCTAGCCAGACTGTACTTGTATTCTTACCAGAAGAATGCTAGGCAGCTATAAGAAAGAAAGTTTTGTGAACCATGATTTTCCAATCAAAAATGTTTAAATTTAAAAGGAGTGACTGACATCTTATTATCTGTAAGAGGTTGTTTTCCTATATTTAGGCCATATGAATAATTTAAATGTTTTATTCTGTCCTGTTTGGGTTCCTACCTCATTTATTGGTAATAATATTAATATTATATATTTTAACACTTACTTAAATCTTAATTATTATGATGAAGACCAACATTTCAGAACAAATACAAGATACTAAGTAGTAGAAACAAGTATTTCCAAGATAATCAAAGTAGGATGTGCAAGGACCATGAAAATATCTAAAATACTAAGGAAAGAGAATTTGGATATATATCTTAGCTTACTTTCTATATAGCTATATTTACTCATCATGTATTACCTTGAAACTGCAGTTCTTTGTTTTCTCCAAAACACTTACACAACCATAAACCACTTGGCAAATAAAACATTCTGTTTAGATAGTAAACACTAAAAGTGATTCACTGTAAAAGTCCTGCATCCTTCACTTGGCCATCTGGAATTCTTCCTACGTGTCCTCCTTATTCCTTCTTTTTTTTTTTTTTTCCAGTAGTTACCTTGGAACAAATCCCAGTCTTCTTTTTAGTCCTCCAAGTTCTGGAAAAGCACACTTGATATTTACCACAAATGTACCACAAACACATAGCAGAGTGTTACAGTATATGCATGATGAAAATGAATCCACCGCTTTCAATATATTCCCCTCTCTGTCCACATGGATTCATCTTTGTAAGAATGCTAATAAATATGCTTTTTGACTTGGTACACAGTGATGATTAAATATCTTCCTACCATCTAAATAACAAGGAGACATGAAAAGAAACTGTGTTCTCCATTGAAGCCCAATATCTTATCTTCTGGATGTAGTTCATGCTTTCCCCCAATGTATTTAAGAATGCAATTGTCCCTTCAAAAAAATTTGGGAGGAACTGTTTATATTCATTTGTATTGGTCAGTAGAAAAGCAGCAATGAATGAGCTGGTGAATTAGATTTCACAGATGTCATTAGATGGGCAATGTCCAGAACCCTAGATGCTATGAATAGAAACCTTTTCTGTTTTGAGATTGCGACCTCCTATAAAGAAGGCAATGATTTAGCTTCTGATTTAAAGTTGCTGTTTGGGGAAAACAGATATGCATTCATAGCTAAACAAGTTCTGCTATCTATTTTTGGCTCTGTGTTTGTGCAGTTCTTCAGCGATTGAATAATTGCATTGACATGCCCCATTGATGCAGCACAGTAGGAACAGTGTTATAATAAAGGCTTCAGAAGACATTTAAGCACTCCATGCTGCTGTGCAAAGATGTTTATACACTGCCAGAGCTTATGGCAAAGTTTTACAGGTAGCTTAATCTTTTTTTTTAAAAAAAACTGATTTTTCATGGTCATAAAAACATCATAAATATATAAATCTACTTAGTAATTTGAACTAATTGTAGCAGTATAGCTGAGCTAGCAGGGTAAAAGAATTGAGGTCTCATACATTTTCTCACAGAAGTCTTGTGGATCTTCAGATCCTGGCTCACCCTCCCTGGGGTAGTTCTTGTTGTCATCACTTATTGTCCAAGGGTTACCTCATGCAGAGTCCATTGGAGTTGGGAGGGTTACAAATTCAAATAAATACATAAATAAATAAATCTAATATAATAATAATAATAATAATATCCTTCAAGCTGACAACATCAAGCATACTGAAGTCAAGAAAAAGATTAGAGGTGAATACATCAAAAGAGTGAAGAAGATCTTAAAGTCCAAACTCAATAGAGGAAATACCATAAAGGCAATCAACACCTGGGCAATTCCAGTCATTAGGTACACAGCTGGAATAGTGGACTGGACTCAAGCAGAACTAAAAGCAATGGATAGGAAGACCAGAAAAATAATGACAATGAATCATGCCCTTCATCCACGCAATGACATTGACAGACTTTATCTACCAAGGCAAATAGGTGGGCGTGGAATGTTACAAGTACATCAGATGGTTGAAGAAGAAAAAATGGCTGCTTCCATCCTGCAACGATATCTGTAATACCATCAAACATCCACATCTGCCTATCCCAGGTCCTGGGTAAGGACTCGATAGGTAGACAAAATGCCAAATCCAGTCTGAACATCTAGCTGACTGTGCGATGATCCATAATAATAATAAAGTTGGAAGGGACCTTGGAGGTCATCTAGTCCAACCCCCTGTTCATGCAGGAAACCCTATACCATTTCAGACAAATGGCTGTCCAGTCTTTTCTTAAAAACTTCCAGTGTTGGAGCATTTACCACTTCTGGAGGCAGGTTGTTCCACTGGTTAATTGTTCTAACTGTCAGGAAGTTTCTCCTTAGTTCTAGGTTGCTTCTCTCCTTGATTAGTTTCCATCCCTTGCTTCTTGTCCTGCCTTCAGGCGCTTTGGAGAATAGCTTGACTCCCTCTTCTTTGTGGCAGCCCCTGAGATATTGGAGCACTGCTATCATGTCCCCCCTCGTCCTTCTCTTCATTAAACTAGACATACCCAATTCCAGCAACCGTTCCTTATATGCTTTAGCCTCCAGTCCCCTAATTACCTTTGTTGCTCTTCTCTGTACTCTTTCTAGAGTCTCAACATCTTTTTTACATCGTGGTGACCAAAACTGGATGCAGTATTCCAAGTGTGGCCTTACCAAGGCATTGTAAAGTGGTATTAATACTTCACGTTTCTCCCATATCTTCCTATGAGACGGGGTTGCTACAACCCATGTTGCTGGTTTTTTTTCTGGAAAATTGTGAGAGAAACATAAATAAATAAAAATGATATAATGCCACCTCCTGGCCTTGTGACACTGAGGCACATAGCTATGGAAATCAGCCCTTCTTTCCCCTCTTCTTTGGGAGACAGATCAATCTCACAAGAAATAAATAAAATCTAACTACATTTTTAAAAAGTATATAAAACAGACCTCCAGGTAGTCAAGAAAGTTAAATACCTGGGGATATATTCAACTGCAAGGTTGCAACAATAAAAGAAGATAATTATGTAAAACCATTAAAACAAATAAAACTAGACCTGGGAAAATCTACAACTATCAATATTGGGAAGAATAGCGACGGTGAAAATGAACATTTTACCCAAACTACTTTTTTTATTTCAAACAATGTCTATAAAAATTGAGATTTTTTTTGATGATTTAAATACATTGATTTTGAAATTTATCAAGTAGCTGCATTAACATGGTTAAAAGAATGGATAACTCTTAGACACAAAAGATTACTATACTTAGAAGGACACAACCTACAACTTGGATGGCACACTTTCCTATAGTATGGGAAGAACAAAATCCATAAATACTTTCAAAATCACTATGTAAGAAATGCTTTGCTTCTAACATGGGAAAAGATAAAAACAAAAATTTAATACCAGGATGGATCTCAATAATAGAAGCGTTTGTGCACCCAAATTTAATTAACTATGAAAAACCTGTGACTTATAGAGATATTTTGAATACTGAAGGGAAATTACAAACTAAACAAGCACTGGAAGAACAGGGCATTGAGCTATCATGGTGGCCACACTTGCAAATGCAAATGAGATATGAGAAACATGGTTTTTATAAAGACCAGACAATGTTTGACCAAATACTATTGTCATCAGATGAAAAATTGATTAAGAAACTGTATAGCTTTTTGTTAAACTTAAAGATGGAAGATGAACAAGTCAAAGAATCAGGGATAACATGGGCAAAAAAGTTTGGGCACAATGTAGAGTTAGAAAAATGGCAAAACCTGTGGGAAAGAAACTGTAAAATAACAAGGGCAGCTACCTATAAAGAAAAATTATATAAAATATTTTATAGATAGCATTTACAACCTGCAAGATTAGCAAAAATGTTTAAAAACATGTCTAGCAATTGTTGGAAATGTAAGCAAAAGCCAGGCAGGTATTACCACCTTTGGTGGATATGCCCTAAAGGAAAAAAATTCTGGTCAAAAATACATATGTAGTTAGAGAAAATGATAAGAAAACATGTTGATTTTAAGCCGGAACTATTTCTTTTAGATATAATATCAGAAAACTATGATAAAGAACGTGTATATTTAATATTACATGTACTAACAGCAGCGAGAATTACATTTGCACAGTATTGGAAAAATGAAGAAACACCAACTGAAGAAGACATAATTAAGAAAATTCTGGACTGTGCAGAAATGGATAGGAGATTAACAGCTGGGAATCCTTGACCTCTGATCATTCAGCCTGGAGGCTAAAGACGCAGCATGGCCTTCTCCAATTCGAAGAGACACTTGTGCGGCAGGCTGAGCAAAGAGGCAGTCCTGGAACCAGTGAAATCTGGGGGCTGGACAGGGGACAGAGTGTATCTGCCCTCAGTATGGAAAGGACTGTTGCTCTTGAATTGACCTTTTTAGCCACACCAGATGCTGTTTTAGGACCTCTTTCCAGAGCACGATACCATAGTCTCTCGAGACTGAAGGATGCCAATGCCAATGATGATGACATTGAAAATGAAAGGGAAAGAAGATACAGAATACTTTTAAAAATGGGATAATTTTTACAAATGGCTAGAAAAATAGAGTAGAGAGTAGGAATGGAAGTTGTGTTATTATTAATGTTAAATATGTGGACCCAGACAACACGTTGTTTATTAAGCACTAAAGATCTATAATTATAAAAAATCAATAAAATATTTTTTTAAGTATATAAAACTCCCTTTTTAACTTTAAGTATACACATCAAAAATATTCATTGGCAAAGGAGATAAAAATACAGAGCTGTACTTGACCTTGTAGCTGTCTGGGACCAGCCCATAATACTTAGAAAAAAACTCATTTCTGCCTTCTTTCTCGTCTACTCCTCTCATGGCACAGCTTTGTTTCCTATCGCAATAAAAAAAAACTAACAGTAAAACATATTGTATTCAGAAATTTTAGCTTATGTAGCTAAGTTTAGTATAGAGAAACAGAAAGATTGCTAGTTAATTAGCTCAGATTCCCACCATCACCAGCGAGACACTGGTGAAATTTCAGACCAGGGCCACCTGTACCTGTGAAAGGGGCTGGAATTAATTCACTAGTGTAGGGGTGTCAAACTGCCGACCACGGGCCGGATGTGTCATGCCAAAACCACGCCCGCCCCATTGTCGGCAATGAGGGAAAAGTCGCAATATGTTGTGACACGTCATGTGACGTTGCGAGTTTGACACCCCTGCACTAGTGTATCAAAATCATTGGTCTACTTTATGCTGATTGGCACTTCTTTAGTATTTCAATTTATTAGAATCCTTAATGGAGATTTTTGAGACTGAGCTTATACCAGAGCGACTGTTGTATCATTTAGCTGGACCTCTATTACTCTACTGGAATATGTTTCTTGACATCATGGTGTAGGAATATGATATTTCAGATAGGAAGAATATGCTTTTAAGTTAAACACAGCTAATTCTTGTGTTATTTATGAAAGTTTTGCTAAGAATGAACAATGGGCAGCTAAACAGGCCGACAAGGACTATTGAAACTTTTTTTTGAGAGTTATACAGTATTCTCAAACTGCATAATGCCAAAGCGTGTGCATTTTCTCCAGTCCTCTGAAAGTATTTTCTGAAAAACTATTTTTCTACTCGATTACATTGTATGAAAATTTTCTTAGAATTTCAGTTAAAAAAAATTAAGAATTTCATTAAAGGAAAAAATAAAAAATGAGTCCTCGTATTCAGATACAGTAATCTCAGAAAATGGATGGATTTTGTGTAAATATTAGAAGTCAGACTAAAAGCATCAGTGCTTCCCCTGCTGCTTAAACTAATAAGCTCAAAACAAATCGTATGAGCTATTAGTGAAGGATCAGTCACTCAGCAGTAGTCATTTTAGGGTAGAAAGAAAAAAAAATCCTCTTTTCACTTGTAGAATTGTGCAATAATGTAATATCCATTAATAATAATTGTAGTAGATGAAAAACATTTTATTCAAGGAAATATGAGTTTGATATAATAGCTAGCCATTTATTTAATGCAACTTCTGCCTTTTCTGTAGCTTTTGAACAAGGTTAAATAAGATCAACTAATATGCTCAATAGCAATTGCAACATCAGTGATAGATCTAACTGCTTCAACATAAGATCTACAAAACTAATAATGAAAAATGCTAGTTTTGTAATAATTTAAAAGGCAGTTTTATTTACCTGTTCCTATTCCTTTTGAGAAATAGTAATAAATTCAGCTCAATTCATTGAATGAATTGTGCAATACTCTTAAGAGATACTTAGTGGCTGTCTTGAAGAAATAAGTGGTCTGGTGTAATACAGAATTGGGAAAAGCAGCCTAGACATTTTACAAAATACTGGAAAAATTCATCAGCCCCATGAATACAAATGATTCAAATGACTAGGAAAAATATAGACTATTAAAATGCAAAATGGATAATAAAATGGAAAAAAAGGGATCCCAAAATTATCAGTTTCATGGCAGAGTTTTCTATTAGCACTAGATACGCATATTTTTGTGTGCTTTTTTTCAAGTGACTTCAAACCACTCTTAATCCAAAGATCAAGGTAATATTAATTGGTTCTCCTTTTATTCTCAAATAAGTCTATCGTGTTAGGCAAGTTAGAAATAGTGATAGCTTCAGGACTTCTGGTTTGGCATTGTAGCGAGACGGGCGCTGCAGAACAGGGCTCTGCTTACCGTGGTCGATTTCACCTTGCTGGGGGCCCGAAAAGGGTCTAAAGTTGCCCTGGAGAGGCGACGAAGAAGGAGGGGACTCTTGTGGATCATGGAAAGATGGAAGTCAATCCATTTGATCTGAGGAAGCCCCCCCCCCAACTGGCAGGGGAAAGACTGGCTGTATTTATGCTTCCAGTCAGAAGCTACTGACAACGGAGGAAAGCACTAATTAGCAAAATCTGAACATCATGGCTGGAACTGAGTGAGAATACTATCTTTTCTCTACAATTTTAAAACTTTGTCCCTGGAAAAGGATATCCTAAAAGCAAGAAAAGCCTCCACCCTTTTCCTTACGAGAAAGGAAGTGGCGATCTAATTTTTATTGGGGGAAAAACAGAGAAGACTACAATCTTAATTTGGAAATAATACAGAGACATAATGTTGATAAATTTGGGCTTTGAGAGAACTTTTGAGCTTTTCATTTTGGGAAACAAAAGAGCGAACTTTATGAAATAACTTGCGGTTTAAAGGTGGAAAAACAGACATCTAATAACATCTAGTGGTCAGAGGTGGAATAAATAGGAATAAAACACTGAATTTTGTTATGTCTGGAGTGAGCTTGGTGTGAAGCCCAGACATAGATAGACTCTTAGATGTTCCTGGAAACTTTCACTTTTGCAGACTGCAGCTGGAAAAGGGGAAAAAACCTCTTTGGGTTGTTTTTCTGCATGGTGGAAACTATAAACTACTTTGAAGTAGGCCTGCTTGGATCACAAAGATTTAAGAACTACCTAGAGACAGAAAGAAAATTGATTTTTGGCTACTTTCTTTTGGGGAGGTTCTATGGATTAGCAACTGAGGTAGCTAGATACTTTGGATTATAAAGGCTGGTTGATTTATTTATTTATTTATTAATAAAATTTATATGCCGCCCAATCCCTAGGGACTCAGGGCGGCGTACAAAATTAAAACAAGAAATATAACAATAAAAATGAGTGCATTCATACAGCATGTCCCAATCGTGTCCTGGCCCCCCCCGGGGACATCAACCCCAGGCCTGCCGGAACAAGAGAGTTGATTGAAAACTATTGGGTTTTTTGAATTGAAGAGACGTGATAGGCCTTGTATTTTTCCTTTTGGACTTGCTGCTGAAAGACACTGGTAGATTACAAATCTTTTTTTTTCTTCATTCTTTTTTCTTCCTTTGGTGGTGGACCTATAAACTGGACAATTGAATTATAAGGCTAAAGAACTACAAGAACTATTTGGGACAATTCAAAATACAAATTGGAAGTTAAATATTGTATTGTGATATTGATTATAAGATTGTTTGTTTGTTTTGTATAAAGCTGACAATTAGGGGACATACTAGATTTGATAGTAAAGCTTGAGGGGAAGAGTAAAAATGAGTGTTCCAAGCTTGACTAAAACAGGCAAGAAACCCACCTCAGCACCTTCTTCTGGTGCCCCCAGTCCTGTTTACCAGAGATCAATTGACTCAATGCTTCAGCAAGAAAAAAAAACCAACAACTTTCAGAAGGAAGTGCAGGCCACAGTACTATTAATACAAGAAGTGATAACTTTGCATAAAGAAGACACAAGAAAAATCATGATGAGACAAAAGAAAATTTTGATAAAATAAATGAAAAAATTCACAATTTAAAATCATAACTAGAAAATTTCCAACAAATGATGACAAAGAATTCTGAATATAGAAGACAAATCAGAGGAAACTGATCAAAAGATGGAAGAAATAAAAGAAGAAAGCCAAAGGCTGATGCAGACTAATAAAGACTTGGAGGATTCAGTGGCAGTTCTGGAAATGGAGAAGGCATCTTATTTCTTAAGATTTCAGAATATAATGGAAGACAAAGAAGACCTCTCAGATCTGATGATAGAACTAGCAGATGCATTGGAAATTGGGAAAGAGGAAATGGAAGGAGACATAAATCAAACATTTAGAATCAACTCAAGTTGTGCAAGAAAACACAGACTACCCAGAGAGGTACATGTTAGATTCGTGAAAAAAATCAACAAGAGATGAGATATTGAGAAGAGTGAGAGATGACCCATTGCAGTATAAAGAAAAGGAAATTGTAGTCTTGAAACAGGTTCTTAGAAGGATAAGAGATTCACAAAAAGAATAACAATTTTTGACCAAAAAATTAATTGAAAAAGCACTGAACTTTAGAAGGCTGGAAGGGATTCTAATCAATTGGGATATTAAGAGATATAGACTGGACTCTATCTTTAAAGCAATGGAATTTTATGAGAGATACAGATTTTTCTTTGAAGAAAAAAGTTCAGAATTTCAAATAGATAAGGAATATCGAAAGCAGAGAGAGGTTGCACTAGAAGAGGCAGCTGCACAAGGAGAGCAAGAAATAGAAAACACAGACCAAGAAGTTATGAAGAGGACATAATTAAAAAATACTGGAATTTGCAGAAATGGATAGACTCACTTTGAAGATTAAAGAAAAAGAAGATACTGAATATTTTCAAATATGGGATGCATTTTACCAATGGCTGGAAAAATGGCATAGAGAGTAGGATTTTACTACATGTTATTAGAATAAGACCCAGACAACAGGTTGTTTATTAAGCATTTATGAGTTGTAAACTTAAAAAATTAAAAACAAAATATACACTGGGGAAAAAAAGAAATAGTGATGGCTGTTTCACCGACAACTGAATAGTAGCCTCATCCTAGATTTTCTTCTTCTACCAAGTCCTTCTTGGTTTATGTGGATTAAGCTTCACAGGGTTAGTCTACCGTCAGTTATTCTTACTACATATTTTTGTCTCAGCTGTTACCAAAATAATCAGAAGTAGCAATACCTAATTTTAAATTCTTGTAAATGTGCTTTATGTATTTCATTATTAGAAACTGGAGAGGAAATAATTTAAAAGTATTGTGGAAATTTTCTCCTTCCAAGGGTTCCCCAATGAAAGATAATTATGATTAGATTGCCGCCAATCAAATTTCACTTTTTTGTGAGATGGGTGCCATACAAATTTGATAAATAAATACGTAGAACTGGATTCAGAACCAGAACTAATCAAAGAATGTATGATTAAATGGGCACAAAATTTTGGTGAACCAGTTCTACTAGATACCTGGGAAACTATTTGGGTGAGGAATGTTAAATTTACACAAGCCCAGAACTTAAGGGAGAATTTTTACAAGATGTTTTATAGATGGCACCTTGATCCACAAAAAATGTCTCGTATGTATCCTGACATACAGCCTAAATGTTGGAGATGTGGTTGTTTGGATGCTACTTATTATCATATTTGGTGGTCGTGTAAAAATATAAAAGCTTTTTGGATTAAGATATGGTGGAATATTCAAAGAATTTTTAGAAAGAGGGTAAAATTTACCCCACAATTGTTTTTGTTAGGTATTGTTACAGATTGTGACAATTGTGACGCTAAGGAGGTTATATTGATGTTAAATTTGATTACAGCCGCAAGGCTGTTAGTAGGGCAATATTGGAAGAAGGAATCTTTGCCTACCTTGCAAGAGTGGTTTTTTAAAGTTTCTTATTTGGCGGAAATGGCAAAGATTTCGGCTTTCTTAAAGGACCAATCGCAAGAGAAATTTTTTGCGGTATGGGAAAAATGGATAGATTTTATACAACATAAATTGAATATAAAAAAATATTATTTAGTTTTTCAATAACTTATATATAAATTTTAATATTTTATAGATTGTATTTTTTATATATCTCTTTTCTTCTTTCTTTTTTTTTCTTCTTCTTTTCCTTTCAAGTACTCTTTCTTTTCAATATTTATGCCTTTTTTATATATATATTATTGTCAATTATTTTATAAGTTGTTTATGTAATGTATTTAGATATATTTATGATTTATACTTTCTTAATTTTTCTTAAGATTCTTAGAAATTCTAATTAAGCCTATACTCAGCTCTGGGAAGGTTGGGGGGATGGAGAGGGAGGGTTGGGGTGGGTGGGGTAGGGTTGTTTTTTGTTTTTTGTTTTTTTTTCTTCTTTATTTGTAAAAATTTTAAAAATTTTCAATAAAAAAAAAATTGATAAATAAATAGATAAAACCTCCTGACATACCCTAGGCCAGTGATGGCGAACCTTTTAGAGACCGAGTGTCCAAAAACTGACCCTGCCCCCGCTCCACCTCTCTGGTCCACCCCTGCTCCGCCCCGCCTGCCCACAGGACCACTCACCACCTCCAGGGCCCACCGCAGATCTCCCAGGCAGCCCAGCAGCGCTATGGTGGCCACACCCTTTGCCCACGTCCTGCAGCATCAACTGCATGATGGGGTGTGAGGGCAGAGTGTTGTCTACGCTGCCTGGCTGCCATGTCCTTGGCTGCACTGCTCCATGTGGGCCACGCTCGAGGGCGACTCTCCTTCAGGGGGGCTGCTGGAGAGGAGGGGGTCACGGGGGAAGGCAAGGCTGGGGCAACAGCAGGTGTGCCCACAGAGAGGGCTCCAAGTGCCACCTCTGGCACCCATGCCATAGGTTCACCACCACTGCCCTAGGCCAGTATTTCTCAACCTCACCAACTTTAGGATTTGTGGACTTCAACTCCCCAAATTTCCCAGTCATCAGGCTGTTCTTAATGATTCTATTCAGGGCTTCTCCATTCAACTCAAAATTAGGAAAATAGAAGTCAAAAGTAGTTTTGATTTTCCTGCCCCAAATCCAGAATTACAGAACTTAACTATATGCCAATCCTATAATGTGAAATTCTCTTATAAAACCAATGAAGTTAAATTTCTAGATACAAAGAATTGCTTGGGAGAAAAGAGATATACAGTGAAAATAAGGGAAGGCAGCAATCACACACAGAATACAATGCTTACATTCAGCCTAGCTAAAATAAACTCTTGGGATTCAGCAGATTTTTTTTTTTTTTTAGAGAGGATCATTGAATAGAGATCATTCACCCACTTACAGGCTGAATTCATAAGCAGGCTCTTACTTTTCTTTTTTTTCTTATTGCTTTTTTTTTTTGCCTGTTCTCTCAGCACTCCTCCCTAGTTTTGTAGCATATGTGAAAGACCCACTTTTGGGGGAGATTAACTGTTGCTTCATCCGTCAAGGACAATTTTCCATTTCAGATGTTCTAGATTTAGCCAGGAAATCAGAAACAAGCTAATTCCTAAACATATCTTTTAACAACCCTTGATGGATTACAAACATGTAGCCTCTATAACTTTCATCATCATTTCATTTGAATAAATGGGAGTAAATGGGAGAAGTATGTGGAAAGCCAAAACATTTCCGCCTATTCAAGTTTTCTCTGCATAGGGTCAATTCATTAAATGGAGTAGGGAACATTGTGAGGCCATACCAGAACTAGGAATCTGTCTCGCCTAATTAGAATTGAGCAAGGCCTTTGAAAATAGAAATTCAGTAACTGACATCAGAATTATCCTTTTCAGTTACCTTCAGCTGGACCTACTCCCTTGACAAATATAGTACTGACAATACATTTGTCTTCCGATTGTAGCAAATTAGGATCTGAATTTTCCAAGATTTTCTGAAATGTGATACATGATGGAATGTGTGTATTTATTAAGTCTGCTGTCAAAGCAAGAACATCCAATGTTAGCAATGCTAACCAATGCCCAGAAGTTCTTTGAAATGTTTCGTTAATTGGAACCATGACATCTGCTCAATTTTATTATCCATATTCCACAAGCGGGCAAGATTTTAGAAAACAAGCAACTTGGTGCAAATACCAAATGGCAGTGGTTAACCACCAACTACCTTTGTCAGATCAAATGTGAAATGAGGAGGAGAACTAGATTGAGTGCTGTGTGTTGTGGTCATGGGCGTTATCCTGTGGTGGAAGATGGTCCAGCTCCCCAACAAGGAGGGGCTGCATTTCAGTGAAACAAAAAATAGTGAAGTTTAGATAATTTGACTGGGAGGAAGAAAGTCAAGTCCCTAGGAGTTCTCGGAGCATATCTTTAACGATGCAAGAAGTTTGCTTTTTTTTTTTGGGCAAGATTGATATCAGGCTTCAAAAAAACAAGGAAGACACACTGAGTTTCTTCTAAGCAGTTTCCTTTATTGTTCCTCACCTATAGACAGAAACCTTGTCAAATTAAAGCTTACTACTGGCATCATTAAAGATAGACAGTGAGAACTCCTACGGAGGAACTATCTTATCCGTCTTCCAACTCGGTTCTTTCTTACTCCTCTGGAATGCATCTCTCCCTGCTGGAAATCCAAACTATTTTCTACCACATCTCCCTTGATCATTAACCCCTTGAAGAGCTGTCTCTCGTCCTCCAAGTTTTAGATTACAGGATGAGTTCAGTAACTGTAATGTAGACATATGGAAGGGTGTTTTAGCGGCTGCCAGGAATGGTTTTTTTGGCTGTTGGATTATTGTTTCCATTTTGATTGCTGTTTTGGTGAGCGGCTCAGGGTTATTGAACATAATCTGGGCAGCCATATAAGTTATTAAATAAAGAATGTAGGTACATTATGGAAGAACATTCCAGAACCTTGAAAAATTTCAAAATGTTACTCCAAGAAAATATTCTCCTTTAATTCTGTGTGTCCCAGACTGAATATTCTATAGGAGTGGAGCAGAACTGAAAGGCGCAGTTGAAAGATGTAGAAATTACAACAGCCTCTTTTTCTCTGTGTGTGTGTAATCCATAAATGGAATTTAAGACAAAAGCTACCAAGTGGTTAGAATGTTTTCGTTGTGCAAAGCCATCACAAGAGTCTCATGGCTCTTTAAATATTAACCTAATTATTATCATATTAGCTTTTGTGGATCTCGGTCTACTTCATCAAGTGTGTCTGAGGTTTTTAACTACTCACAGTTGTGGGATCAGAACAGAAATGGAGAAATAAGGGTAGAGAGGAAAGAGGCAGAATCGACTGAGAGATAAAATTATTTTGGATGTTGATTACGAGTAACAATTAAGTAACAAAAAGTAATATTTTGAGAGGATTATTCTTATCAGATCATTGTAGCAAAAGTAACTTCACAGACCACACAAAGAGGACAACATTTTGTTCTTAAAGTATTTTAGTTAATTTAATGTTAAACCAAATAGCATTGTGTAAATTGTTCAGCCCTCCATCTGTGTTAAACGTTACATCTACATTAGTCTTTGGCAACCTGTCTAAACTGGGTTGTCTCTTGCTGCTCTGGAATGCACTTGTCACTAAAGTATAGTATTTCAATCCAGTTCCATTGAAAAACCTGGAATGGCATTTTATTCATGTATTCAGGTGACAAATAAATGTGGTTTATATTGATTTCTCTGTCTAGTGCAAGAAACCTCTCAGTCCCATTATGGACTGTTACTGAATGCTCTTGGTGAGAAAAATGAAATGGGACAGGTATTACTGGGAATGGAGAAAAGGCTGCAAGAAGTAAGTGTGAAATTGTTCTTTACCAAGCTGAAATTTGCCCTAGTTTCACTGTTTCTTCAGAAGAGATAGTCTACTAATCAGGTTGTGTCTTAAGAGACAGAGCCTAATGTTATGTTATCATATGTTATGAAATAATCATGCAATCTTTTTTTAGATGTTAAAGACTCTGCAAATCAAAACCTAAAGTTGCAGAAACGGCATGTTTGCCATCATTGATAGCCTATCAGTGAAATACATTTATAAAAGTTACATGACCACACGCTGCATGCATTACGAATCATTTTTCAGAATGTAACTTAGAATAGTAATGGAAAATTCTTACCTTTATTTAATCCTGTATGTAGATTCTTTGTTTAGCTAGTGAGAAAGAAAGAAAGAAAAATTAATGTATTATTTGGAATTTATTTGATTGGACAAAAATAGGTCAATTTTGCTTTTAAGTAATTATCTGCCTGATGTTAAAGATCTATAATTGATTGCTTAAATGCCAGATCTGCCTATAAAAAAGTCCTGCTCTCAGAATCTATACCACGTCGCTTTCTTGGGAAAATATGACAATGAAAACAAGGATAGCTTTGCAAATAAATCGGGAAAATTATGACCTTACTAAGGTTTGGTTCGTTAATATCTATGTCATGCTGATGACTTAATAAATTAACATTGTTTGTCTGATTGAACCATTTAATTCTTACCTTCTAGATAACTAGGTTAGAGATGTTTTTTAAGACAAAAAGACTGCTCTCTGTAAAGGAATGCTTCATGCTAACATTTTTCCCTTTCATTAGCAGAACAAAATATTTTGCCCTGGGGTTACAGTATAGCATTTTGAAGACAGCCAAGAAGCTGATGTGGGTTAATAAGGGTCTCGGAGTGTAGAAAATCTATTAAGGTTACAAAGAGACCCCAAATCAGAATCTTTTTTTATGGATTTCAGCTTTCAAAACTACCACTGTGGAATTACATTTTTAATACTCTAGGTTCCTCAGTGTTAAAAAGTTTTGAAAACTGACATCTGTAACAAATGTTATGATCATTTAACTCTCCAGAGGCAGCTTACAGCATATTAAAAGATGAAACTACATAATCTCATGTTACAGACAATAAAATCAAAGGGTTTGTCTAGGTGTCCATCCTCAGTCTTTGCTTTTAAGAATTGCAGAGCCCATTGGGGACATGTGGGATGTAAGAGGAAAGAAAGTAAGGTCATTTTATTTTATTGATTTTTTTTCCCCTCATTTCTGAACCACCCATCTCCTTCAAAGAGGGACTCTCTGGGTGGTGTACAGTAAACCTCAAAGTATAAAAACAGTATCTACGATTAAAATTTTATAATTAAAATTTTTAAAGGAGACAAGAATAATAAAATTATGTTAAAAATTAATTAAGAAAGGTGAAGGGAGGCTCTCGTGGCAGCAACCAGCCCCACAGCTGCGTGCTCTTTTGGGTTCCCCATGTGAGGTCAGAGAACCATGTTTTAACTGCTTTTCAGAAGACCAGGAGAGTGGGGGCCTGCCTCACCTCTGAGGGAGGGAATAGTCCACAGGGTGGGGGCCATGGCAAGGAAGAATCTCTTCCTACACCCTGCCAGTCAGAGTTCTTTAACTGACGGGGTCTGCAACATGCTTTCTCTGCCTGACTGGGTGGGACAGGCCAATACAATTGGACGAAGTTGTTTCTATAGATAGCCTGGTCCTATGCCACTGGTGGCGAACCTATGGCATGCGTGCCAGAGGCGGCACTCAGAGCCCTCTCTGTGGGCACACGCGCCATGCCCCGGAGATGGCAACCGTCCCTCTTCAACCAGCCGCCTGCTAACTTACCGAGATCCCATATGGCCGGATGCATCCCAGCACGGCTGGTTTCCCTCCCTCCCTCCCCATCCCATCCCTCCTGGCCTCGCATGCTCTCCTTTTCCCGGGCACAACCCACTGCATCGGCTCCTCAGCTGTCGACTGGCCATCTAGCTCAGAGGCAGCTTCTCTGAACTGCTGGCAGTGGGCTGTGGAGCCCCAGAGTGCGCTGGTTGAGGGGCCGGCAGGCTGTGGCTGCTGATAGACACTGTTGGCCCCCATGCGCTCCCTGGCCTCTGTGTGCGGGGGCCGACGGTGTCAGGCATCAGCCACCCCGACCCCTGCCTCGCCTTGCCTTGTGACAATGGCATCCCTGCCCTGCCTCGCCTTGCCTTGCCTCACCCTGGAGGACAAGCCTCCTGCCCACCGCCCCACCTGCCAGAGACCCCTCCTGGATCTCCCCCAATGCTGCCCGGCCCCCACAGGTGTCCCTCCCCATGAGCAACATCGAGGTGACCATGCCCACTTTGGCCACAGTCACCCAGTCTGCCATGACCACCACAGCCACACCCACCCAGTGGGCCACGCCTACTTGGCACCCGGCTATAAATAAGTGGGTTTTGGGTTGCAGTTTGGGCACTCGGTCTCTACAAGGTTCGCCATCACTGCCCTATGCCATGTAGGAGCATGTACATGACATGTAAGTCATAACCAACACCTTGATGGAACCCAGAAGTAAACAGATACCCAGTGCAGTTTGAGGAGCGGAGATGTTACATGTGCTGCTCTTAGTTGCTTTGTACAAATTACAGTCCTATATGATACTGGATGTACCCCAAAATTGATAAAATCCCAAGGTGGAGGAGGGGGGGGGATGTCTTTTTTGATAGATGGGAAATTCAAAGTAAGAAATCACTTGTCTGTTTCGTGATGTAGTGAAAGTCGCACAAATGTTAGTTACAGTTCACGTGTTTTGAAGTTGTTGTGTGTTTGGCTTCAAGGCATAACAATAAATTCTTTATATGTCTCATCTATCTATCTATCTATCTAAAAACCCATCCCTACTTCCTCCACACTTTATAAGGAAAATACAATGCATGAAATGCCCTTCAGTGGAGAGGAAAATTCAATAACTTATATTGCAGTATTGTATAGGAATGAAAGCATTTTTAAAACCCATCTTAACCATTATCTCTGCTGTCGTGACCACTTTTCACACAGAAAGACACAGAAATCTCAGATCTGACGTCTAGCCTACGGTTACTAAAAGATAGCCTGGAGCAATTTACAGTTCAGCAGAACCAGCAGCACTTGAAGATCTGTGAACATTTGGACCCCGTGAAGCTCTCCAAAATTCTGGATGACTTACAAGCATTCATTTGTGCGCCCAGAGAATCTCATCGCCTCAAGGACAGCAGCTCCCAGACTTCTCCAGATATTCTGTTGAACCAATTATCTTATAGTTGCCACTTGAACGTTTTAAACATCTCTCCTGCAAACAAAGACATCTCTGATAAAGCTGCCTCAGAAAGCAGAGAAAAGGTTGACACGCAGCGGAGGAGGCGTGTTCCAGACAGAGGCCCCAATGCTGAGAAGACATTTTGCTGCTCCAGTGCAGGTCTTCTTGCAAAAAGCCAAGAGAGAAACTGGTTCCTTAGTCAAGAGCCCAACGAAGCTACTCCGGTGAGGAAAGTGATCCAGAGAAACAACCAATCAAAAGGCCACAGTGCTACAAAACATTCACTGCTAAGCCATCCTGAAATGGAGGACGGATTCGTGCGAGACGGCGCAGGTGATGGGCAAAGCCAGGAACTCATTGCAGGCAAGATGAATAATAATAAAAGCAAAGGAAACAGAGTTAAACAGGGCAAGCCACGGTTGTCTAGCCAGAGGAAAAGAATGTACCCCTCCAGGAAAGGAAATGGTTTGAAATATTCCAGAACTGATGTAAAACAAGAAACAACAGGAAAAGGACGTTCCATTGCGGAACACTCCTGTAGAGATCTGAGGGAATCTGGTAGTATTAGCTTGAGGCCTCTGGCTTTGAGTGAGAAAAAGATAGGCAGTCTCCAGGACAGAAAGAAAAAGAAGGCTAAGCTCCTGTTCCTTTCCCATGAAAAGCAGCAGCCCACGCCGAATCTCAACGAGAGGACTGGCACGAAGGGCAAACATTGTTTCTGGCCCTGCTGCTCTCCAGAAAGTTTGTTTCCCCAAACCCAGATCAAGTGGCTAGATCTTTTTGATAATTACTCCCTGAGTAATTGCAATACTCCTGTCCCCAAGAATGCCACGGCCTGTTGCCAATTGTTTTTTGACAGTGAATATTCTGATTAAATGGGGTTTGTGTATATCAATAATCTGCTATGGAACTCCCCTTGTAAAACGTTACCCCAAAAGAACCCCTTTTGTTTATCGTAACTAGTAATCCCAGCATCCTCCTGGACCTACCCCAGCCACTGTCCCTGAAAAGCTGTTTTGTGGTTGTGACATTCTGAGAAAGACTATAGTAAAGTAGAAAAGGGGAGCATATCTCATTTAATTTCTCCGCAGCTCTGGAGAGGGGAAGGGAAGTACATGACTAAAGTTGAGGTTGTTTTCTTTAGTAGGTCTATACTGGCTCTTTGCTTTTTTTGTCTCCAAAAATTTAATTTTGCCCACTGTTGTTATATACATAATGCCCCAAATAAGTACTGTACATTCTGAGCTTATTAATAGTATGGGTTGTGACCATAGGAACGAATGTTTGATTAATAATACAACATACAGTATCTATTTGATATATGTGTTTATTGAACCTGTACAATAAATGTTCTATGGTTTCTGGCCAGTTCTAGGACTGGGAAGATTCTTGCAACCGGCTGTGCTGACACACTGAATACCCTTTTGGTCACCCCTGAGGCTTTACTGCAGGTGTGCCCTGCCATTCTCCCTCTCCAGAGCCATTTCAGTTGTCAAGACCTTAAGGCAGGGGTGTCCAACTGCCGGCCCGCAGGCCAGTTGCATCATATGGAGGCTGCGCCCACCTCAGCTTCGGCAATGCAAAAAAAGTCACAATACATCGCGTCACGTGACGCAGCGAGTTTGACCCCCGTGCCTTAAGGGAACAGTCTCCTACAACATGTCACAAAGACATCTCTCTTTCCAACCAATGGGAGGGAGAGAAGAAGAGGAAATGGGCCTGTTTGATGCTAGCTCTCCAGACACCACCTGGTTCACCTGCTCAAGGCTTCCCATAGTAGCTAAGTTGCTTCCCCTTAAATAGCTTAGGTGATCTCTTCAGCAGAAGGGAGTTTGTTTAAAATATGGTTTCAACAGACTTCCTATAGAGCAGAGGTGGGGAACCATGGCCCTTTTATTACTTGTGGACTTCAACTCCCAGAATTCCTGAATGTCAGTTCTGTCATCTTTGGCTCTGAGCCTCATCGGCATCCTGCCATCAATAGCTGGGGACGGGGAGAGAAGGAAGCAAGGGACCAAATGGGCAATAAACATGTATTAATTTAGCATTGGGAAACCAGGAGGGGGGAATGACAGTTGAGGAAGACCAGGGATGCTTTGAACCAGTTTGTGCCGATCTTCAAGGAGACTGAGAAAACAGAGATGCTTGGGAATAGAGTGTCAGTTGCTCCAAACATCACACAGTTCTCAAAACACCTAGACATCCACCCATTGGTTGGAGATGGACTGGTCAAGGGGGAAGGGCCAAATTGGGGGGGGGACACAAGTCTCTATGCTTTTGGGTGGGAAATTTAGTTCTAGCCTGATTTTATTGCATCCGGCACCCTTTAGTAAAAGAATCTTATCACTTCAAATCAAATGGAGTCAAGGGTCTTTCTTTCCTAAGGAGGTGATCTGACTGGGGCAGGATTGACACTGAGCAAGCATGGCCGGTTCGGGAATTTTGGAAGTCCATATAAGTCATTAAAGGGCCATCGCTCCCCACCCCTGTTATAGAGAACACCGGATAGGTCAGGGGTAGGCAACCTTGGCTCTTTTATGACTCGTGGACTTCAACTCCCAGAATTCCTGAGCCAGCTATGCTGAGGGGAAAGGGAGAGGTTTCCAAGCTGAGCCATACTGGCTCAGGAATTCTGGGAGTTGAAGTCCACGAGTCATAAAAGAGCCAAGGTTGCCTACCCTGGGATAGGTGTTTCATGCCCTAAAGCTTCTTACACAGTACAAGGCTACCCAAAGCCTTAAAGCATTTTAAGGCAGAGGAGCATTGCAACTAAGAGAAGTAACTTTGCACCTTGTACTCCCCGGGTGGGGTGGGGACACAGGTTGCAGAGTTGCTTCCCCTGGGTGGCTTTGCAGGCCACAGTCCCTCAGGAAAGGGTGAGAATTCTTTTCCTTGCTCCACTTTCCCTGCTCTCCTCTCTTCCCATCCCCCACAAGGAGGAGAGAGAGAATTGGGGAGAGGAGAAATGATACGATAACGGTTTCTTTGATGGCAGTTCTTTGATCTCACCTGTATGATCGGACTTCTGGTGCCAATAGCTGCTGTCAAGGAGATGTTCCTCACCCCATCTCTTTCCCCTTCCCAGGTTCTCAGAGAAGAAAGAGACCCTATTCTGCTCCTGGGGAATGGGGGTTCCAAAGTGCCATCAGCACTGTACTTCTTTGAGGCGTCTTGACTATTTCAATGGCAGCTCTCACTCTTTAGTGCTGCCATGCAATAGAAAATGTGTAAAAGTGTCAGGAATGCTGTATTTCTCATCTTGTTTTCCTGTTTGGTTTGCCGTAATTGGGACTGAGGTAGAAGAAGGGAGAGTGATTCTCTCCTTAAATGTCAGTGGAGGGTTTCAGATAATTTATTTTTTTTAAAATTTTTGTAGTAGTTGAAATAAACTCTTGGTTTAATTAGGGAGGTTTCAAATAAAGGTGCCATCTCTCCCACACCTAGAAAACGGATTGCTTTCAACAATGCTTTTGCTCTGATTAGAGCCATTCTTTGCTGCAAGTTAATATTGTTAGAGTTTAGCTCAACTATTAAATTTCTCCTGGGTTAAAAAAAAATGTAACTTATTTTGTATATTTTGCAATGTCACATGATATGTCGTGATGTATCGCAACTTTTTCCCCATTGCCAGAGCTGGGGTGGGCGCAGTTTCGGCATGACACATCCAGCCCGCAGGCCAGCAGTTTGACACCCCTGATCTACATCTACCATGCTGGGTGAAAGGATCCATCCATTTTTGTTTGCTTGAAGGAAAGTGTGGGAAGTTAGCTCCCCAGAGAAGGAAATATTAAAAAGGGCAGAAAAATATATTTCCTTCAAGGATCTTAAAGAGACAGAAAAACATGCCCAGTTTTCCTTGATAGCCCCAGGTCTCCCTCCTCCAAGCAGAAGCCAGCCCTGTATAAATGCAAATGTAAACCATCAGGAAAGTTGGAGCCAGAAGTTCAAGAAGACAAAAGACCTAAAGTCTGCATGCCCCACCTGTGACAAGACATGGTAGGATTAACTCACAAAGGCTAGAGGGCACACCCAGACTCAGGTCAGAATATGTGACACAGGAAATAGCCTCAAAGTTCATGCCAAAGGAACAGGAAACTATTCCAAACAAAAGGCTAGAGAGGGTATAAAAACCTACTACCCGTGTGCCCTTCCCTTTTTTTCCTCTGATCTTTCCTGCAAGAACCATCTTTCTGCCTCTTCAATAAACTGCAACCTTCTTTCTAAAGCAGTGGCCATGTTGTTTGTTTATCCCTGGCTTGGATGAACCAGGATGAAGACTTTTGTTTCAACAATTTGGCACCCCAGAGATGGGACTCCAAGCTTGGATGAAGCAGGATGAAGACTTTTCTTTCAACAAAAGGATGGGGAGATTTTCTGTTTTCATGCAGCAAAACTGGAGAGGGAGCATGAAATCCTTGACCAATACTTAAGAGCTCTTTTCATATCTTCATTCCTTTATTCCCAAGTTTTGATTGGCTGTCGGCTCTATTAAGCATTAAAATTATAACACTCAAGTGTACCTAAAGCGCAGACAACAGCCTACACCATATTTCATTTCAGTTCTGAAATCCGAAAACCTGAGGGCAGAATCACTAATCTCTTGGCCAAGTGTCCCTGGCCTGTGTTGACAGAATTCCCACAAGATTATAAATCAAACTTCTCAAGATGGGCAGTACTTGAGAGAAAATGAAGAGAGTCACCAGTAGAAGATAATTGTTTAGCAGGAGTTAATTTACATTTGCCAAACAATTCCGAGTCCCCCAAGCCAGTAGTAGATAACCCAGACAGAAGGAAAATTGCTCCTTAATTGAAATTCACTTTTCCATGGATCTAAGAATCTTATTAATGTGATTCTGCTCAGCAGGCATTCATAGCAGCCTGGGGACCAGTTTGGATTTACAAGTGGCAGGTGTATCAACTTTAAATCAATAATTGCATCACAACAGGATAGCTTTTAGCTAGATATGAATCTATGGAAATAAAATTGTCACTGGCCAAAAAAGCAGCTGAACTTAAGTCATGGCTGTGAGGAAGATAACAAGAGGCAAAATGTACTGTCATTGGTTCATTAGATAGTATCAATATTTATTTAACCACTGCAAGGCACTTATACTTCAAAAAGGCAAACAAGAAAGATTAAAGTAATAAATATTTCATAATACAGAGCAAATAATATTCATAACCTTCACATTCATCATACTGAGGAATATATTTCCCAGTAAACCCAACAGTGACTTGCCACAGGATGGGAGCTCATTATTTTATCAAAGTTCAAACACTTCTGAAAGAACAGCTTGAAGGCTTTTAAAGGTTTTTTTTAAAGGCAGCAACCAGCATTTTGAATTGTCTCTGGAAGTCAACTGACATTTTAACTAAGTGAAGTGTTAAAATGCCCTTAACTAATCAAGCCGCTCCGTTCTGGACCAACAGTAGCTTCTGAGTAGTTTTCAAGGAAAGTCTCATGTGAACTAAATTATAATAACTGTAAACATAATACGAAGGATGAAGAGGTTCAGTCAAGAAGAGATCAAATCATAAATAGCTGTGTACAGGCCTCTTCATGCAGGAATGATCATAATTGATAAAATGTCTTTTAAACCACAGCTAAAAGCCGTTGCTCAAGCTCTGAGGATAGAAGGTTTCCCAAGTTACAAGCCAGTTCAGCCTAGCGCAAGGGGGAGGCAACCTTGGCTCTTTTGTGGACTTCAACTCCCAGAATTCATGAGCCAGCTTGGAAACTCTCCCTTCCTCTCAGCATGGCTGGCTCAGGAATTCTGGGAGTTGAAGTCCACAAATCATAAAAGAGCCAAGGTCGCCTACCCCTGGCCTAGAGGAACATGCCCATCTAAAATAAAGAAGGAATATAACTAGTTTCAGTTGGTTTACAAATCCATAGATTTTCTAGTTAACCCAAATATGTTCTTCGTCACCCAGACCCTCTCAGACTCCAGACACTGAGACAGCATTTTGCTGCTGATGACGCATGCCAACAGATTTCTCCCAATGTTACATAATAGGGGCGAGTGAGTAAAATCCTCAGGTACCTCATAGTGCAAGGACGGGTGTCTTCTTTGGGTCACCATTTTCTGTTAACCTGGAAAGAAGAAGGGAATTTTCTTATGTCTGGACCAATTAATTATAACCACTATTAACCTTGATCTTATGAGAGATATTGCCCCACCATGATCAGGTGTTAACAAAGGGATAATGAGTAGTTGTAATTCAGATGTGCCCTAATCAGTATGCGGTCACTGGAAGAAAATCAAGATCATGGCATCCGGTGCTCTCAATTCCCGGCAAATAGATGGGGAAGAAATGGAGGTAGTGTCAGATTTTATCTTTCTGGGTTCCAAGATCACCACAGATGGGGACTGCAAGAAATTAAAAGATGCTT
Source organism: Crotalus tigris (assembly GCF_016545835.1). Lineage (NCBI taxonomy): Eukaryota > Metazoa > Chordata > Lepidosauria > Squamata > Viperidae > Crotalus > Crotalus tigris. Next base: position 240,736 of record NW_024100485.1, read on the forward strand.
GCTCCTGGGGAGGAAAGCTATGGCAAATGTAGACAGCATACTAAAAAGCAGAGACATCACCCTGCCAACAAAAGTATGTATAGTCAAGGCCATGGTTTTCCCAGTTGCAATGTATGGCTGTGAAAGTTGGACCATAAGAAAGGCTGCTTGCAAAAGAATTGAGGCCTTTGAACTACGGTGCTGGAGAAGACTCCTGTGAGTCCCTTGGACTGCAAGGTGATCAAACTGGTCAGTCCTAGAGGAGATCAACCCTGACTGCTCTTTAGAAGGCCAGATCCTGAAGTTGAAACCTAGGTACTTTGGCCACCTAGTGAGAAGGAAGGACTCACTGGAGAAGGGCCTAATGCTGGGAAAGATTGAGGGCAATAGAAGAAGGGGACGACAGAGAATGAGGTGGTTGGATGGAGTCACTGAAGCAGTAGGTGTGAACTTAAATGGACTCCAGAAGATGGTAGAGGACAGGAAGGCCTGGAGGAACGTTGTCCATGGGGCCGGGATGTGTCAGACACGACTTCACAACTAACAACAACAACGTTGGACTCTGCCGCCCAGTGTCACCTTACAGGGGAGATGGGTGGCATAATTAATAAAATAATAATAATAAAAAAATAATAAAATAAAATAAGCAATAAAATAAAATAATAAAAAAATAAAATAGAAAAGAAAAGAAAAGAAAACCCTGGAGGAGGAGAAGGAAGCATGGGGGGGGGGCAAATCCTGAAAGAACAGTTAGCAAGGTATCTTTATTGGAGAAACAAAGGAGGATGGTTTCTACTCTTCATAATGCAGGGATGCCTGCGTCATTTTGCATGGAGTCTGGAAACATCAACTGGTTTCAGAATGCAGTGGCGTGAGCAGTTATTTGTGAGTTCAGAACTGTAGACGTGTCACACGTCTGCTCTGTGAGCTACATTAGTTGCCGGTTTGTTTCCGGGTCCAAGTCAAGGGGATGGTTTTAACCTTTAAAGCCCTTTATGGCAGTGGTTCTCAACCTGTGGGTCAGGATCCCATTTGGGGTCGAACGACCATTTCACGGGGGTCGCCAAACAAGGCTGTCCGCCATTTTTTCCCCCTTTTCTTTGGCCACGCCCCTGGCACCCGGTGATGTATAAGTGGTTGAGGGTCACCACAACATGGGGAACTGTATTATGGGGTCGCGGCATTAGAAAGGTTGAGAACCACTGCTTTATGGCATTGAACTGCATTATCTGAGGGACTGCCTCTCCCCGATTACTTCGGCCTGTGCATTAGACCTGGCAGAGAAGGCCTGCTGCCAAGACTTATCTTTGGTGGGTCCCAGGGGAACGGGCCTTCTCTGCAGTGGCACACGCCTGGTAGAATATCCCCCCTCCAAAAAGGTTAATTAGCTCCACCCCTTTTGATATGCCGAAAGACCGTCGAGTCCTGGCTATGCCAGGAGGCCTGGGGTCCCAGGGGAGCAGTGCCTTTCTAAGAAGTCTCCATCATTGTGGTTAATAAAAAATAGGCTATGACTATAATGGACCCTGCCTATCATCCATCATAATTCATGACATTTGCAAATGGGTTGGTAATGTGACCGACTTGACTTTATGACATTTTTTTGCAATGGTCATTAAGAATGCTTATTTATTGTTTTACTTAATAGTTATATGCTGCCCACTTCTTGTGAGGTGGTCAGTTATATAAATTTGATAAATAAATGAATGAAACACAATATATTAGCCTGTTTCTATATTTCATCAGTATAGTCTTCATAAAGTGGACCTTATTGCTTATTTGTGTGTGTCGCATTAAGAATATCAACATTCAACACCGGTACATGTACACACACACACACACACACACACACACACACACACACACACACACATATCAGTATAGATTGCTGTCATACCTATTTTCTCTCTGGGCAATCAGTGGGAAAACAGCTGCTTGAATTTAATTTCGACAAGTGGAAGAATCGGGATGAGATAGATTGGCATATGGTGCAGAGACTGCTGCTGCTTTAGCTGAGTTTAATTTATTTTGGTCCCTCAGAAGATAAAGCCAAAAAAATAATAGTTACTCCTCTTACCTTGGTATTTATAGGACCAGATCCCTTCATTTTCTTTCCTTTTGTAATTCTGCGGTGTACATGTTTCATTTGGCAAACATGACAGACTGACATTTTCAATCAATGCGTCAACATCTCCTGGCGAGTCAACGCTCCTTGGAAAATGACAGCAGTACAAATGATTAAGGAAATCTGGAGAGTCCAGTGTGCAGTGGATAATAAGCCTGATGTGACAGCCAATCCTGTGCACATCTCCATTGAGGTCTTATGAAATTATTACTAGAGCGTAAGAAGTGCCCACTGGGTCATGTCAAAGCTTGCATGTTGCTCAATTATTAGGTTTTCCTCAGTGGTCAGCTAGTTGCCTCCAGGAAGTTGCCAGATAGACCATCCTGATAGCAAAATCCTCCTGCTCTTGATTCTTAGTGGAGTATAAATACAGCCCTTGATAGGGATGTCGGGGAGAAAATAAATGTAGCAAATAACATGGAGGCTGCTTCACCCTTTTTCTCCCTCTCTTTAAAAAAACCCTCTCTTTGCCTACTCTTCATTGCCTAATGAAGAATGGTTGCAGGAATTGGGTATGTCTAATTTAATGAAAAGAAGGACTAAGAGTGACATAATAATAATAATAGACAGTAATAATATTAATAATATTATTATTAATATTATTATTATTAATAATGATAGTAATAACGACAGTAAGTGCCGCCTATGCAAAGAAGCTGAAGAAACAGTGGACCACTTGGTAAGCTGTTGCAAGAAGATTGCACAGACTGACTACAAGCAGCAGCATGACAAAGTAGCAACAATGGTGCATTGGAAGATCTGCAAAAAATATCATTTGCCTGTAAGCAAAAACTGGTGGGATCATAAAATAGAGAAAGTCATAGAAAATGATAAAATTAAACTGCTCTGGGACTTCAGAATTCAAACAGACAAGCACCTGCAACATAACACCCCAGACTTAACAATTGTCGATAAGAAAGACAAAAAAGTCTGGATAGTGGACGTGGCAGTGCCTGGAGACAGCAGAATAGACGAGAAAGAACTGGAGAAGATAACAAAATACAAAGACCTACAAATAGAAATAGAAAGACTGTGGCAAAAGCAAGCAAGGGTAGTACCAATAGTAATAGGCTCCTTGGGTGCAATCCCAAAACAACTGGAGCACCACTTGAACACCATTGGCATTGACAAATTCGCTATTAGTCAATTGCAAAAGGCAGCCTTATTAGGAACTGCTTCCATCCTGCGACGATATCTGTAATACCATCAAACATCCACATCTGCCTATCCCAGGTCCTGGGTAAGGACTCGATAGGTAGACAAAATGCCAAATCCAGTCTGAACATCTGGCTGACTGTGCGATGATCCATAATAATAATAATAATAATAATAATAATGTTGAAAGGGACCTTGGAGATCATCTAGTCCAACCCCCTGCTCAGACAGGAAACCTTATACCATTTCAGACAAATGGCTGTCGAGTCTCTTCTTAAAAACTTCCAGTGTTGGAGCCTTCACAACTTCTGGAGGTAGGTTGTTCCACTGATTAATTGTTCTAACTGTCAGGAAATTTCTCCTTAGTTCTAGGTTGCTTCTCTCCTTGATTAATTTCCACCCATTGCTTCTTTTTCCTGCCTTCAGGTACTTTGGGGGATAGGTTGACCCCCTCTTCTATGTGGCAGCCCCTGAGATATTGGAACACTGCTATCACGTCACCTCTCATCCTTCTCTTCATTAAACTAGACCTTAAACTAGACATGATAGCAGTATTCCAGTATCTAAGGGGCTGCCACAAAGAAGAGGGGGTCAACCTATTTTTCCAAAGCACCAGAAGGCAGGACAAGAAGGAAGAAGATGGAAACTAATCAAGGACAGAACTAACCTATAAATAAGGAGAAATTTCATGATAGTGAGAACAATAAACCAGAGAAATGACTTGACTTCAGAAATTGTGGGTGCTCTATCACTGGAGATTTTAAGAAAAAATTGGACAGACACTTGTCTGAAATGGTATAGGGTAGGGATAGGCAACCTTGGCTCTTTTATGACTCGTGGACTTCAACTGCCAGAAGCCCTGAGCCAGCATGGCTGGCTCAGAAATTCTGCAAATTGAAGTCCACAAGGGAGCTGGACTGGAAGACCCCCAAGGTCCTTTCCAACTCTGTTCTTCTGTTAATCTTATCAGACTAAAATTGACCCTATCAGACAAAGCACCCTGTCATCTACATGAAAGAATAGAAGCCTCTTCAGAAGCTCATAGTGCAGTCCAAGGACAGCTTCTACAAGAGAGTTGCAGCCTAGAGAATCCCCAGCATTCCATCCTCAACTAGCCTGATGGCTTTAAAAGTTCATCGTCTTTACAATGGTCTTTTCCAGCTTTGCTGCCCTTCTGAAAGGCTCATTTTACCTAACAATAGAAATAACCTAGAGACAATGACAAGGATTGGCCTTGCTTTCCCAAACTGGCCAGCTAATCAAATCCCTAGGGCAGGGGTAAGCAACCTTGGCTCTTTTATGACTCGTGGACTTCAACTCCCAGAATTCCTGAGCCAGCCATGCTGAGAGGAAAGGGAGAGGTTTCCAAGCTGAGCCATGCTGGTTGAGGAATTCTGGGAGTTGAAGTCCACGAGTCATAAAAGAGCCAAGGTTTCCTACCCCTGCCCTAGGACAATGTTCCCCACCCTTGACAAATTGAAGGTAAGTAGGCTTCAACTCCCAAAATTCTCAGCAACAGCTATGCTGGCTGTGGAATTCTGGAGGCGGAAGTCCATATACCTGAAAATTACCAAGGTTGGGAAACTCTGATCTTGGACTTTCCATTTTGTAGCCCTCAAATCTATAGCAATCTTTGCTTTCTCTTTGTTCAGAGTCCCTCTTTCTTGCAAAACAGGGGTCAATGATTGTTGCACTGAAGCTTGATTCTCTCTAGCATTGTGTTCCTTCTTCAAATGGAATTCACAACAAGGAAGTTTCATCTGGCAATAATGGCTAAAAGACAATAATTAAGAAATTCTTAGGGCCAAAAAAATCCCTTCCAAAGGGGATGACAGCTTTTAGACAATCATCTCATTCTCACTGCTGGCTCTGGCTTCTGGAAGGACAGGTAGTCCTCAACTTGCCACCTTTCATTTAGTGACTGTTTAAAGTTACAACAGCACTAAAAAAAGTGACATATGTCCATTTTTCATGCAGCCGTTGCAGCATCCCCAGGGTCACGTGATCAGAATTCAGATGCTTGGCAACTGGTTCATATTTATGACCGCTGCCATGTCCTGGGGCAATGTGATTCCCCTTTTGCGACCTTTTGACCAGCAAAGTCAATGGGAAAGCCAGATTCATTTTACAACCACATTACTAATTCAACAACTGTGGCAATTCACTTAACAACCACGGCAAGAAAGATCATAGAATGGAGCAAAACTCAGTTAACAATAGAAATTTTGGGCTCAATTGTGGTCATAAGTCGAGGACTACCTGTATGTTCTTTTTTATTCCACAGATAGAGGAATAAATAGTGATCATTCTTGGCTTTTATAGTTTCCCTTCTGCCAGTGGGGAAAATGTTCAGTGTTAATTTTAATGTTTTACCTTTGGGGAGTTTTGTGGGACCTCTTGAATAATAAAGGTGGGGTGTCAATGAAATAGATAGATAGATAGATAGATAGATAGATAGATAGATAGATAGATAGATATAGATAGATGAGAGGATATATATATAGATAAAAAGAGATGAAAGGAAGGAAGGAAAGAAAAAGAAAGAGACAGAAAGAAAGAGAAAGAAAGAAAGAAAGAAAGAAAGAAAGAAAGAAAGAAAGAAAGAAAGAAAGAAAGGAAGAAAGAAGAGATGATATATATAGAGATGATATAGATAGATAGATAGATAGATGAGAGGATATATATAGAGAGAAAGATGAAAGAAAGGAAGGAAGGAAAGAAAGAAAGAAAGAAGAGATGATATATATAGAGATGATATTGATAGATAGATAGATAGATAGATAGATGAAAGGAGATATATATATATATATATATATATATATATATATATATATATAGAGAGAGAGAGAGAGAGAGAGAGAGAGAGAGAGAGAGAGAGATATGAAAGAAAGGAAGAAAGAAAGAAAAAGAAAGAAAGAAGAGAGATGATATATAGAGAGATGATAGATAGATAGATAGATAGATAGATAGATAGATAGATAGATAGATAGATAGATAGATGAGAGGATATATATATATAAAGAGATGAAAGAAAGGAAGAAAGAAAAAGAAAAAGAGAAGAGATGATATATATAAAGATGATAGATAGATAGATGATAGATAGATAGATAGATAGATAGATAGATAGATAGATAGATAGATAGATAGATAAAAATTAATGTTGGGCCTGAGCCCCAATTATTCCTGCTTGTCTCCATTTCATATCATTTCAGGATAAAGCAACCTACCATTATAATATGTCCATGAAATTTTAAACCACTGACCATCCACTACTACTAGTTACCATAGAAATATAAGGATCTGCCTTTTATTGAGTCACATTATTATTTGCTCCTTCAAGCTCTCAGAGAAAGAGGCTTCCAGTTGGCGTTTCTAGGCTGTAGAGAGATCAGATCTATGGGGATGAGTTTGAGGACAGCCAGAAGTCTCCTTGCTGAGCTGCCGGTTTCATGTGACGGTTCCCTAAGTAGCAATTCAAGAAAAAAATCTGATGTGCTGAGACCTTGACATTTCATTCAGAGCCCTGTTCTCCATCCAGCCCTGAAAATGGCTGTGCTGTATCTCATTTTCTATTGCTTCTGATTGCACCTGAACAAGGAAGCTAGTTTCGGACACCTATGATTTGATGGCAGCCTGCTCCCTCTAGTGCAGAAAACTGAGATGCAGATGCCTGTCTGAATATTTCCCCCCCCCCTTTTTTTTTAGAAGTGCCCTCCAGCCTCCCAAAACCACCCTTGTCTGCCCTCTTTTAGGAAACGATGCCAACACGTGAGAGCTTTCTCTCTTCCTTCATTAAGATATTAGCCTACCGGTAGTCCTCGACATACGATCACAATTGAGTCCAAAATTTATGTTGCTAAGTGAGAAATCTGTTCAGTGAGGTTTGTCCCGTTTTACGACTTTTCTTGCCACATTTGTTAAGTGGATCACTGCAGTTGTGAAGAGCAGTAACACGCTTGTTAAGTGAATCTGGCTTCCCCATTGACTCTGCTTATCAGAAGGTTACAAAAGGGGATCACGTGGCCCAGGGACATGACATAAATATATGCCAGTTGTCAAGCCTCTGAATGTAAATCACATGACTCTGGGGATGCTGTAATGCAGGGGTCCCCAACCCCTGGTTTGTGGACCGGTACCGGGCCACGGCATGCCAGCAACCGGTCTGCACAAACAAGCAAAGCCCCATCCACAGGATGCAGGCAGCACACGAAACCACACCCCCCCCTTTGGTCTGCAGGAAAACCTCTCTCCACATAACTGGTCCCTGGTGCCCAAAAGGTTGGGGACCTCTGCTGTAACAGACGTAAGTGTGAAAAATGGTCATAAGTCACTTTTTTCAGTGCCGTTGTAACTTTGAAAGGTCACTTGTAAATCGAGGTCTACCTGTATTGAAAAAACAGCACTCCCTAGCACTGCTGGAGATATCTTATAGTGCTTTGCCTTGATCGTGCTTTGAGCAAAAAGAGGCTACAGGATAGCAATAGCATTTAAACTTGTATACCTCTTCACGGCGCTTTACAGGTCTCTCTAAGGAGTTTACCGAGTCAGCATATGGCCCCCAACAATCTGGGTCCTCATTCTAGAATGGAAGGCTGAATCAACTTTCAGCCGGTGAAAATTGAACTGCTGAACTGCTGGCAGCTGGCAGTCAGCAGAAGTAGCCTGCAGTACCGCACTCTAACTACTGCGCCACCACAGCTCACGATGCTCCTTCCTACAGAGGAGCACTGCTCAGAGGGAGCTCCTTGGATGCTGATGTTCTTCTCTGCTCTGTCCAGGTGCAAACTTAGGCATGGGCAGAAGCCTCTGCTGATCACAGGAAGTGCTGGTGATCGCTGGGAAGCTGAAAGGAACATCACCACCTCTACTGCAATGCATCTGAGAAAACATGCAGCCCCCTTGCACAGCCTACTATTTTGGAAATTAATTTAGAATTAATTCAGAAATTAATTTAGAAATTAAATTTCAAAACAGGCTTCGGGACTGGCCCAACAGCCTGTCACATTTAAATAGCCCACAACCAGTTTTCTATCTTGAGAACATCTCTTTAAGATTCCTGCACAGGGCAGGTGCTGGTCTGGCTTATTGCCAAGACCCCTGCTAACCTCTGTGTTTATACACGATTTTAAATGTTATAGGTATAAAAGAATTGAGAACATAAATAAGAATGGACAAAGATCTGCACACCGGCCTACTAATATCTGGATGCTAAACCATATAAACATCCTGTTATAACAGACAGGGCTTCTGTTAGCATGCAGGTCCCGCAAGCCAGCAAGCCAGAATCTCTGGGAAGCCCAAAAACAAAATGGTAATTTGTAGCTAACCAGCACTGAACAGAAATTCAGTATGCATCTTGAATTGTGTCCATATATAAGTACTGCATCTGTTCAAAAGGGCAGTGTGACGTTATTAGCATCCTTTACTTGGCGCCTTGCACCATGCTCTGAAGTAATGTATTTTTTTTATCATATTTTAATCACAGGCCTCTCAGACATCTGCTCCACAAAATTCTGACTTAGAAAATTATTTTGGGATTTTTCCCAACCACCTGAACACCTGTTAAATATTTATCTTTCCCTTGTTTACCTCTAGAGATCAGGACAAGTAGCATGTTGTGGCAGGCAAGCGATTTACCTATTTGGCTTTCTGAATTGGAGCATATCCGGTGATAAAAAGCTATTACAGTATTGACAGGATTGAAAACTGGCTCTAGGTTCCTTGTTTTAATGATAGGAATAAACATGGTTGTCCTTAGTCTTATGAAGATTTACTCCTCCTCTTCCTCTTCCTCTTCCTCTTCCTCTTCCTCCTCCTCCTCCTCGTCCTCCTCCTCCTCTTCTTCTTCATCTTCCTCCTCCTCCCCCTCCCCCTCCTCCTCCTAGAATTTGCTCTTTCCCCCCCTCCCAAATTTTGACCATGCAACCATGTTCTTCTTCCTCCTCCTCCTCCTCCTCTTCTTCTTCATCTTCCTCCTCCTCCCCCTCCTCCTCCTAGAATTTGCTCTTTCCACCCCCCTCCCAAATTTTGACCATGCAACCATGCGACCGTTCTGAAAACAACAAAATGGACTTTGGGAAACCTGCATGCATAGATCTGTGGGTCATAGGTTCCCTACCATGGTCTAGATACGGGTGTCCAAACTTTTGGCTTGACTCGGCCCCATTGAATGAAGAGGAATTAACCAACTTCCTTTATTTTGGGGGGCTGCATTACTAGCTGTCCTGTGAGCTGAGGGTCAGACAGTCCTGGTGTAGGTGCTCTAGCTTCTGCCCTAAACTGTTGGAAGCATTGAACAACTGCTTTCTTTTTTTAAAAAAAAAAAATATTAACCTCTGTGATTATTTGAGTTAAATGATTAGTTTAGCCGTTACCACTTTTATAGCTTTTGAATTACACTATCAAACTTCCCCTGAAATATGTCCCCTGCGGTTTTAGATGCGTCAGTATTTATCTTTAAATCATTTTCTGAGGCAAATCAAGGACTTTCTCTCTTTTTACTAAAGCATAAATCAATTACAAGTTAAAACAAGCTATTGTAACATCAAAGGATTCTAATCTTGGTTTAGTATGGCATAATGTTTACCTAATTAAGTTATTAACACATTTCTACATCAAGGCTTTTAAAGTAATTGCTTATGAGGCCTGTTTGAGACACAAGCTTAAATAAGAACAAAATTCAGCTTTCCTCCTACAATAGCTGGAATGGCTTTTCAATCACCTCCTTTTTAATATCTTTTTCCCCCATAATTTAAATGTTTACTTGGCTCATGTTTGACAGGTATGAGCAGATAACCTGAGAACTTCCTCCTCTCCCAAATGAGATTATATTATTGCATCAGTAACTTAGTATAAACTCCTGTGATAGAGATAAGTATGTTACATAACTGGAATATGATTTTGGAGACTTCTTTTACAACTACAGGTGGCCCTCAAGTTATGACCACAACTGAGCCCAAAATGTCAACGCTGCAAATATTGTATATTCTTGCTTATGACAATATGTAGAACTGTCTGGTATTTATGGGGTTAATACAGAGCAGAATGGGGGTGGGGATAAAGCCTGGGAAAGAAAGAGGAAGGAAACATTTGATCTTCACACTAATTGGATGATGTGATAGATGGCGGCTAATTTAGGGAGCGAACATGCTGATAATTTAACTGCTCAGAGGAAGAGAACTTAGATCTTAGCATCCCTCCAGTTATGCCTGTGCCGACATTTTGTAACAATGACTTTTAGGAAAATAAATGCCTGGAAGCTCTTTGAAGTGTTTCATTAGCCGGAACGATAACACAAAATTTATGTTGCCAAGAAAGACAGTTTTTAAGAGTTTTGCGACCATTCTTGCCACAGTTGTTAAGTTAGTAACATGGTTGTTAAGTGAATCTGGCTTCCCCATTGACTTTGCTTGTCAGAAAGTTGCAAAGGGTGATCACATGACCCCGGGACACACTGCAACCGTCCTAAGTATGAGTCAGTTGCCAGCCATCTGAGTTTTGATCACATGATCACGGGGAAACTGAAACGGTGGTATGAAAAGGGGTCATTAAGTCACTTTTTCCAGTGCAGTTATAACTTGAACTGTCACTAAATGAACGGATGGAAGTCAAGGACTACCTGTATGTCACTTTTCCAGAGGCTGACTAAAAAAAACAAATATGAAATGTGATAATACAGCTTGATCTCTGCTAACATGACAATGCAACACTAACATGACAATACAACGCAGGCAATGCTATTTTTCACGTTACCTGCCATTTCTGGTCAAAAGCCTTTCTTGAGACATTTTAATCAGTGTTTTTTTGGAGAGTGACGTTATGTCAGAAGACCTTACCACACTCCTGGCTCCAACAAGAAACAAGCCGTTGAGTTCACAGGTGGCTGGCTTTAATCACGGAATGTTCTGGCATGCGTTTAGTCACAGAAACAACAAACAAAGTTAGTGCTGGGAGCTAACTCTCCTGCAAAATGTCCATCATATGCTGCTCCATTCCCCTTCATCATCTGTTAGGCGCCGACTAGCTGCTCGTTGGGACACGCTGCAGGCTTCTGGTGTCCTGGTGCTTCCCTGCGCCAAACAGCTGTTCGGCGGGCTGGCCGTGGAGCCGGTCAGCTGTTCAGCGGGACGACCGTGGAGCCAATGGCCATGCCACCATGCTCTGCCAAGTTCCCCTTCAACGGTCCAGGTAACGGGGGAGGGAAGGGCTGTCACTGTTGCTTGTGTCGCTGGCCTTCTCCGCTGTATCTGGATGCCCCCCGTCGCTGTCCTTGTCCCCCTCCCCCCTTCCATCAGTGTTGAACCCACAGAGGCTTGACATGTTATATGACTCATTTTCTCCCAAATTAAAGTGGATCTGAGCAGAGTTTGAGGCTGCTGAGCACCATGCTTGATTTCATAACTAACATTTGGCACCAGAAGCAGAAGTCTAATCTTTTTTCGTATATGCAGCATATATTTCTGTTCCTCTTGTGTCATTCATTTTCTTGTTGGATCTGTAAAATAATGAAAAAAGCAAGAAGCAATAAAAAAAAACAAGCAAGAATATTCTGGCTTTAATATGTTGCCAAATTAAAAAGAATCTTTGTCAAATATCTCATTCCAATATTCCCCCCCCCCCTGTAGATATGATCGATCTCATCAGAGAGACGGTCCAGAAGAGTTGATATATGGAACTCGTTTGGCATTAGGGCTCTTAGGAAGTAAAAATGCTTATACCTTCACATTTTTCACCTTCAAACAAATGAACAAAATTCAAAGAAATGAATGATCATGTAGAAAACAAGGACTGCAAACTTTTCCTCTCTTGTGTAGTGTTGTGAATCAGTGGTGGTACAGAGATTAAAAAAAGAAAACCTCAGTGGAGTCTTGATTCCCATTTTTCACTGCTTTAACGCAGCCTTTCCCAACCTGGTGCCTTTTTAATGGGCTGACTGCAACTCTCATTGCTTTCATGGCTGGGTGAAGTAGAAGGGTAGTGCAAGGTAGGTATAGTGGCAAAGGAAATCAGTGTTGAAGGAAAAATCTTCATCAGGGTCCAGTCCAAGCCGGGAATAAACGAAATGGAGACTGCTTTAGAAAGAAGGTTGTAGTTTATTGAAGAGCAGAGCCAGACAGAAATGCCGTTCTGGAAAAGCTGACCACATGGAGCAGGGAGTGGTAGGTTTTTATACCTTCTTGGGCTTTTGTGTTTGGAGTTGTTCCTGTGGCATGAACTTTGACCTGAGGTTCAGTGTGCCCTTCTGGTGTTCTGATGGTGGTGGGTTAATCCTATTAAAGGTCACGTACTGCTTCTTGGGGCTGGGGCTGATGGTTTACTTCCTGTGTTGGATTTCTTGGTGAGTTATTGATTCTAAGGATCTTTGTCTTTCTAATCCCATCAGCTCCAGTCTTCCTACCCTCAACCTTTCTGAATAGGATTATCAAATCTGCATTTGTACAGACCTGGCATCTGCCTGGGGGAGAGGGCTGGGGCTGGTTTCTGACTTTTAAGATTTTCTTTCTCCCTTACTGTAATTCAGTGGTTCTCAACCTTTTTAATGCCGCGACCCCCAACCGGTCGTAAGTCGAGGACTACCCAACCGGTCATAAGTCGAGAACTACCCAACCAGTCATAAGTCGAGGACTACCCAACCGGTCGTAAGTTGAGGACTTTTCCTGCCTGGGAGCGCCGTGCATACGTGGTGCCACCCCCTGCGCCGGCTGAGGCGTAGCTGGCAAGCGGCAGAGACGGCGCAGGCCAACCACCGGCTGGGCCACCAGCTGGCCCAGCCTAAGGGAGGTAAGGCATCCGCCGGGCCCCACGTGCGCCAGCAACCTTCCCTGCGCCCACCGGCCTCCCACCTCCCACACCTGGCCCTCTTTTACTTACATTTTTAGTAGTTGCTCAGCAGGGAGGGGTGGAAGCTTCCAGACAGTTTGCCTTCGCTGCAGACAACTTGCAGCACCGTTTGCAGAATGGGACTTTTGGCGGGCTCAGCAGGGCAGAGACAGCCTGGACAATTCCTATTGGCTTTTGAAAGCCAATAGAATAAAAGGGAGTAGCACAGCTAAGGAAAAGGGGAAAAAAATGGCGGACTGCGTTGTTTGGCGACCCCCGTGAAATGATCATTCAACCCCAAATGGGGTCGCGACCCACAGGTTGAGAACCACTGCTGTAATTCCTTTGGGAAATATAATATTCTGCTTTTTATAATCCCCCAAAATATTTCTTTCTCTGGTGGGTGCTGTCCTTCTACACCAGGAAACTGTTGAATTCTAGTCCATAAACACGAAAGCCAGTTGGCTGACTTTGGCCAATAATAAAGAGGCTCTGAGTTCTAGTCCTGTCTTTAGGCACAAAAGCTTCCTGGCTGACCTTGGGCTAATCACCAGGAGATTCTGAGTTCTAGTCTCACCTTGAGCACAAAAGTAGGCTGGCTGACTTTCAGCCCGGCACTCTCTCTCAACCCAACTCACCTCATAGGGTTGTTATTGTGGGGAAAATTGGAGGAGGAAGAAGTGTAATGTACATTTGCTGCCTTAAGTTACTTATAAAATAATATAGGTGAGATAAAAATCTAATAAATAAATGCACTAGGAGGGAATGATAGAGTTAATGGAACATAATCTACAGGTACTAGGTTGTAGAAAGCTGGACTACAACTCTGTAAAGCAGTACAATATAATCAAATCATTCTACCTCCTTTTGAAAAGAACAAAGCTGTTTTAAGGATGGTACAATTGGAAAAGGAAAGGGGGGGGAGAGAAAAAGGCTTTTGAATCTTACCATTTCTTCCCAAATGGCTTCCTTCAAGTGTTTTTTTTTTCAGACCACCCCCAAACAATCAACACCTTCTTCCCAACTATTAGTATCACGAAGTGTAGGATGAGGCGTTTCAGTGCCAGCAAAGCTATGATTGCCTCTGCCCAGGCCAGAGAAATTGCTTTAAAAGCAGCTTTCAGCTTTTAAAAGAGAAGAAAAGCTGCACCAAATCCAGACATCCCTGTCTTCTTGCTGTACCACACTGCCACCTTGTGGAACAAGCGGCTGTCTATCCAATTAAATTATACATTCATTTAATTAGCCGGTGTCGGTTTTTCTACTGCTAACCCCACACATTTACATTGTGTTTTTCATGCAATGTTAATATTTTAATATGGATTGGCTTGCTTGTTTGGGGGTGTATAAATGACGCAAACAAGTCAATAAAAAAGGAATAAACCAACGTTTGCAACAAAGGTGGACTAATAACAGTTTACTGTAGTAGTGAAGGTGCTGGCCTAAAATGCAGGAGATGGTGAGTTCTAGGACTCCTCTGGACATGAAAGCGGCTGAGTAGTGTGGGAAGTCAGCAACCCCCCACCGAGAGAAAGAAATATTATTGGAAATATTTAAAAAGCAGAATATATTTCCCTAAAGGATTTTAAAGGCAGAAACCAACCCCCCCCCCAAAGTCTCTCCATCCCAAACAGAAACCAAGTCTGCAGAAATGCAGAAGTGATAATCTTGTCAGAAAGATTGGAGTCAGGAAACTGGGATTAGGAAGAAAGATCCCTAGAATCAACAATCCCTCACACCAAAAATCTAACAGTCATCAGCCACAGCCCCAGAGAATAGGCTGTAGGCTTACTTTCTCAGAGGTTTTACCAGTGTATAAGGAGCAAAACGGAAAAGGCCAGCGCATAGCACAATTCAATATGTGGCTAAAGGAGTGGTGTAAAGGGGAAGGCTTCGGATATATTAGTCACGATGTCAGTAGCTGGTCCAATCAAAAGATGTACAAAAGAGATGGTTCGCATCCATCAAAAAAAGGGACTGAGTTACTCGGCTATAAATTCACAGATTTTCTGGAGGGAAATTTAAACTAAACAGCGGGGACAGGGAGTTAATTGATACGGAACAACCCTGTCCCCGGCAATTTAAAAACTATAGGGCTATCAGTGCATGTAGCATAGATGTGTGTGTGGACAAGAATACCAACCTTGCTACCAATCAAAATGAAGCCTCTAATAGCGAGTGCCACATAAAGTGCACTAACCAAATAGGTGGTAAGACAATAGGGGAACTCAGGCACCACACAGGTTATGTAGAAAGGAAACACAGGGCCACCCACAAAGGACTCAAATGTTTATACACCAATGCACAGAGTATGAACAGCAAACAGGGTGAACTAGAAATTCAGGTTAACGAGGGCAGATACGATATTGTTGCCATTACGGAAACATGGTGGGATGAAACTCACACATGGAACATACAGCTAGAGGGATTTAAATTATTTAAAAGAAACAGACCAAATAAAAGAGGAGGTGGAGTTGCTCTCTATATAAGAAATAACTACATCTC
The DNA here is from genome assembly GCF_016545835.1 of Crotalus tigris. Classification (NCBI taxonomy): domain Eukaryota; kingdom Metazoa; phylum Chordata; class Lepidosauria; order Squamata; family Viperidae; genus Crotalus; species Crotalus tigris. Next base: position 256,319 of record NW_024100485.1, read on the forward strand.
CACAGAAATAGAGTACAACAATGATAAAAACTGTCTTGAATGCATTTGGGTCAATATAAAAGGGGGGGGGAATGACATTGCCATAGGTGTATACTACAGACCACCCAACCAAACAGAGGAAATAGATGAACTTTTTGCTAGTCAGCTAACTAAGGTATGTAGGAAGCACATCACAATAGTAATGGGGGACTTTAACTACCCTGACATCAACTGGGAGACAAACTCCGCACCAAGTGGAAGATCAAACAGGTTCCTGGCAAACCTAGCAGACAACTTTGTCTCCCAAAAAGTAGAGAAGGGAACTAGGGGATTAGCCATTTTGGATCTAATTCTCACTAACAGAGATGAAATGATAGACGGTGTTGAAGCCATAGGAACCCTGGGAGGAAGTGATCATGCAATATTAGAATTCAACATTATAGAAGCACAACCAATAGAACACAGTCAAACTAGAGTCTTGGACTTCAAGAGAGCTAATTTCAATAAACTTAGAGAGGGCTTGGGAAGGATTCCATGGATGAGAATCCTCAAGGGGAAAACAACTCAAGAAGCTTGGGAAATTTTGAAAAATGAGATAATAAAAGCACAGTCTAGCACAATACCAACAAAGAGGAAAAATAACAGCTCTCAAAAGAAACCAGCATGGCTGCATAAAGAACTCTCTGACAAATTGAAAGATAAAAAGGACAAGTACAGAAAGTGGAAAGAGGGGAACATAACTAAGTCAGAATATCAGCAAATAGCCCGAGCCTGCAAAGATGAAGTGAAGAAAGCCAAGGCTCAAAATGAACTAAGGCTTGCGACCAAAGTCAAAAATAACAAAAAAAGCTTCTTTCAACATGTAAAAAACAAGAAAAAAGTGAAGGAAATGATTGGTCCATTAGTGGGTGGAAGTGGCAAGAAGGTGACAAGCAACAGGGAGAAAGCAGAACTATTTAACTCATTTTTTGCATCTGTCTTTACACAAAGGGAAAAAACAGACCAACCTATCAAAAATAGTGCCATAAAAAACAAAACAGAAACACAAGTTAAGATAGGCAAGAAAATGGTTAGGAGCACCTGTCCAGCCTAGATGAGTTCAAATCGCCAGGACCAGATGGATTACACCCCAGAGTTCTCAAGGAACTGGCAGATGTGATATCGGAGCCACTGAACTATATTTTTCAAAGATCCTGGAACACAGGGGAACTACCAGAGGACTGGAAAAGAGCTGATGTAGTTCCCATCCTCAAAAAAGGAAAAAAAATGGATCCAGGAAATTACAGACCTATCAGCCTGACCTCAATACCTGGGAAGATCCTGGAAAAGATAATCAAACAACGAATCAACGAACACCTAGAGGCAAACAAAGTCATTACTAAAAGCCAACATGGGTTTGTCAAAAATAGATCATGCCAGACAAATCTTATTGCATTCTTTGACCAAGTGACAAAATTAGTGGATCAGAGGAATGCTGTGGACATAATTTACTTGGACTTCAGTAAGGCATTTGATAAAGTAGATCACAACCTACTACTTGACAAGATAGAAAAATGTGGGGTAGACAGAACCACCACCAGATGGATCCGTAGCTGGCTGACCGGCCGTACTCAGCGAGTGGTCCTCAATGGAACTGCATCTATATGGAGGGAAGTGTGTAGTGGGGTGCCCCAGGGCTCTGTTCTGGGCCCAGTACTCTTCAACATCTTCATCAACGATTTGGATGAAGGGATAGATGGGGAACTCATCAAATTTGCAGATGACACCAAGCTGGCAGGAATAGCCAACACTCCAGAAGACAGGCTTCAGGTACAGAAGGATCTGGACAGACTTGAACACTGGGCACTAACTAACAAAATGAAATTCAATGGTGAAAAAAGCAAGGTTCTACATTTAGGCAAGAAAAACCAAATGCACAAGTACAGCATAGGTGGCACCATGCTCAATAGTAGTAACTGTGAGAGGGACCTCGGAGTCCTAGTAGACAATCAGTTAAATATGAGCCAGCAGTGTGCGGCAGCTGCCAAAAAGGCCAACACAGTACTAGGCTGCATTAACAGAGGGATAGAATCAAGATCACGCGAAGTATTAATACCACTCTTCAATGCCTTGGTAAGGCCACACTTGGAATACTGCATCCAGTTTTGGTCACCACGATGTAAAAAAGATGTTGAGACTCTAGAAAGAGTACAGAGAAGAGCAACAAAGATGATTAGGGGACTGGAGGCTAAAACATATAAGGAACGGTTGCTAGAATTGGGTATGTCTAGTTTAACGAAGAGAAGGACAAGGGGGGACATGATAGCAGTATTCCAATATCTCAGGGGCTGCCATAAAGAAGAGGGAATTAAGCTATTTTCCAAAGCACCTGAAGGCAGGACAAGAAGCAACGGGTGGAAACTAATCAAGGAGAGAAGCAACCTAGAACTAAGGAGAAACTTCCTGACAGTGAGAACAATTAATCAGTGGAACAGCTTGCCTCCAGAAGCAGTAAATGCTCCAACACTGGAAGTTTTTAAGAAGAGACTGGACAGCCATTTGTCCGAAATGGTGTAGGGTTTCCTGCCCGAGCAGGGGGTTGGACTAGATGACCTCCAAGGTCCCTTCCAACTTTACTATTATTATTATAGAAGCAGGATATGACTTTTGGGACATAATAGGATTAACCCACCACGATCAGAATACCAGAAAGGCACATTCAGACTTAGGTCAAAGTTCATGCCATAGGAACAACTCAAACAAAAGGCTCCAGAAGGTATAAAAACCCACTCCCTACATGTGCTCACTTTTTTCTTCCAGAGCCATTTTTCTGTCTGGCTCTCCTCTTCAATAAACTGCAACCTTCTTTCTAAAGCAGTTGCCATGTTGTTTATTCCTGGCTTGGACTGAACCACGATGAAGACTTTTCCTTCAACAGTAGCTTCGTTTATTTAAAAAAATATTAATTTTCAGCAAAAATAAAATACAAAAAAAGCAAAAAACATAAGGGGGATAGGGAAAAGAGAGTTTGTTTTTTGTTTTTGTTTTTTTTAAAAAGCAGAACCAGGAGTGCAAAAAGAAAGAAAAAGAGGGAAAAGGGGACAAAAGAATTTTCTTTATTATAGATCTAAAATGCATTAATCATTTAATCTAAAATCAACAACAGTACACATAAACAATTCTAATCGTCAAATCCCAAAATTAAATTTTCATTTCTCTTTGTTTCTAGTAAAGAAGTCGTGGGTTTTTTCTTTGTTTCCAGAAGCAGAAAGCAGCTGGGTGACTTTGGACCAGTCACTCTCACTCAGCCCAACCCACCACACAGAGTTGTAGGTGGATAAAAATGTCACATTCAGTCTAAACATCTGGCTGATGTGCAATCAACCGCAATAATAATAGATTTCTTGGACCACGGTATTCTGTAATTCCATCCTAACTGAGCTGTTGTGGGATTTTTAATGTTGTGCACATGTGGGTCCATGCATATAGAGCACATGTTATAGTTCTGCTGTGTGAGCTGCATTGGTTAACAGTTTGTTTCTGGGTCCAATTCAAAATGCTGGTGTCAACCTTTAAAGCCCTACATAGCATGGAACTAGAATAGAATAGGATAGAATAGAATAGAATAGAATAGAATAGAATAGAATAGAATAGAATAGAACTGGAAGGGACCTTGGAGGTCTTCTAGTCCAGACCCCTGCTCAAGCAGGAGAACCTACATCCTCCCAGACAGGTGAATGTCTAGTCTCTTCTTAAAAATCTCCAGTGATGGCGCTCCCATGATTTTTGGGGGTAAGCTGTTCCACTGGTTGATTGTCCTCACTGTCAGGAAGTTTCTCCTTAATTCCAGATTGCTTCTCTCTTTGATCAGTTTCCAACAATTGTTTCTCACCCTTCCCTCTGGTGCTTTGGTGAACAACTTAGCCCCCTCTGTCTTGTGGCAGCCTGTCAGATACTGGAATACTGCTATCATGTCTCCCCTATTTCTTCTTTTCATTAGACTAGCCAAACCCAAGTTCTGCAGCCATTCTTCGTATGCTTTAGTCTCCAGGCCTTTGATCATCTTAGTTGCTCTTCTCTGATTTTTTTCCAAACTCTCAACATCTTTTTTGCGATGTGGTGACCAAAATTGGCTGCAGTATTCCAAGTGTGGTCTCACTAGAGCTTTGTAAAGCGGTAATAATACTTCGTTGATCTTGATTCTATGCCTCTGTAAATATAATCCAGGATTGTATTAGCTTCTTTGGTTGCTGCTGCACCCTGCTGGCTCATAATCAAGTGATAGTCCACTAGGACTGCAAGGTCCCTCTCACAGTTACTGTTTTTAAGCCAGGTCTCGCCCAATTTGTATTCGTGCCTTTGGTTTTTCCTGCCTAAATGTAAGACTTTGCTTTTCTCCACATTGAAATTCATTTTGTTGGATAGGGTCCATTGTTCAAGTTTGTCAAGATCTTTTTGGATCCTGAGTTTGTTTTCTGGGGTGTTGGCTACTCCTGCCAGTTTGGTGTCATCTGTAAATTTGATGAGTTCCCCTTCTATTCTCTCATCTGGGTTGCCTTTCCCTGATGTCATCCAACCATCCTATCAGATTGCACAGAATGAGCGTATTATGGATTCCTCTGCCTACCGAGGTACATTTGGTGGATCATAGGTGGTGGGCCTTTTCTATTATGGCCCCACACTGTGGAATCTCCTCCCCCACCCCTCATTGATTCTAAGCTTCCAAGAGTCCCTCAGGATCTGGTTATGCCAGCAGGACTGGGAATCCCTGGGAATGGGTTAACAAGTGAGATGGTTCCATTAGTATTAACATCCCTCCATCTATTTGTTGGAAGAAAAACCAGGTCTGGTTCCAAGCCAGGAGAAAGATGCTGAAATAAAATGGAGGCAGGCTGCAGGAAAGAAGGTCTCTGTTTATTTGGTAGCCAGAAATCTCAGTGACAGCAGTATGTTTCTGGAGTGACTGACAAAACGGGGTTGAGAGTGGATGGATTTTTATACATTCTTTGGGGCTTTGTGAATGAGATGCCTGTTCCTATGTAAGAGTATGTCCTTTAATTCAGGGCTTTCAACCTTTTCATCCATTGTACCACTTTTAGAATATGGCAATATCCAAGTACCACCAGTCGCCTAGCAAGGTGTCAAAACCTGATGACCAAAAAAACAAAAAAAAGGAAAAAAGTGATAAAGTACAGGTAGTCCTCGACTTACAACAGTTCGCTTAGTGACTGTTCGAAGTTACAATGGCACTGAAAAAAGTGCCCCCCAAGCCACAGCCGAGGAAGACACCTGCCTGCCCGCCTGGTGGCGCTCTTCCTCCTGTCCGAGGTTTTCATTTTTGTGAGCATTTATGTTGAAGATTGGCAGCAGAGGTGGGGTGGGGGTGTTTGGTTTTTATTCCCCCCCGTCTGCTGAGTGGTTGCAGCAGGTTTTGGTCACTTCACATGACCCTGGGACACTGTGACCGTCATAAATATGAATCAGTTGCCAAGCATCTGAATGTAAATCACAAGACCCTGGAGATGCTGCAACATTCCAGCTGATCAGCGCTTCTTCTGGGCTCAGCAGAAGTGCCAGAATCAGCGCTGAGCTCCAGCTGGAGCCTGGGGCTAATCCTGGCGCTTCCACTGAGCCCTGACAGCCCCGAAGAAGCACTGATCCTGGCACTTCCGCTGAGCCCTGATAACCCTGCAGCTCCAGCCATCTCTCGCTCAGGCTTGTATGGTGCTGCCACCGGTTCAGCTCATTCCCCTTCCCCACTACCACTTTTCTAGGATGGTCGTGTACCACCTTCCAAGGGCCAATGTACCACAGGTGGTACCCGTACCACTGGTTGAAAAGCCCTGATGTAGGGGGTCATGGCTGGCTCTTCAGGCAAGAGGGGAAAATGCAAATCCTAAATGTTTTGTTTGTCTGAGCTAATCTTGTGAGTTTGGCTCCTTGCCTGTTGTGTTGCTTATTTAGGGTTTCTGGCTGTTTTTTGTTTATGAATAGTGTGACCCATCTTTCTGAATGGATGCAAAATATCCATTCCTAAAGACTATCCTCTTCAAGCTTCTGCTTGAGGCTCTTTTCCTATAGTAGGAAAACTGGGGCTGCTTTCTGCCTTTGTTAAGATTTTTCTCCTCTTCTCCTTTAAGGGAAATATCCTCCCTCTTTTAATATCCTGTAGAATATTTTTATTCTGGAAAGGTGGGGGCTTCCCACACATTGTTCCTGTTTAACTGTTTTCGTTGTTTTTTTTAGGTCCGTTTAATGTTTGTGAATGATAATGTTTTTAGATATTTATTGCTAGTTTTGTTGTATGCACTCAGCGTCACTGACCCGTGAGCTGGGCAGCTCTATAAATCAGATAAATAAATGAATAAAATACAGGGCTGCTGTCATCATGGAATGATATGAACCTTAGAAATTCTTGCTTATGTTTTTCTGGAATTCATACCATTCGTCTTCTTTAGTGCAAGGCACTAGGAGAAAATGGATAGTGCTTTATAGGTTGGGTAGATAATTCTTTAGAACAGAAAATTCTAAAGATGTTTTAGAGTGGCCGCTATTATATCTTGAAAACCACTAATGATGCTGTCAGACCAGCCCTCCCATGAGTCAGTGGGAGTTGCTTGCTCCAGGCAGCTGGTGGGAAGAGATGAAACATCGCAACAAGTTAGTAAAAGGTAACCACAGTGCAGGCGGCTCGCTCTGTACCCTGATGCTAACTGTCTGCTTTCTGACAGAATATGCTTTGGATTTCCTATAACCTTTTGCTCCCCCTTGCTTAATGGTGCGGCTGGCCCTACCAATAGCCAATTTTAAAATATGTGGTAGAATGTAGTGAAGAGCTGGATTCCCTAATCCTAATCTAAGATGGTGGGCTTAGACATCTTGAAAGAAGGGAGCACCATCTTTGCCCAAACTAGCTTTGGAAGCTTTATGGACACAGCGTTCACATACTTTTAAATCACTTTTTTTTTTATTGAAAATTTTTAGATATTTTTACAAAAAGCAAAAAAAACAAAAAAAAACAACCCTAACCCACCCACCCCAACCCTCCCTCTCCATCCCCCCCGATCTTCCCAGAGCTGAATATAGGCTTAATTAAAATTTTTAAGAATCTTAAAAAAATTGAAAAAATATAAATCATAAATATATCTAAATACCTTACATAAACAATTTATAAAGTAATTAACAATAAAATATATGTAAAAAAAAGCATACGTATTAAAAGGAAAAAGTACTTGAAAGAAAAAAAGATAATAAAAAAGAAAAAAAGAGAAAGAAGAAAAGAGATATAAAAAAGTACAATCTATAAAATATTAAAATTTATATACAAGTTATTAGAAAGCTAAATGATATTTTTTTATATCCAATTTATATTGTATAAAATTTATCCATTTTTCCCATACCGCAAAGAATTTCTCTTGCGATTGCTCCTTTAAGAAAGCTGAAATCTTTGCCATTTCCGCCAAATAAGAAACTTTAAAAAACCACTCTTGCAAGGTAGGCAAAGATTCCTTCTTCCAATATTGCCCTACTAACAGCCTAGCGGCCGTAATCAAATTTCACATCAATATAACTTCCTTAGCATCACAATCAGTAACAATACCTAACAAAAACAATTGTGGGGTAAATTTTACCCTCTTTCTAAAAATTCTTTGAATATTCCACCATATCTTAATCCAAAAGACTTTTATATTTTTACACGACCACCAAATATGATAATAAGTAGCATCCAAACAACCACATCTCCAACATTTAGGCTGTAAGTCAGGATACATACAAGACATTTTTTGTGGATCAAGGTGCCATCTGTAAAACATTTTGTAAAAATTCTCCCTTAAGTTCTGGGCTTGTGTAAATTTAACATTCCTCACCCAGATGGTTTCCCAGGTATCTAGTAGAACTGGTTCACCAAAATTTTGTGCCTATTTAATCATACATTCTTTAATTAGTTCTGATTCTGAGTCCAGTTCTACTAGCACCCTATAAATTCTCTTAATGTGAGTTCGCCTTTGATCTTTTACTTGTTTAAAAAGATTTTCATCTTCTCTGAGCAGACCCACATTACGATCTATCTTCCATCTATCAGCTATTTGTCTATACTGAAACCATGAATATATAATATTTTCATGTGCTAAATCTTCCAAAGATTTTAACTGCCAATTTTTACCATCCCACCTGAGTAATTGCGCATAAGAAACACTATCCATCTTAACTCCTCTTCTTATCCCCTCTATCGCATGCCAAGGTATAGCCCATAATGGTATTTTAAACTCACTTTTATAATATTTCCTCCAAACCCGAAGTAAAGAAATCCTTATAATATGAGATTTAAAAACCCGATCCACTTTTTTATTAAAAATTAGATAGGCATGCCATCCAAAAAGTAAATCCCAACCCTCCAAATGGAGTATTTCTACATTTGTTAAATCAACCCAATCACTAATTAGTGTTAAAGCCACAGCATCATAATATAATTTCAGATTCGGTACCTTGAGTCCACCTCTCTCACGGAAGTCTTGCATAATTTTAAGCTTTACCCTTGGTTTTTTCCCTGCCCAAATAAATTTGTTGATACCTTTCTGCCATTCATTTAAATTAACCTCATTCTTTAAAATAGGTAACATTTGAAATAAAAAGAGAAATTTTGGCAGGACATTCATTTTAATCACTGCAATTCTTCCCATAAGAGATAACTGTAACTTCTCCCAATTTTTCAAATCTTTTTGTACCCTGACCCACAGCCTTTCATAATTGTTTTTATACAATTTTAAATTAGAAACAGATAGGGTAACCCCCAGATATTTTATCTTATCAACAACTTCAAAGTCTGTCAGATTAACCAAAATCTGCTTATCCAAATTAGTCATGTTTTTAGATAATATTTTAGTCTTATTATTATTAATTTTAAAACCCGAAACCCGTCCATATTGGTAAATCAGTTGTAATAAATTTACTACAGAATAGGTAGGTTGAGACAAAGTAACCACCAAGTCATCTGCAAAAGCTCTTAATTTATATTCTTTTTTGTTAACTTCTATTCCTTTTATTTCCTGCGACTCTCGAATTTTGATCAGCAAAATTTCCAGAGTTAAAACAAACAGTAACGGTGACAATGGACATCCCTGTCTTGTACCTTTTTCTATTGTAAAAACCTCTGACAAACCCCCATTAACAATAAGTTGTGCCGTTTGTTTTTGATATATAGCACCAAAAGCTTGTGATATTTTTTCTCCAAAATTCATTTCCTCAATTAATCTTAACATAAACTGCCAATTCAATTGATCAAAAGCTTTTTCAGCATCTAAAAATATCAGCCCTGCGGAAATTTGGTTATTCTTATCTAAATATTCTAATAAATTAATTTGTCTAACATTATTCTTCATATACCTACCAGTTATAAAACCCGACTGGTCCTTATGTATAAGCTGATGCAAAACCCTCATAAGCCTATTAGCTAAAATTTTTGCAAAAATCTTATAATCTACATTTAAAAGAGATATAGGCCTATAATTCTTCGGTAAAGTGAGATCTTGATCCTCTTTTGGAATCAAAGATATAAAAGCTCTACGCCATGACGGAGGAATCTCTGAGCCCTGTAGTATATTATTAAAAAGCTCACATAAAGGTTGAATCATCTCTTCTACCAAGGTTTTATAATAAATGGATGTCAAACCATCCATACCCGATGCTTTACCTAATTTTAATTGCTTAATAACTGTCACAATTTCCTCATTGGTGATTAAACCATTAATTTCTTGTTTCTGATCTTCTGTTAATTTAGGGAAGTTGGCCTCACTTAAATAATTATTTATATCTAAAGTTTGTACATTAGTATAATTTTTGATAGTAATCTAAAAAAGATTTCTTGATCAACTCCTTCTGATAAACTAATTTACCATTATAATTTATTTTGTCTATAATTCCCTGTCTCTGTTTCTTTCTTAATTGATAAGCCAACCATCTCCCTGGTTTATTAGCATTGCAAAATGTATTTTGTTTCATAAACAATAAATTAGTTGCGGTTTGATCCGCCATCAACATATTAAATTGTGTTTTTAACAACTTTATAGATTCTTTAACCTTTTCATCTGTAGGATTTAAAATCAAAGACTTTTCTTTTAATTTAATCTCATCTTCCAGTTTCTTACGTTTCTGAATCTGCTTTTGTCTATAAACATTATTCATTTTTATCAAAATCCCACACATGAAAGCTTTACCTGCATCCCATACCATTGATATTGAAGTTCCCTTATGCATATTTAAAGCAAAATAATCCTTTAAATGCTCCTTTAATTTTTGAACATTCTTTTCTTGTTTAAATAAGTTCTCATTCACCCTCCACGATCTCCTCTCCTCTTTTTCATCAGCCAACTCCATCCAAACTGGACTATGATCCGTCAACGACCTAGGAAAACTTTTTACATTCTTTACCCTGAAATATAAGTCAGTTGTAATCAAGAAAAAGTCAATTCTTGAGAAGGATTGATGTCTATCTGAAAAGAAGGTGAAGTCTCTCTCCTCTTGATTACGTTCACGCCAATAATCTCTCAGCTCCCAGTCCTCTTTCAAATCAAAAAAAGCTTTGGGTAATTTAGCCTGTTTGAAAAAAGTAGAAAATCCTTTTTTATCCCTTTGTGTATCTAAAACACCATTCCAATCTCCCATTAATATCACAGATCTATAGTCCAACGAACTTAGTTTCTGATGTAGCAGTCTATAAAATTGTTCCTGTTGTTGGTTTGGTGCGTACAATCCTACTATAAGTATTTTCTTACCATATAAATCAAGTTCAATCATAACATATCTTCCTTGAGGATCTGATTCTACCAAACAGACTGGTAAGTTTTGCTTAACATAGATAACTACACCCCCTTTTTTCCCAGGAGCAGAAGATACAAAATGAGATTCCAAACGAGCATTGACTAAGTATTTTTGATCTTTAGGTAAAATATGTGTTTCCTGCAAACAAATAATATCATTGTTATGTTGCTTTAAGTAATGAAAGATTTTCTTTCTCTTCTGAGGGGAGTTGAGGCCGTTAACATTCCAGGTCAGGAACTTTACCATCTCCCTTAACCAGAAGCCTGGAGAAGACTACCTGAAGGTCTGCCATTGAAGAATGTGTTGCAGAGCTCTTGGGTCTTGCTCCTCCCACCGGCAACGAGACACTTTATTGAGAAGATTCTTTGACCTCTTTCTTTTGTTGTTCCTTTTCCTTGCGTCTATGTGCAGCACGAGTCATTCTTTGCTCTTTGATCTCTGTTTGTCGACACCATTCAACCTGTGACTTTCCAGCAACCATCAGACCTAATCCTTCAGACTGCTGTTCCACCTCTTTGCCATCCAAAACTTTCTGAATCATGAGTGAAGATGAGCCTGCTCCCAGGACCGAATTATGAAACTCTTTTGCTTTAGTAACCGTATTAAGTCTGTAGCGTGTCCCCGCATGGCTCAAAACAATACCCATCGGAATCTCCCATCTGAATGGCATCAATCTTGTTTTTAGTTCATTAGCTAAAAAAGCAAAATCTTTTCTATTTCTTAAAATTTTAGAGGGGATTTCCTTTAGAATGATGACATCTTGGGCAGCAATCTGGAACCTCTTATTATAAAAGGCTTGTATGATTTCATTACGCAGAGATCTCTTGGCAAAATAAATCACCACATCTCTTGGTAAATTCTTTTGCTTCGCAACCCAAGAGTTAACTCTGTAAATTTTTTCCACTTCTCTACGTAATCCATCTTTATCCCTATTCAAAACAAGAGCAAGATCATTAACCACCATCTCTATCAAATCTTGATTCATATCTTCTTTCAGACCCCTGATTCTCAGGGCATATTCCATTTCCCTGTACTGAGACATAAGAATATCATCTTGTGAAATTTCCATCTTTTTTTCCATATCTTCAAATTTATCTTCCAAGAGATCTACTTTATCTGCAACCTCTTCCACTCTGGAGTCAAGCTTCTTGACCACAGAAGCCAATCTTGATAAAGCTGTTACTATATCTTGCCTCAAAATAGTATTATTCTCCAATAAAAGCTCCTTCATTTCCTTTCTGCTTTCAGATTTATTCTGTTCAAGAAGGTCCTTCATTTCCTCTCTACTTTCAGATTTATTCTGTCCAAGAAGGTCCTTCATTTCCTCTCTGATTTGGGATACAGCATTTCCCATTATATCTTTCATGTCTTGTACAGATAATACTGGCAAAGGGGGAGAAGGTGGAGGTGTAACTTTAGGTTGCTGTACTGATGGTGTAGCTTTAGATTGTTGTACTGGTAAAATTGCAGGAGAAGAAGCCACCTTAGAAACTGTAGAAGCTGGTTGACTCTTTGAAGCCATTTTTAAAAAATCTTATTCTCTCTTTCTTCCTTCTTAAAAAGAAAAAAAAAGTACTAAAATCCTCAGAGTTTGAAAGAAAAAAAAAAGCAAAGGAGAGTGCAAAAAAAGCTTCAAAGCCACCAGAGCACTTTCAGAAAAAAAAGAAAAGCTTAAAAGAAAAGAACTATATAGTCCATTACGTTCCGTTTAAATCAATGCTTTCTTTCCGGAAAAAAAAACACAAAAAAAACCAAAGGCACTTTCAAATTGCCATCTTACTTTCACTCTCCGCACCAGCAAAGACAAAAGAAAAAAAAATCAACATAGACTAAAAGAGAAATGAAACACTACAAGTAAAATCCTTTAAACAGCTCTGTCCGCTTTAAAAGTCACTCACCAGAACACTTTAAGCGCGGAGATGGTAGCGGCGTTTCACTTTGTTTCCGAGGAAACAAAAACAGCTGGGAGGCGGAGAGAACACGAATTCCGAGGGAACGCTCTTTCTACCCCCCCCAAAAAAAACTCCAGGAGGGGTTAAGAGGTTCTACCTCTATTCGTGTAGTTCTCTACCCCTTCCCTTCGCCCGGGAAGGGGATTTCGAGCCACGGGCCAGCTGATGTCCGCTGTGCTCCACAGATCTAATGCCGTCCCAGGAGGACGGCTACAATGTAGCCGCCATCATCGTCGCTAACCACCGCACTTTTAAATCACTTTTGGAAACTACTTATGAACTACTTTTCAGCAATTAGGAACCTTTGGATTGACAAGTTTCAGGGGTGGGCCTCCATCAATTCTTCTTTTTGAAAGAAATTTTAAATACAACCTGAAGGACTTAACAATAGTCAGTTCGGTTAAGTTTGTAAATTGAAAGGAGAAAGCAAAACAAATGATGTTCTATATGAAAGTGAATGATGAATCCAAACGAACCCACACTAGTTGATGGGGTCCTGTAGGAAAAGGTTGAGACTGGTAAACCTCAGGCTGTTGTTGCTGACTCGTCTGAGGCTAACACAAAGAAACATTGCCTTGTATGGGACTGTCAAGGAAGAAAGCCGATAGCCCACCATGGTTCCCAAGGAGCAGATATTTTTAGATCGTGCATTGTGTGCAACAGACTGCAATGTGTGTCTAAATGGATGCTGGCTCATGCATCCACCACTCCTGCTTATGCCTTGGTGCAGTTGGTTTGTATCATCCATTTACAGGAGGCCTCTGCACCCTGCACATTTCATCATCCTGGGAAGCAGAGATGAAGGCACAGAGGTTTTTGGAGGTTTCAGATAAAAATGAGTTAAAATAATAATAATGCCACCTTTACTGAGAAGTTGTCTTATTTCCCTTTCCTTTTTCAAACACAAGCATGAGGGATCTCTCTCCATCCACTTTTGCTCTACTCCAATTCCAATCAACTCTGGTAGGAAGGGTGGAAGTGATCCATAACACCTCTTGGAGGCATTCGTTCTCCGTTGACAGAAGCCCAAATCATTATGATATGATGATCACAGTAGCTTCATATAAATTTTTTTTTCTAGCAATGCCCAATTCAACAGGCACAGCTTCAGTTGAAATAGCAGGCAGACAACCAACTGGTGATACTTTGTCCCTCTTTTTCTTTTTCACCAGGCCTCCTACTAGGCCAGGGGCTGGCAACCTTGGCTCTTTTATGACTCGTGGACTTCAACTCCCAGAATTCCTGAGCCAGCCCTGCTGAGGGGAAAGGGAGAGGTTTCCAAGCTGAGCCATGCGGGCTCAGGAATTCTGGGAGTTGAAGTCCACAAATCATAAAAGAGCCAAAGTTGCCTACCCCTTACTAGGCCTTTCTTGTACAACTGATATGCAGAATTTGCACACCCATGAATTTTAACTAATTTACAACAGTTAAATATACAAGGCAAAACTTTAATCATTCTTTGCCTCAATGCGAGAAAAGGTTTCAAGGGTTTAAGTCTCTGGGGAACCAAGACGCCACATGTACAAAAACAGTGGCCACCCCTCAAAAGAAAGAACAGGCCTAAAGGGAGTTTTCAGTCCAACCTAATGCCTGGCAGTAGCACTAAATATTAAAGTGTTTGGAACACACCCTACAAAAACGACTTAAATATACCATGATGGTTACAGAAGTGGTAGACAGGAAATTGTGGAAAAACTAGCAGGGCTTCTGCCTCTAAGTGACTTTTATTTACTGGCCTACGGCAGAACCATTATACAGTTCCATCAAACCACAACCAAACATGCCTGTAATTTCTTTGTTCAGCCTTGTCTCGACGACCTTGTGTTCATCACATCCATACTTTTTCTCTAGGGAAGCTTTCTGGCATTGTTTTAAAACAAGATACCCACCCCTATGCATTTAACAAATGGTGGAACAATCTGATGTGCGTCACGCTTAAGTGATACCAACACAAGAAAATATCTGTAGCTCAGGATTGAAATGTGGAGTCTTTGGTGCTCTCTGGTCTTGGTTGTTTGCTTGCAGATGTTTTATTATCAGACTAAGTAAGATCATCAGTGTTGGTGAGTGTGTGCTTGCTCCCTGTTTATGTACAGTAATTGTCAAGATTCCGATTGACGAACTCAATCAAGCAAACACCTTTGAAGCAATCCGGTATCTAAATGTAAAACTTTATTGAGTACATCACTTCAGCACCAATGAAAGCAAAACCAGCTCTGGCAAGGCCCCTTCCAAGCCCACGTAGTAAAAACATTGAATTCTCCCTCCTCTCTCTGGGTCAGGTCATGTTGCCCAATCAAGTAGAAAAAAATAGTTATGAGAAAGCATCTCTAGGTCTGGCCAGACATCTGGTGTAACGTCCTTGAGTATCACGGTCTGGCTTCTTAATCTTTGAAGTCAACATTCCAAACCTTTCTCCTCTCCCCCCAAGTTCGTTGACAAGCTGAGAAGCAATATTTGTTGCACCAGCTGCTTGACAGTAGTTTTCCCTGCCAGTGTTGGTGAGGGTGTGCTGAAACAATACCTTGATCAAGGAAATACCAAGGAGAAAACTAGACCCCCACTCACGCTAGCAGGGCAAGCTATAAAAACCACATTTACACTGAATTTAAAAGAGTCAACAACAACAAACCTAAAAAGAAAGCAAAAAGACCAGAATACATTCTCTCTAGCAATCAGATAAGCAGGGAATAACACCAGACAAATGATGCAGGAAACAATACCTTAATGAAGGAACTACAGGTAGTTCTCAACTTCCAACAGTTCATTTAGTGACTGTTAGATGTTACAATGACAATGAAAAAAAGGACTTATGACCATTTTTCACACTTATGACCATTGCAACATCCCTATGGTTATCTGATCAATTTTCAGATGCTTGGCAACTGACTCATATTTATAACCCCAGGGTTAGGTGATCACCTTTTGCAAACTTCTGACAAGCAAAGTCAATGGGGAAACCAGATTCACTTATCAACTGTGTTACTAATTTACCAACTGCAGTGATTCACTTAACAACTGTGGCAATAAAGGTCGTAAATTGGGGCAAAATTCACTTTACAATTGTCTTGTTTAGCAACTGAAATTTTGGGCTCAATTGTATACATAGTCGAGGATTACCTGTACCAAAGAGAAAACTATATTCCCACCAGCTCTGGCAAGGCAAGCTATGTATATAAACAGGGAGCAAACACTCTCTTCTAGTTCTGATGATTTTACCCAGTTGGATTATGAAACGTCTGCAAGCAAACAACCAAATTCAGGGAGCACCAAAGACTCCACACTTACATGACCTCAGAGGATGGGATTGCCATCATAGCTCCTGTGGGAGACTTTAATCCTCATCACATCCTCCAAGGCCAATTCACTTCAAGCCATTGGGATCCCAATCTTCTCAAACTGGGCTCCTTCTTTGACTGCACCTGCAAAAAGAACACTTGCCCCATGAGTTTGGGCAGCTGGCTAAACCCACCGACCTGCCCATTTGCCAAAACTTGTCTCCACCCTGTATTAAGGAAACTTGTATAGGTAAGTTTGTTGAATGCTGATATTCAGGGACAGGGAGGAAATCAAAGCTGGAGGAATCCACCCCTCCTTGTCTTTGTACGCCACACCTGTACAAAATAAATAAGGGCAGCACCATTTGCTAGCATTATGCCCATCACAATGCAGGAATTGCCAGAAAGAACAAAGTTTTTTAGATCAGTATAGGAAGGAAACAGCCTGGTCTTCAATGGGTTGCTTATTACCCCACATATAGCGAGTATGGAGCACCTCAATACATTTGATGCTCAGTGCTTAGAATAGAATAGAATAGAATAGAATAGAATAGAATAGAATAGAATAGAATAGAATAGAATAGAATAGAATAGAATAGAATAGAGCTGGAAGGGACCTTGGAAGTCTTCTAGTCCAGCCCCCTGCTCAAGCAGGAGAACCTATACCATCTCAGACAGGTGAATGTCTAGTCTCTTCTTAAAAATCTCCAGTGAGGGAGCACCCACAATTTCTGGGGGTAAGCTTGTCTCACTGTCAGGAAGTTTTGTCATTAATTCCCGATTGCTTCTCTCTTTGATCAGTTTCCAACCATTGTTTCTTGTCCTTCGCTCTGGTGCTCTGGTGAACAACCTGGCCCCCTCTGCCTTGTGGCAGCCTCAGATACTGGAACACTGCTACCATGTCTCCCCTATTTCTTTTTTTCTTTAGACTAGCTAAACCCAGTGCATAAAGCTCTCCCTGCAGCCGCCTCATAACTCGCTCAATTCGTGATGCAGAGGACCTTTTTTCTTTGCAAGGGGCAAGTGTCCTTCATTCAGAATCTCTCAGAGGGACAGATCAAAAGCCTCTACCCAGATTATTGTGCTCCTGTGTGGATGGGTGGGTTAGACAGAAATGAGCACATGCTAGTTACTGATACTTGTCAATATTACACTTAGGTATGAAGTACCTACATCACACCATTGCAATAGGCTTCTCAGATCACTCCAGGTCTTTTTATACAACTTTTCCATATTCTGACAAGAGCTTCATTCTAAGGCAGGGGTGTCAAACTGCCAGCCCGTGGGCCGCGCCCACCTCATTGCCGGCAATGGCAAAACTGTCCCGATATGTTGTGCAACGTCATATGATGTCGTGAGTTTGACATCTGCTCTAAGGCATAATGTGGGGAAAAATATCTGTGTGGTGACAATACAGGTAATCCTTGACTTATGATCACATTCGGGACCAGAATTTCCACTGCTAACTGATTGTTAAGTGAGTCGCGTCAGGTTTTGCAATCTGCTTTGCCACAGTTATTAAGCAGATCAGTGCCGTTGTTAAGTGAGTCATGCAGTCATTAAGAGAATCCAGTTTTCCCTCATTGATTTTGCTTTTCGGAAGCTGGCTGGGAAGCTTGCAAATGATGATCACATAACCCCAGAACCCTGCAGCTGTTATAAACACACGCTGGTTGCCAAGAGCCTGAATCTTGATCTTATGACCATGAGGTTGCTGCACTAGTCATAAGTGCGAAAACTGGTCATTGTTCACTTTTTTCAGTTCCATTACAACTTTAGATGGTTGCTAAACAAATTATAGTAAGTCACGGACGGCCTGTATAACATCAGGAAGAGACGCTGATTCTCACAATCACTGTTTTTCTGTTCAAATTGGGGTGTTTTTGATTTTTGGTCTTGCAAATGGTTTAGAATGCTTATGCAGAGTAATATATCTGTACATTATTTATTTTTTATTCTTACTTATGTTTGGTTGGTCTAAGATTTTTTTTCATAATTGTGATTCTCCTATTAAAGTGGCAATCCTGATTATGCTGTCTGAATTCTGTACATGCAAGCTTGCCTTTCTTCATTATATCTCCTTACGTTTTACATTACTGTAAATTGCTCTGTGCCAGTCTGTGGCCAAATGTGGTTTAATTTGAATTTGACTGTGTTCTTAAGCCAGGGCAATGTTTTTAATCTGTAGATCTGAAATGCTCCCCTTGTTCATTTCTGCAGGCTACGTCTCGGCTAACTCACGAACCCGCAGCCTTGCTGTTTTCATTTATTGGTATCCTGCCTCCCCCTCCTTGCCCAGACTGGAGTCAGTTAATTAATGGTTGCAAAGTTGTACATCCAGAAGGCAAAGGTGTAATTGTAAATGCAGGCTAATTTCAAAGGGAAGGGAGTTCCTCCAGATACAACACAAAGTTCACAGGCAAATCAGTGTTTGTTGCATGAGTCAGGATGAGGTGGAGCATGGGAGAGTAGAGAATTTGGCACACCAGGCGGGCTGTCACCGAGAGCAATTTCAACGACAACCTGCACTCACGCAGGACCAAGTGGCCCAAAAGCTCTTTGCCGCTCTGCCCAGTTGGGATCATTTGGCTGCCAGCACTTTACCTGCCAGCCAGGTGCATGTCTGGACGGTGAGCGTTCCTCTGCTTTCAACTTTCGGACTGTTCACACAAAGCTTTCAGTGTGGGGCTGGGAAGGTAGCCCTCCAGCCTGGATCACAAGGATGAGAAGCAGTGAGTCAGTGCAGCCTCACCATAAATTGGCTTTGTGTTTCTGCTTGCCTGATTGCCTTTTTATGATCCTCCTTTTCGTTTGAGAAGACTTTCCAGCCAGGGGCACTTGATGGCCAGTCAGGGGTTTCTTTTTTTAAAAAATGATATTCCTAATTTGAGAGCCAGAAATTTTTTGGGGGAAAGGCTTCTTTGGTTTCTGGGCCTTGTTACTCTGTCAATCTCTCTCTCTCTAGTCCAGGGGTCTTCAAACTTGGCCCTTTTAGGACTTGTGGACTTCAACTCCCAGAATTCCTCAGCCAGGCAAGCTGGCTGAGGAATTCTGGGAGTTGAAGTCCACAAGTCCTAAAAGGGCCAAGTTTGAAGACCCCTGCTCTAGTCAGAATTACTTTAGCCTGGCTTTCCACCTTTCCCCCGCGCAGATCCATAGATTAAACACCTTTCAAATACAGAATAACAGAGCTGGGGGAGACCTTGGAGGCTTTCTACTCTAATCCCCTGCTCAAACAGGAGGCCCTATGCCAGGGTTCTTCAAACTTGGCCCTTTTATGACTTGTGGACTTCAACTCCCAGAATTCCTCAGCCAGCGTGGCCCATTGGGTGGATGTGGCCCATTGGGTTGGCATAGCTGTGGTGGTAACGGCAGACTGGGTGGGACGAAAATGTTCAATCAATTCCAACTTTGCGAGATCTTTTTTTCCCCACGAGAAGTTGAAATTGATTGATTGATTGAACCTTTTTTTTTTTTTGCACACGGCGGCGGAGTCCTAAAGCAAAAAGGTTTTATAAAACCCAGCATGAAGGCCTAGGACTGGGGTGACGGCACGGGTGCCCACAGAGAGGGCTCTGAATGCTGCCTCTGGCACGTGTGCCATAGGTTCACCACCACGGTCCTATACCATTTCAGACATGTGGCTGTCCATTCTCTTCTTAAAAACCTTCAGTGATGAAGCACCCACAATGTCTGAAGGGAAGTTGTTCCACTGAGCACCTGAAGACAGGACAAGAAGCAATGGATGAAAACTAATCAAAGACAGAAGCAACCTAGAACCAAGGAGAAATTTTCTGACAGTAGAACAATTAACCAGTGGAATAACCTGCCTCCAGAAGCTGTGAATGCTCTAACACTGGAAGTTTTTAAGAAGAGATTGGACAGCCATTTGTCTGAAATGGTCTAGGGTTTCCTGCCTGAGCAGGAGGATGGACTAGAAGACCTCTAAGGTCCCATCCAACTTTATCATCATCGTCGTCGTCATCGTCGTCATCGTTGTTATTGTTATTGTTCTTATTTAATTGTCCTCACTGTTAGGACGTTTCTCCTTAATTCCAGAATGCTTCTCTCTTTAATTAGTTTCCATCTGTTGTTTCTTGTCTTGCTTCATGGTGCTTTGAAATATAAGTTGACCCCTTCTTGTTTGGTTCAGCCCTACAAATACTGGAATACCGCTGTCCTGTCGTGCCTAGTCCTTCTTTTCTCTAGACTGGCCAAACCCAATTGACCAAAACTGGATGCAGTATTCCAGGTGTGGTCTTACTAGGGTTTTATAAAGCGCTACTAATACCTCACGTGATTTTTGATTCCGTGCCTCTGTTTATACAACCAAGGATTGTATTAGCTTTTTTGGCTACTGCCGCTGTCGTCCACTAGGATTCCAAGGTCCCTCTCACAGTTACTGTTTTTGAGCCAGGTTTTGCCTAATTTGTACTTCCAATCATCCTTCCAGCCAGCCTCTGCCGCCTTACCCAGCAGGCCTCTGATCCAATCCCTCCCTTCAACAGAGAGATCAGCCTGACAGATGACAAGAGGGGAGGGAGAGGCTCCCACTGCATCACCACAACACCCCCTCCCATAACTCTCCTGATAATTAGGCTAAATCACAGGCTTTGTAATCTCCCGAAATAAAATAGCCTGACTGAACAGCTGACAGGCAGGCTGAGAGGCTGCCTTCCTCTGCTGCTCTCGTTCCCTGTGAGTCAGCTCATCCCGCCTCCCTCCTGCCACAGCCGGCATACGGAGAGGCCGGGAAGGGGATTCAGCTGGTTCCTGTGGATCCTCCATGTCTCAGTTCTGGCAGATAAAGAGCTTTTGCTGTGCTTTCTCCTGCCAGGTTTCCCAGCATTGGCAGCCAATCCCTGGGCTGCGAGAGAGACGATACCGAGAGGCTTTGCAGAAGCCAGATATCCCCTGTTATTCAATATTGTGGTAAATTAGCACGGACAGTGCCTGAGGGAGGTTATTTTAGTTTTCACTCTTTTTATGCGCAGGTGGTCCTTGGTTTAACAACCACTTGTTCGGCCCTGTTCAAACGGACAGGTGGTACTTGCAGCTGGTCCTCGTTGCTGTTGCAGTATTCCCCATGGTCCCGTGATTGTTCTCTGGACACTTGGCACATGGCTCACCATTATGGCATTGTGATCACCATTTGTGACCTCCTTTGCCAGCTTCCTACAAACAAAGGGGAAGCTGGCAGGTGGTTCCCAATGGTTGACCATGGGGCATCCTCAGTGGTGGGATTCAGATATGTGAACAACCAGTTCTCTGTGTGGATGCCACTTCCGGAAGTCCATTCTGGGCCTGGGCAACAAAAAATTAGCTACCGGTTCTGCCGAAGTGGTGCGAACTGGCTGAATCCCACCACTGGACGACCTCTCTTAGCCAGGGTGTGGGATTCACTTAATGGCAACCAAAAATGCCAGAATTTCTGCCACACAATGGTGCATTCACATGCCTTTGACAACCATTCACTTAGTGATAGAAATTCAGGTCCCAATTGGTGTTGTTAAGTGAGGACTACTGGTACATTCTCACCCCAGCGGAATAGAGATGGAAAGAAGGACACTAGGAGATCCTGCCTTTATTCTGCATCATGAAGAAAACAATTTGGTAGAGAGGGATGCTGACTCCAACAGATGACACTCTATGATTAGCAAGTGAACATTGCGAATGATGGTTGTTTTGTCGGTATTGCCAACTTTGCCAGTGAAGAGGATTTGTTCTAACTGCGATGGCTTTTGAAGGATAAATGAACCAACAGCCTGGGTATTTTTCTTACTCTGACCTAGAACTGCAAGTTGCCTAAATACTTTACCATCTGCTAAATCTACTCCTGTCCATCCATTTGACTATGTTAGGTTTAGTTGCTTATTTCCACTTCTGCATGTGCACAGAGTAACAGAGCTCTCTATTCCATTAGGTATATATACATATACACATTTCTGCACAAATGGATTGTTTGTTGCCTTTTTTATCATATATAACCTCAGTTATACTTTCATCTCTGACTTCATACTGCAGCATTTGAAAAATAAATGCACGGCTATCCGTTACTGAATGGATTGAAGACCTGCTTACCATTTGCTACCTATGAGCAGCTTGCCTATATGGGTAGTCCTCAATTTATAGCCACAATTGAACTCAAGATTTCTGTTGCTAAGCAAGACAGCTTCTTGCCGCAGTTGTTAAATGAATCACTGCAGTTGTTCAGTTAATAACACGGTTGTCAAGGGAACCTGGCTTCCCTATTGACTTTGCTTGTCAGAAGGTCCCAAGAAGTGATCACATAACCCCGGGAACGCACTAACCATCATAAATGTGGG
The DNA here is from genome assembly GCF_016545835.1 of Crotalus tigris. Taxonomy (NCBI): domain Eukaryota; kingdom Metazoa; phylum Chordata; class Lepidosauria; order Squamata; family Viperidae; genus Crotalus; species Crotalus tigris. Next base: position 278,651 of record NW_024100485.1, read on the forward strand.
TCAGCCGGCAAGCGTCTGAATTTTGATCATGTGACCATGGGGGATGCTGGAAGGATTGTATGAAAAATGGTCATAACACACTTTTTTGGGTGTTGTTGTAACTTTGAGCGGTCAGTAAATGAATGGTTGTAAATTGAGGACTACCTGTAGATATAGTCTATATACTGTATGGATAAATGTAAGGAAATATGGGACTCCTTTATACAAAGTTGTTGTTGTTATTAGTCGCGAAGTCGTGTCCGACCCACCACGACCCCATGGACAATGTTCCTCCAGACCTTCCTGTCCTCTACCATCTTCTGGAGTCCATTTAAGCTCACGCCTACTGCTTCAGTGACTCCATCCAGCCACCTCATTCTATGTTGTCCCCTTCTTCTATTGCCCTCAATCTTTCCCAGCATCAGGCTCTTCTCCAGTAAGTCCTTTCTTCTCATTAGGTGGCCAAAGTACTTGAGTTTCAGCTTCAGGATCTGGCCTTCTAAAGAGCAGTCGGGGTTGATCTCTTCTAGGACTGACCGGTTTGAACGGCTTGCAGTCCAGGGGACTCGCGGGAGTCTTCTCCAGCACCAGAGTTCAAAGGCCTCAATTCTTTTGTGCTCAGCCTTTCTTATGGTCCAACTTTCACATCCATACATTGCAACTGGGAAAACCATGGCCTTGACTATATGCACTTTTGTTGGCAGGGTGATGTCTTTGCTTTTTAGTATGCTGTCTAGATTTGCCATAGCTTTCCTCCCCAGGAGCAAGCGTCTTTTAATTTCTTCGCTGCAGTCCCCATCTATGGTGATCTTGGAGCCCAGGAAGATAAAATCTGTCACTACCTCCATTTCTTCCCCATCTATTTGCCAGGAACTGAGAGGGCCGGATGCCATGATCTTGGTTTACTTAATGTTGAGTTTCAAGCCAACTTTTGCACTTTCCTTCTTCACCCGCATCAAGAGGCTCTTTAGTTCCTCTTCACTTTCTGCCATTAGAGTGGTATCATCTGCATATCTTAGGTTGTTGATATTTCTCCCAGCAAAGTATACTAGGTTAAAATCCTGAAAGTCCTATATTAGAAATTCTATATATACTGCTGTATATACTTTATTTAAGTATACCCACACATACTTAAACAATGTTTGTATTGGATAATTATTTATGATTGCAACTTTATTGTCGTAACAACATACTTTATTTTTTCCTGTTGTTTTTTTTTCACTTTTTAAAGCACTTTTATGTAATTTTATAATGTATGTTATCTTGTCTTTTGTTCCTTTTTTCCATTATTGTTTTAAAAGCAATAAAAGATTAGGAAAAAAATATTTCCATATCTGATTTTTTTTCCTTAACAAAACTGTCACAACAGGGAGTTTTTTTGATATAACTTTATTGATTTTCAAAAACACAAGTTTAAAAAAATAGACAAGAAAAAAAAGATTTTGAAAAAAACATCAAGAAAGAAAAAGGGGCAAAAAGAAAAGTAAAAGAAAGAACGATAGAAAAAGAACGATTTTTGACTTTCTTTAGTACAGATATGAATAAAAAAAATTGCCAAACTCCTTTTCTAAGCTAAACATTTGTCTACATTATTTCTATAATCCCGTATAAAAGGTTTTTTCCACAACACTCATAAATGTGTAATGATGCCAAATGATGACTTAAAAAATGAACTGGAGGAATGCACCCATTATACACTTTAAGCCACTCAAAAGATGCAATCACTTTTCCACAAGAATTCCTCAGCACAATGGCATTCAAACACGTCCATTACAATGCACTGTTAGACGCCAGGATCCAATCAAGTGTAATATATCCAGGCTAAAGATAAACCTAATGTTGACTGAATTCTACTTCAATTTCTTGTGTATTGGAAATTGATAATTAATTTCAGCATCATATCCAATAGTTCATCATCCCAACGATGTTCAAATGTTGTTTGTAAAATAATCTTCTTACCTGGAATCCTACAGATTCTTAGCTGCCAAAAGCTGTTAGCTGATACATTATCACAGATAAGAGTACACAACAACAGAGGGACCTTGGAGGTCATCTAGTACAACCCCCTGCTCAGGCAGGAAACCCTAGACCATTTCAGACAAATGGCTGTCCAGTCTCTCCTTAAAAACTTCCAGTGTTGGAGCATTCACAGCTTCTGGAGGCAGGTTGTTCCACTGATTAATTGTTCTAACTGTCAGGAAATTTCTCCTTAGTTCTAGGTTGCTTCTCTCTTTGATTAGTTTCCACCCGTTGCTTCTTGTCCTTCCTTCAGGCACTTTGGAAAATAGTTTGACTCCCTCTTCTTTGTGGCAGCCCCTGAGATATTAGAACACTGCTATCATGTCATCCCTAGTTCATCTCTTCATTAAACTAAACATATCCAGTTCCAGCAATTGTTCTTTATATGTTTTAGCCTCCAGTTCCCTAATGACCTTTGTTACTCTTCTCTGTACTTTTTCCAGAGTCTCAACATCTTTTTATAATATGGTGACTAAAACTGGCTGCAGCATTCCACAAGCATTTTTAACATCTCATTCATCCAGCTTGTTTTTTCTTCCAAGTCTTCTATCTAAAGCAGGGCTTCTTAATCTCAGCAACTTTAAGATGTGTGGACTTCAACTCCCAGAATTTTTGCCTGGGGAAGTTCTGGGAATTGAAGGCCACACATCTTAAAGTTGCTGAGGTTGAAAAACACTGTTCTACATTAATTTGAACTTGGTGTCCTCCACATGACCTGGATGTTCATGTTGGTTATGTGGGCTTGGAGGTTATGAGAGTGGAACTTCAACAGGACTAATAGAAAGAACAATTAAAAGCACAGAACAGAAAAAGAAAAGAAAGAAAAAGACAGATATAAATGGCTTCTCCCTCCATCAAAAATGCAAACAAGTTTAGTAACTTATCATATCTTAGAATTTAACAAATAATCTCTTCTTCCCCTTTCTCATCTTTTAATTATAAATAAAATCTTAAAACTTTATCATTCATCCCTGATCAGCAAAAGTCAATTAAAGGCTAGAAGAATTAACTACATGTTTATTTTAACCTTGATCAAATAAATCAAGCTTATATTCCTTGTCTGTACTTTCAACCATCTTAATTTTTAACCCCTTCAAATAATGTCCTAAAACTTGGTTTCTTCTCATGTTTTCCTTCTCCCTTCTCAGAAAATCATTCAAAACCTTTAACAAATCTATTTTGTATATCCAGTATAAAAATTATCCAAATTACACTTCTGGTTTATGTCTTTTTTTAATGTCCTTTTTAACTATTAAAATGTCAACCGGTTTAATTTGAATATCCAGTGTATCATCTTTTTCTGTATTATTCTTGCAGCTTGTTATTTTTAAATCTGCATTCAAATCAATTTCAGTCTTAACCAGTAGACCTTGTTCCTTTTTTGTAACATCATTTGCAGATCATCTATGATAACAGACATGCTTAAAATTATCTTCTGAGTCCATTGTTCACAAAAATTCTTCAAAATGTCCAATGCTAAAGTAATTCACTCCATTCTATGTTAACATGTTCTCCTCCTTTAATTGTAATCTTTAATTGTAATCTTTAGTTTCTCCTAATTCCCTCTAGTGTCCAAACTTCAGGGTCCCATCGTATCATATTCCCCCCCCCGAAGGAACCCAATAACAGCAATTTCCCATGAGAAAGATTATTTTAATTAGTTTCAAAGTTTTATTTCAAATCCATGTGGAGCCTTAGTCCATTTTAATTTTCCAAAATCAATACTCCTTTTGCTGTTTACTCCTCAAAATATTTTTTCTAAGTTCTTAAACTTGTACTTATAAATTCTTTTGCCAAGGAGAAAGAGACACCTTCAGTGAATGTGATTAAAACTTAATACATATAAGAACTGACAGTGGTTCAGAACTTTGTTTGGAAGGACAAAGCATCCTGTCAAGTAAATGTATTTTTTACAAATGCTGCAACCCACAAGACAGTCATTTTGTGTTCCTCAAAATCCAATTTAAGAATTCCTCAACAAGTTCCTAAATTCCAAATGTGATCTTCAGACTAAAAGGTGGAGACTCTGATTTAGGGAGAACATCCCTGTTGAAAAAAAAAATTATCAGGTTCAGTCCAAGCTGGGAATAAATAAAATAGAGGCTGTTTGGAAAGAAGGTTCTTGTTTATTTAGTTGCCAGAAACTTTAGTCACACAGCATGTTTCTGGAGTGGCTGACAAAACGGAATTGGGATAGGTGGGCTTTTATATCTTCTTTGGGCTTTGTATTTGAGGTTCTTCCTGTTTCTGTGGCTTTGTATTTAAAGTTCTTCCTGTTCCTGTGCAATGTACTTTGACCTGAGCTTGAGTGTGCCTTTTTGGTATTCTAAAGGTGATGGGTTAATCCGATTATGTCCTAAAGGTCATGTTCCTGTCCTTGGGAGTCTTTGTTTTTATAATCCCATCGGCTCAAATCTTCTCTGGGGGCTGGGGCTGATGGCATTTTGCTTATGAATAGGTGACCCCAAATCTGCATTTCTAAAAGTTGGCCTCTGTTTGCGGAAGGAGACTGGGGGCTGATTTCTGCCTAAGATTTTTCTATTATTCCTTTGGAGAAATATAATATTCTACCTTTTTAAATATCCCCCAAAATATTTCCTTCTCTAAGAGGGTGGGTGGGTGCCAAATTCCAACACCCCCGTGGCCATGTGTAATAGCAGTGAAATAAGAGTGAACTGGACCAGCAGCTTCTATTTTTCATGCCCTCCCTTGAATAAATCTTGTCATTTTATTCTTTTCCTCTTTCTTGTCAATAGAGACGACCTCTTCATGTTAGGTGAGATTACCCCAACACAAGATCACTGCCAGCAGAGTTGTTGGGAACCAAGTGGTATGCAAATTAATGCTAAAGATGATGATGATGATAATGCAAGAGGGTCTGGCATGAGTCAAACTCTATGTAATCAAAGCCACTAGTAACTGCTGAAATTGTGTGGTCAGATATTTACCCTGAACGAAGGTGCTTTATGAAGCTTAGCCCTTCCTGGATCAAAACCAGGATCCAGCACTCTCTTGGCAACCACATAGAGGTGTCTGCAGGATGTGCTAAAAAAAAAAAGAAGTGTTGCACATAAAAAAACGTGGAATTTTTATTGCACCATGGCAGCTGCCATATTCATTTTCTGATCACACCTTGCTATCAAGCTATTGCTATGACAGTATGTTGATTCTATTTGACCCATTCACTGCGAGGCCAGACCAGGATTTCTGTTGGCAGTGGCTTCCCTCCCCCCTCCAGTCTCTGCAGATCAAGTATTCGGTGGCTTCGGTGGCTTCGAATGAGCTATATTTAACGGCTGCCGTTTTAATCAGTGACACAGGAATAAAAGGCGGGACGGGAGAGGCAGCCTGCAGGAAAGAGGGGAAATGAATAGACCTGGAACAAATACATGCATAAGCAAACAAATGGAGGGATTTTTTTGGCAAATGAGCTCTGAAATTCTCTGGGTCTGTAGGGGATCAACTATCCATCTTCCCCTCCAAATTCTGAGATCCCAAACAGATTGACACTTTGGCCTGCAACCTCTAGCTGAGGAATGGAGACAGGGCCACCCACCCACTTAGAAAAGGCACTTAAAAAGATTTAAGGGCTTAATTTTGAAAGCTTGAAAATTTGGAAAATAAAGTTTGGACCACAACAAAGTTTGGACCAAGGATTAAGAGGGCAAATCTTCCTGCCAAAATATTTGTGATGCTTAAAAATTGTAAGCCACTTGGCTGAGATGGATAGCTATACAAATAGAATGAATGAATGAATGTAATAATAATGATGATGATGATGATGATGATGATGTTGGAAGGGACCTTGGGGGTCATCTAGTCCAACCCCCTGCTCAGGCAGGAAACCCTATACCATTTCAGACAAATGGCTGTGCAGTCTCTTCTTAAAAACATCCAGTGCTGGAGCATTCACAGCTTCTGGAGTCAGGTTGTTCCACTGGTTAATTGTTCTAGCTGTCAGGAAGTTTCTCCTTAGTTCTAGGTTGCTTCTCTCTTTGATTAGTTTCCATCCCTTGCTTCTTGTCCTGCCTTCAGGCACTTTGGAGAATAGCTTGACTCCCTCTTCTTTGTGGCAGCCCCTGAGATATTGGAACACTGCTATCATGTTCCCCCTCGTCCTTCTCTTTGCTAAACTAGGCATACCCAATTCCAGCAACCGTTCCTTATATGTTTTAGGCTCCAGTCCCCTAACCATCTTTGTTGCTCTTCTCTGTACTCTTTCTAGGGTCTCTAGAGTCTGGAATGAATGGTAAGAAGCTTGTATCCCACCCCCCATCTTCTTCTAGCCTTAGACCAGGGACTTGTGGACTTCAACTCCAAGAATTCCCCATGCTGGCTTGGGAATTCTGAAAGTTGAAGTCCACAAGTCTTAAAGCTGCCAAGCTTAGAGACCTGTGCCCTAGCCAGGGGTTCTCAACCTTGACAATTTTAAGGCATGTGGACTTTAACTCCCAGAATTCCACAGCCAGCAATGCTGGCTGTGGAATTCTGGGAGTTGAAGTCCACATGCCTTAAAATTGTCAAGGTTGAGAAACACTGCCCAAGACTATCTGCCCTACATAGCTAGATGTTGGGGGGAAGATAGAAAACCAGTGTTTTTCAGCCTTGGCCATTTAAAGATGTGTAGGCTTCAATTCCCAGAATTCCCATCCAGCCATTCTTAGAGTTGAAAGCAAGTTGGTATTTTGCAACATACCTATTCCTTGCATACAGTATATGTATACAAAATACAGAAAAAATATAATTTCATTGAAGATTGTTTTTAGCAAATACAAATATTACAACAGAAACAAAAAAACTAATAATTGTGAATGCGTGAGAAAGAAAAGGAATTCTGGGAGTTGAAGTCCACACATCTCAAAGCTGCAGAAACTCAGAGAGGGAGGCCTAGGTTGCTCTTGAAACTGACCACTAGAGGGCCTCTGGGGTTCTTATTCAATCTAGTAGCCTTTCTTCCCTTTTTAACGAAAAGCTTTGGGATTTCAATCTTAGGTGTGAGTGATTCAAACTAGCGTTCTTAGGGCCCAAAGCTCAAACTTTGAGTTTTGAGAAATATGAGCCATCAAGACACCGTTCTACTTTCTTTTTCCCTCCCTTTGCAAATACATCCCAAGGTAATAAGTGGATGATTCTTTATAGCTCTTGTTACCATATTTTTATGAAGCAGCCTAGACAATTTTAATGTGAAGATTAAATTGCATGTCATTCTATCCACTTTTCTCATCAGAAACATGCATTATTTCCATCTCATTTAATAGGCAGTTCAGCTTACAGTGCAGGGGTAGGCAACCTTGGCTCTTTTATGACTTGTGGACTTCAACTCCCAGAATTCCTGAGCCAGCATAGCTCAGCATAGCTGGCTCAGGAATCCTGGGAGTTGAAGTCCACAAGTCATAAAAGAGCCAAGGTTGCCTACACCTGGCTTATACCATTCCTGTGTGATAGATTCCAGGGTTTTCTTATAATCCAAAATAAATCTCTTTCATAGCAACCAAACCAGTAAAAAGGGTGTAGAAACAGAATAGAAATGCAAAACAAGATGGCAGCTACTGAAAACAATAAGGAGTGATCAAGTTCTAGTAGGTAAAAAAAGAGATGATTGTTAGTTGCTCTGACAAACCACCATTGCCTGGCAGTCCCATTTTCTAATGGAGGATTTCCTCAGGCATCTAATCTCTGCAGTGACCGCCAGCATCTCTTTGCATCATCTCGGCCAAACAACACGGGGATTTTAGAAAGTGAAAAGTAACAGCCATTAAATGAACAGAGCAATTTATGGCAAGCATGGAAAGCTCAAAAGGGCTGGTGTGACATGCACATTTATGTTAAGGCACAGCAGTAGTAGAATATCTGGCAAACATGCTCTCAGACATGTTTTACAAGCTATCCCCCACTCTGTAACAGAATATCAGTATAAAAGAGTTGGAAGGGACCTTGGAGGTCTTCTAATCTAGCCCCCTATTCAGGCAGGAAATTGTATACCATTTCAGACAAATGGCTGTCCAATCTCTTCTTTTAAAAGCCTCCAATGATGGTGCACCCTTAGCTTCTGAAGGCAAGTGGTTCCACTGATTAATTGTTCTGTCAGGAAATTTCTCCTTAGTTTTCTCCTTGATTAGTTTCCATCCATTGCTTCTTGTCCTGCCTTCAGGTGTTTTGGAGAATAGTTTGACTCCCATCTTATTTGTGGCAGCCCTTCAGTTATTGGAACATGCTGTCATGTCACCCCTTGTCCTTCTTTTCATTATACCCAGTATATATGTTTTAACCTCCAGTCTCACCATCTTTTTTATAGTTTTTACATCAGCCTTCTTTATTCCTTCTTTGCATAATGAAACAGAACACCTTCCAAACATCAGGCACTAATTCAATCTTCATACCTATTAAACAATTCACCCAGTCCTCCACAAGCAAATGATATCCATATTTTAACATTTTTCCAGTTAAACTATCTGCATCTGTACCATTTTTCAACATTGCCAGACCATTTGTTTCCTTGTCATTGTTTTTCCCCTCTTTTACACTAACTTTTGTAACATTGCTTCAGTTCCAATCTTCAATATATCCATCAAAATTGTTGGGCATTTTCTCTAACTCTTTTAATGGGTCCTTGCTGTTTTGGAGTATATTCACAACAATATATTTTTATGCATGTAAGCATCAGTATACACATTATCATTCTATCCTCTTCATTTTTCCAGTAATAATTTTCTTATTTGCATTTTCCCCCTCCACAGCTTACTTCATCATCCCATCAAGCATCTTTTTTGTACTTTCTATTAGTGCAACTCTACACCAACCCATGTAATATAATTCTTTTCATTTAGCAAGCACCTTCCACAATCCCCTTCCCTACATCTGCTTTATTTGTGTATTTATTTGACAACTTCCATCTCACCAGAAGTTCCTCTGGATGGCTTAAAATAAAACTAGGAATGAAAACATTTTATGAACCCCTTAAAAATAATCACAGATAAAACATGAGAGGGAAGTCATTACATACAATATAACGAGTGTGAAGTCTCATTACCAGGGGATTCCCAGGCTTGCTGGAAAAAAAAAAATAACCCCAAAAACGTTTTGATACCTTTATGGAAGGCCATAATGGTTGGGGCTAACATCACCTGGGGAGGGATGATGTGGCAGAAGTGGGTGCCAAGGCAGAAAAGTCTGGCTTCCTAGATCCTCTCGGACGGCAGATGCAACCCTTAGCATGCCTGCCTATCCCGCCACCCTGATGGGACAGGTAGATGTAAGAGGGAAGAAGCAGTCCCTCAGATAACCTGGCTGCACAGAATCACTTTGCATTGATTCTATTGGGAGATGAACTACATTGTCACTCCTCCTCCTCCTCCTCCTCCTCCTCCTCCTCCTCCTCCTCCTCCTCCTCCTCCGTTTAATCCTTCCCTAGTATCATACTTGTAGTATAGTACTAGCAGGGCTTTTTTTGTCATAGAACGCCCAGAATGGAGTTCCAGCACCTTTTTTGGATGGAACCTTGTAAGGTAGGCAAGGCGGGTTGTATGATGTATGTGAGTTCTGGCACCTTTTGTTTTTACAAAAAAAAAGCACTGAGTACTAGTATAGTTCTTGTCAGATGGAGTAACATATCCAGAAGGCATGGAGTGGTGGGTTAAGCACCTTTATAGGAATCCCTGTTCGATCTTATGCATTTTTGTTTGTCATGGCCGCGAGGCTGCATCTGATCACTGTCACCCATTTAGGATCGCCCTGGGAGCAGCTTAAAGAACGCCATGGACGACTATTGCTCCCCTGTCATGTGTTCATCATACGCTAAATAAATAATTAGCATGTGATGCACGCATCCCTGAATAAAGGTGGGTGGGGGGTGAATGAATCTCTGCCCTCCCCGCTTCCATTTGATTGGTGCTTTCAGCCGGTTTCCTTCGGGTCAGCGATTTTGAAGAGTTCAGCCGCAAAAACTCAAGGCTTTTGATGTGCGCAAAGTAGCTTCAGATTTCCTGGGGAAAAGAAGGGGGGGGGGGAAAGGCAAGTAACTCTCCCTCGAAAACTTAACCCGCCGTTTCTTTCCCGCGATCAAAGCTGCAGGTGCAGCGAGGATTAGCCACAGCACGGAGCCACGTGGACACTGCGGTGTCCCGCTCCGCCCTCCCGCGAGTGGGTGGCTAATCCTCCGCGAGCCCCGTAAGCCGAGCCCTGCCAGCTGCCTCCATCCCCAGCTTGGCTTCGCACGCGATCGCGGAGACGAAGCGGCAGAGCCCACTCGGGCCTTCTGAAGCGCCGCCGAGCGGGCCCTCCTTGGCGCCTTTTTTGGTCTCGGGTGTGAATCCGGCACGGAAAGGTGCTCTTCTCCTTGCCCCGTCCCACCGCGCGATGGCCTGATCCCAACGGGGCGTCGGTGGACGGAGAGGTGCCGGTGCCGGCAGTGGGACCGGACGGTGCCGGGCTGGACCGGCTGCCGCCCCCCACCTCTCAGCTGTCTCTGGGCTTGGCGATCGCCTCCACGCAGCTTGTTGAGCAGGAGGCCCCGCCGCGGAAGGACTGGCGCTCAAAGACGCGCCGTTGCGCAGGGTGACCGAGGCCTGTGGCGGGGCAGGCGCAGCGCCAGGAGGAGCCCCGGCCGAGGCGGCCGCAGCGGTTCTACACCGCCTGGAAGCCTCCCCAGGCGAGGGCGGGCACTCCCCCGCGGGCCCCGGGCTCTTGACAGACGCGACGTGCCCTGCTTAATGAATGAGTCTGGTCCCCGGCTAGAACGCCTGGCTCGCCCTGCCCGTTGCCCGCCTCGGAGGCAGAGACGCCCCGGCTCTGGCTAAGTTTGGGTGCGCCGAGGAGGTCCCCCCCCCTTTCGCACCCCCCGGCGGTATCTGAGCCACTGATCGCTCATCGTCGCCCGCCGCCGCCGCCACTGAAGCCGGGCAGAAGCTTAAGAAGCGGGTTTGACTCCTGCGACACTTCGCCGGCTGCGTTTTTCGTTTCCTTCTCGGGAAGATCAGCCTCGGGCTGGCCCAGATAGGAGACCGAGGTCTGCGAGAAGATCGCAGGTGGGTTCAAGGACGGGAAGATGCCTTCGGGGCAGGGAGGAAAGAGGTTACCCTTTGAATCGGCTACCCAAGCTTGTCCCTTGCAGGATTAGGTTGTGTGAAGCTTGGGGAGGGGGAAAGGGCTGTTTTGCAAAAAAAAAAAAAAAAAAAAAAAGTGACAAGATATGACTAGGAGAAGGGGGAATTGATCCCCCCCCAAATTATGATGAATCTTATTTTTATCAGGGCAACATTCTCAACAAGTTGCGAGATTAGCCTTTATTATGCCCATTTTACAGATTTCAATTGTAAACCAGCTGGAATCCATGGAAGTCAGACTGCTTACAAATTATATTAAGTATACATTTGTGGAACGTGGGTTAAGAAACAGTCCATTATGCAGGTTCTTAATTCCGTGGATGGGAAGTTGGGCTCAAGTTAAAAGTGAGATTTTAATCCTGATTTGGATCCTGCTGACCTCCTTACGTAAGGATGGGGTTGTGCTAATTTAAATCCATTCAGAAACAGTGATTGCCTCTGAGAAAGAAAAATAACTTTTCCCAAGCTCGGCAGGCAAGAATCGCAAATCATGCAGCTCTTAGTTGCAAGGGGTTAAGCCTTGCAGGATTTTAGGCACCAATCAGGGCTGCAGGGCTCGGCTAGCTTGGTCTGAGCATCCCCGTCCTCAAGCTGGATTGGGATGGGATACTGACATTCAAGGTCAACTTGTGAGTGGGATGGAGAGCTGAGGCCCCACAAGGCTTAGGGGCCAGATATGCAGCGGGAGATTGTTGGGAAATGAGATGTTTGGTTGCTCTGTAGAATAGTCTGACTTCTCCGGAATACATCTTAAGGTTTGCAGTCTTCCTTGCAGATTCAGTTCTTTAGCAGTTAAAGTTAAATAGAATAGCAGGGAAGGAAAAGACCTCTGAGGCTTCTGTGAGCTCTCATCCACTGGAGTGAAAGGTTAACTGGCTAACATGGATGAGGCAGTTCCTTATGTAACTGTGGTACAAAGGGCAGTGAGAAGGAGGCATTTTTTGAGGCCAGGACAGAGCAAAGAGAGACTCTGAAAACTGTGAACCTTGATTTTTCTTCCTGCTCAGGATGATGCCACCAAGAATTTTCACATTGTTCCCTAGGGGCTCAAGGTCTTGCTGCAGTTGCTCTGTCAAAAGCCTCAGGTTAGGAGTTGTTGAGATCGGCCACTTCCGTGCATGAGCCCCCACCAGTGCTTGGCACTAAGAAGGGGATTCTCAGCCATGTATGTGAGGAGGAATGGTATATGCACATGACTGCCTATTCATATTTACATCCATGTGCCTCAGTATGAGTGCAGCCATGGACTATCATACATCATCCTTGCTTGCAGCTTCCTTCCTTCCTTCCTTCCTTCCTTCCTTCCTTCCTTCCTTCCTTCCTTCCTTCCTGCCTGCCTGCCTGCCTGCCTGCCTGCCTGCCTGCCTGCCTTCCTTCCTTCCTTCCTTCCTTCCTTCCTTCCTTCCTTCCTTCCTTCCTTCCTTATTTCCTTCCTTCCTTCTTTCCTCCCTCCCTCCCTCCCATTGCATTCGGCTTCCCCCTTTTCTCTATCCTTCTCTGCAAACTGGCTGTTGTAATCTTTGTCACTGAACCTGTTTCCCTTGCCTCGTGTTGCTCCATTTCTTGGCTTCAGATCGTCTTCTTACCCCTTCATTCCCACAATCACAAATGTTCCTATCCACAGGATGAAGCATGAGCAGCGGTGACCAGGCTGGATATTGAGTGACCTGCTGTCTCTCACCAAGGATGGCTGCCGTGGGGTTGTTCCTGGTCTGGAGCCTGCTCTTACCTGCTTTACTCCTGGCTTTGTACCTCCCAAGTCCAGAGAACTCTACCTGGCACTTGTCTCTGAATTTTGTCCCAGAGTCACCTCTGTTGGAGGTCTCCTCCAAAGGGCCCCCTCGAAGGGCACTGCCAGTCATTCCCCACTCAGATTCCTCTGCCCGTGAGTTCTCTAGTGGAGACGGGGAACTGAGGAATGAGAACAGGCAAAGTGCCAGGCCAGTGGGCCCCCCTAGAGCTGCAAAACCCAAGAGGAGGTTCAAACTCCTTGCAAAGGGGACACCAGCTGGTTCTTCTGGTGGAAGTTTAGCTCCCCACTTGACTGAGGAGAGTCTTGTTCTGCCAACCGAAGGCTTTTGGGGGGTTCAGGGAGAGGTTGAGGATACTGGTGGTATAATTTGGGAATCAAGTTCAAAGCAGAGGAAGAAAAAGCGCCCTCTTCCTTCTTCTGGCATGTCAAAGAGAAACATGTCCACCTCTGTGATGCCCCCTCTTTCCACTTCGCCCAGGCCACAAGCCTCAGAATTACTTGTCTCCCAGGAGGGATCTTTGCCCAGCCTCCACCAAACAGGGTTCAAACAAGGCCTCCCAGCCACTACCTTAAGCTCCAGGCCCACCGTGTCCACCATTCCCTTGGCAACCTTCCCTGTTAGCAGATCTCATGTCAAATGGGAGGTGGTTGAAGATGCTGATTCTAAGGCTGGTGCTTCAAGAGGATGGCTGGAAAACAGAGTGCCAGAGCAGGAACTGCTGGGCCGGAATCTAACCACGGTAAAACATTTGGCTTCATACAAGAGTAGACAGGTGCATAGTGGCCTCCTTGGCCAGGAGGAACGTTCTGCGCCTCCCCTTAGGCCTGTGGTTCAGGCAGTTGGAGATACTCAGAATCTCCCTGGGCAAGACAGGGATAGACCACCAGTGACTTCCACCTCTAAGGAAGGAATAGTCACCCCACTGATTGGGAAGGAGCAAAGGCAAAGCCCAGCAGACTTCCATTCACCTGTTTCGGATGACCACTTCCCTGTCCCTTTCACCCCTTCATTGTCAGAGGTGACACCCCAAGAACCCAACCTTCATCAAAGGAGCACCCATTGGAATCTGATCATTGATACCACACAGCAGCCAGGACTTTGGGACACGGCTGGAATGGAAACCACCACCTTCCACGGCAGCTCTGCTACCCCAGGTAGGTTTAGATTTGCCATTGTTTTCCGTACTTAAAGGGATCTTCTGCTGTTGAACGTTCTCACCCAGACTTTCACACCTGTCTCCTGTCCTGGGAATAGGAGGAGAACTGGACAGGAGAGGGCAAGAGGTGGCAAGAATGCTAGGAGAAGAGAGACACCAAGTGCCCTGGGGAGCCAGGATCTGGCCCGATGACAGGGAAGCAAGAAAAGGTTGGGAGTTCAGGAGAAAACCTGGTTAAGGATCAAGGACCGGGCTCTTGGAGGGCACATATTAAATGAAAGGGGAGAATCATGACACAGATAGTTCCCCAGCTTACAACCATTCTTTTGGCAACTCTTCAAAGTTACAATGGCAATGAAAAAAGAGACTTGTGGCCGATCTTCACATAAGTATCGCAGTATCCTCACAGTTGCATGACCAGAATTCAGGCACTTTGCAGTAGGCATGTAAGTTACCATGGTTGCAGCATCCTGGGGGGGGGGGTGTCATGTGATTGCCATTTGCAACTAACCCCCAACTAACCTCTGACAAGTAAAATCAATGGAGGAAGCTGGATTTGCTTAACTCAGGGGTCTTCAGACTTGGTTCTTTTATGACTTGTGGACTTCAACTCCCAGAATTCCTCAGCCAGGCACGCTGGCTGAGGAATTCTGAGAGTTGAAATCCACAAGTCATAAAAGGGCCAAGTTTGAAGACCCTTGGCTTAACCACTCTGTGATTCATGTAACAACTGCAGTGGTTTGCTTAACAACCACGGGGGGGGGGAGGGGGAAAAAGATCATAACATTGGGCACAAGTCACTTAACAACTGTCTTGCTTAGCAGTGGAAATTCTGGTCCCAATTGTGGTTTGTAAATCCAGGACTATCTGTAATATAAATGTATCTTTCCCTTTCAAGAGTAGCATTCCAGCAACCAGATTATAGCAATCAAAACTGGCAGAGAAAGGATTAACTAACTTAGAAGATGCTGTCAGGAGCCTGGATGCACCTGTCCTGACTAACAAATTGTATTAAAAAGCAGAAGCTGAGCTGAGCTGAGCTGAGCTCACCAAAGCTTATGCATTTTTAATTAAATTTGTTTCTGTCAGAAAAGATGCTACCAGAGTCATCCTTACCTACAAGGTAAATGCCTCTGTATTAAGCTTCTTTTTTTAAAGAAATATATTTTATTAATTTTTTCCAATAACAATCTTTAGTGCTTTGTGAACAGTGTGTTGACTGAGTTAAAACAATGATAATGTCTTCAATCAATATGTTAGTAATATATTTCTTGATCCTCTCTTCTTCCTGTAGTATTCTCCTTTTGTCTACATTAAACAAATATAATTCTTAATATTTTCAGTACAAACCAAGTTGAATATAAACATTTTTTAGTACTTATGCATGTAATAATATCAACATATAACATTTTTTTAATCAGTTTATTTCCATTGTATTTATAAAAGTCATCGATAAATCATTATATGTCCTGTTTTCAAGAGTCTTACAAGCTTAGTTTCCCCTCAGTATTCAAACCACTCTTATCAGTCATAGTTTTCTCAAAATTCATTACCTTTAAATATCCAAAGTTTTCATTTCAATAGACCCTCTCAATGTTTTAACATTTCATATAGTCTAAAATTATTATAATACTTATATATCTTATTCCTCTTACTATAGGGCCCTTTTACAAGCTTTATCTATTCTTTTGGCCATATTCCAACAATATTTAATCTATAAGCTTCTTTATTAGTTGCAGAAAGCTAGAGATATGAAGGATCTGTTATTTTTATAAAATAAACATTCTGGACCTTGTTAGTCCAGAGTACTGAATATCATCCACTTCACTATTTGTTTGAATCCTCCTCCTCCTCCTCCTCCTCCTCCTCCTCCTCCTCCTCCTCCTCCTCCTCCTCTTCCTCTTCCTCCTCCTCCTCCTCCTCCTCCCTTTACTCCTTGGTTGTGTTTGGCTACTTCCTAAAAGATGATCATCCTTCTTATGATCATAAGCAACAACCTCCCAATAACAACACAGCCAAATGGAGAGCCTGAAAGCAAGAGGGAAATGCCAGCTAGCTTTCCACACTCAGCCACCAGTTTTTCATAAGAAGGACGGTTAACCAAGGAACCCTTACGGTAGGCCAGAAGAAAGGCTGAATATGTTCAGCAGCAGCCAGAAATGAAATTTGGAAAAGAAAATGGAGCTCAGAGAAGTGAGGAAGGCTCAGCTGGTTGGTTAACATCCAAACAAGACCTGCTTTTTTTCGGAATGGGACAACTTGCCACAACCAACTCAACACAGGACAATTCGCTGCGGGACAATTCTATTTAATTATTTAAAATACATAAAAATATTTTAATTTTTGCTATTCACATTTCATTCTGTCCTTTCTTCGGCATCCTTTCTTTAAGGATTCTGTTTCACCATTTCTTTGATATTAGTGTAACCCTTGTCCCGTAGCGGGTTGGCCGCGGCGAATTGTCATAGACCCCTTTTTGTTGTTGTTGAAGATCACATCGATTTCAAGTGTCATTCTTTGTTACTTGGTTTAGTATGAGAAGAAGAGGAGCAACTGGTGTGGTTGTGAATATTGAATGTGTCTGGAAGGGAGGAGGGTGTACGATGAAGCTGCATTCAACTTGACCCTGGATACAATATGTATTCAGCTGGCAGGTTGGCATATGAGTAAGTGACTCCTTTCATTAGAATGCCAACATATTTGATTGCGATGAAAGAAACATGGGATGGGCGGGCAGTTGGGAATAATAGGAAGAGCTGGTAGGAATATTTCAGGGTGGGGTTCTTTTGGAGCTGATGATGGATTTCCTGGAGGGGGAGGTGATCTCTAAACCTGCATAAGATAGTTTAATTGTGATCATTAAGCTGATCATGTGTTGTATTTATTATTACAAAGCAGCTAGTTGATCTTGAAAAACCCAAGTAGGATAAAGATGGTTTGCATTAGGCTTAAAAAAAACCCCACAACTCCTGCCTTTGATGTGATATTTCAAAGAGCTGCTAGAAGAATCTCCTTCATCCCCTTCCTCTGTTTGGAATAACCTTCCTTGAGAACAGAACTTCTGAGAGGAACTAGGACAGAAGAAGGAGGTCAAAGTGGAGAGGTCTCCCTAGGGGCAGAACCAGATGGAGAGGCCAAAGGACTAGCTTTATCGTTGGGTGGCCCCAAGTCTCAGATTTGAGGTGTAAGGACAAGGCATCCAACTATTTAATTATTTAAAACCAGGAATGATGGGAAAGATACCAGCAAGCTGTCTATCATGAATGTCAGGCTAACTTAGAGGAATTTTTTCCCTTTGGCAACTTTTGCTGTTCTACCCCAACCAGGACAACATTGTAGGCCAGGGTTAGTCAACCTTGGCTCTTTTATGACTCGTGGACCAACTCCCAGAATTCCTGAGCCAGCCATGCTGAGGGGAAAGGGAGAGGTTTCCAAGCTGAGCCATGCTGGCTCAGGAATTCTGGGAGCTGAAGTCCACGAGAGCCAAGGTTGACTACCCCTGTTGTAGGCCAACCTTAGAGACCATCAAATGTTTGATTTCACTCAGGCCTTTTCCTTTCTTTTCAGGAACTGGAGAAATGCGAGATATTGCAGAGCCCCAACGAGTCAGGGGAGCCGTGAACCCTAAAGTCTCTCTCACATATTTTGGCTCCTCAACTCCAGGACAGAGCCCCTCAAAATTTCAGGATAATGCTGGAACCAAGCATTCAGGTAAGTGAGATTTTTTTTAACGTGGAGAGAACCTTGGCAGATCAGACCAAAATTGTCTAGGTCAGCATCTTGTTCCCCACAATGGCCAAGTGCATACACAGTGTATGTAAGAGTATGTGTGCACGTGTGTGTGTGTGTGAAGGATCCTCTTGTTCACACTCAATTCCATGGAATTAGAAACCAGCTGAACACACAGATGGAACCTCTGTTGACAAGTATAGTTTATTTTAAGATGCGGGAGTGCCATGGTTAAATACCAGAGTAGGACTTGAGAATTCTGCAGTCAGTTGTAACTCTCTCTGGAGTCAGTCACTATTTCTTAACCTAATATACTTAAGAAGCCTGCTGGATGAGAGGAAGAAAGGCATCTTGGTTATATCAACTGATTTGAAAATATCTAGAAGAGGCAAAGATAGTAAGAACTGGTCTTACTTAATCAACATTAAGTACAAATTCCAGATTAGGAAACTGAGTCTATTTTTTCTCAGAAGAGACAAAAACCGTACCAAACTCTAGATCAGTGGTTCTCAACCTGTGGGTCGGGACCCCATTTGGGGTCGAACGACCATTTCACGGGGGTCGCCAAACAACGCAGTCCGCCATTTTTTTCCCCTTTTCCTTAGCTGTGCTACTCCCTTTTATTCTATTGGCTTTTGAAAGCCATTAGAATAGACTCTCTTGAATAGAGTCTAATTCTATTGGCTTTCAAAAGCCAATAGGAATTGTGCAGGCTGTCTCTGCCCTGCTGGGCCCGCCAAAAGTCCCATTCTGCAAATGGTGCTGCACCAGTTGAGTAGTCCTCGACTTACGACCGGTTGAGTAGTCCTCGAATTACGACTGGTTGGGGTCACGGCATTAAAAAAGTTGAGAACCACTGCTCTAGATTTACTCTGAATTATTTCTTCCTTTTTCTTCTTGCTCTTGAGACATTGCACCCTAGGTCTTCTGCCACTCTTAAATTTTGGATTAGAAACTAAGAGCAAGTTCATGGCTTTCAGTATGCTGAAAGGTGCCATTTACCCTGTCAATGGCCTATAAATAATCTATTTTAATAATAGAGTGGGAATGCTATTGATGGAGCTGAATCCCATTATTGCTGGAGCAGAGTTCCAAAGCAATGGTTAAGCTTGCTGTGGTGGGGAAAAGCTGAATTGGCTGATATTTTGATGTTGACGCTGATGAACGCTGCATGAGTTATTCTGCCTCTGCAAAACAGGAGGAGAGGTTTTGAGTTGGAGAGATACTGCGCTGTGCATCAGAATGGCTTTAGGCCTCAGATGAACGCTTCCATTTCCCCTCAGAGATGCTCTGATTTCTAAGTGGATGGTTGAGTTCATACCCCGCTGCTGATGGAATTCAGTAATCTAGCATTTGTTTTGTAATGACTTTGTATGCAGAGCATCTGGTACATTGTTCCTGGCGGGGCTCGATTCCAGACAGGGCTCCCAAAGCAACCCTCGCTTCTGGGCTGTTTCTGGTCACCTCATGAAGCTAAAACTGGAGAGGAATCAGAGTGGAGTTTAGAATTTGCCTTAAGTACCACATTGATTCTGCGATAAATCAAATTCATATGATTTGGGTGGTATATGAAATCAGTGTTGATCCCTGATATCTCTGTTTGAAAGGGTATCCGATAGGAGATCACTTATTGTTTAATAAATAAATGTGTCGCTGCTGCTGCTGCCATGCTACGCGGGTGGGATGGGGTGGGGTAGAGGCATAGCGTTTTTATGTTGTGGATTTTAATGTTGTAAGCTGCCTAGAGTCCCCTAGGTGGTTTATATAAATTCATTTAATAAATAATGTAAATAAATAAATACTTTTACTATAAAGAGCTAGGAGAAAATCCTATGCTTGCATCCACAGCTGCAGCTCCTCTCCATAACCATTATGTATTCAAACTCTGCCTCGTAGACACTACAAAGCTGATTCAGCAGCTCCTCTGGCATCTGATGAGACACTGTTTTCGTGCCTTGTATGGGAGGATCCTTGCAATGGACCAGTTTCTCCATTGCTGATTCAGGTCCAATTATTCACAACTAAGTTGTGAATCCGATTATTCAAACCAAGTTATTATACAACTGGGAGTATGATTACCATCTTATTTTCTTAGACGGCTTTTATTTTTATTATTTTTCTCTCTGAACAATAATAAAGGGTTGGAGGATACCTTTTCTCGTGGTTTGAGCTGAGAAAGCCTCAGTACAGAACAGATGAGATAGAATAACCATATTTCAAAAGAGGGCAGTAACTATAGAGCAGAATTAATAATGAAAGGGGCAAGGTAAGTTTAGAACAAGCTTTTTAAATATGTATTTAGGTTTCAAAATAGAAATCACAAGAAAATTGAGAAAACACCTAAAAGCACTAAAAACAACTAACAACAATGAAACTGTGTGAAAATGGGAGGGGGGGAAAGCCTACAGGAAAGAAAAGATTTTTTTTTCAAATCCAAACTGGCTAAAGAAAAGAAAAAAAATGACTTTATATATTCAACATATCAGTAGTCACTGGTTTACTATTAATACCATACAATGCTATAAAACAAACAATAAAAATATGATTATAAAACATTTCAAAAATCTCTGCTATAGTAGTATACATTCCATTTTTGATTAGTAGAAAATACTGTTTTTTCCATAACAGATAAGTCACACATTTCCTTAACATCTGGAATAATATGACTTTTCCAGTTTCTCAGTATAATTCTTTTACCTCTTTTACCCATGCTTGATACAGCCATAATTTCTGATAAACAGATTCCAAAGGTTTAGTATATTATTCAACATCACATTAACATCTTTAGCATTTAAAGATTTCCTCACAAATCTACTTATATGCATTAAAACTATTTGGAACTACTATTCCAAAAAGTTACCCCTTGATGAACCAACCATATTGTATGTGTCATTTGAACCTTCCCATTTTTACACCACCAGCAAAATCTAGAACAGTCTTAAGCTTCTTAGTGCCTTCCAAATGTGCTTTGGTTTCAGTTGCCAGCCAGCCTGAGAACTGAAGTCAGATATGCCTGGTAGACACAAGCTTGCAAGTCTGGTCATATTAATGTATGTATATTCTACCTATATTACGCCATGAAATTCAAAAGTGTTCATTCATTTATTTAGTATGGCTTCTGTGTTGCTCAACATATCAAAAGCTTTGAGCAACGTGGGTTCATGCCTCACGTTGGGTGCCACGCTGTCTCCTTAAGAGATGACCTCTGGGAAATGTAGTTTAGTTGTTAGTCAGTCCTATATCTTATCTAGTCAAAGTTAATTACAGGATGTCCAGGCTACGTGCCAGGGTTGTAAAAGCTTTTGTTTAATCAAGCATCATGCACGGATCGATTGGTATCTGTAACCATGCCTAGCTGAGATGGGGAATTATTCCTTTTTACCTATGAGAATGGACAGATATGAATATTATCGGATGTATGTACTGCAAAGTAAGTCTCTGCCAGAATAAATATTTGTTTAAAACCATATTCTGGCAACGTGAACTGAGATGCATTATAGTTCTGATCCAGATAGCATAAACTCCACGAAAATGGTTTAAAACAAATATTTATTGTCCAGGAATTCTAAGCAGAGACTTACTTTGCAGTAGATACTCATATGAACCCAGCCAATCTGCCTATAAGCCATGCCTGCTTAAAAAATTGCCAAAGAAAATTCTGAGGGGATATGTTCAAGGGGATGTCAGCTCTTTGAGGAAGACTATTCAAGAAGCATCTGCCATGAACATTACCTTTATTGTTAAGTTACACTACAGGTCTTTAGTTAATGATGGCAATTGGGACTAGCAATTCTGTCACCAAGTGACACAGTTATAAAGCAAGGTGTCACATGACCACACCAACTTGGCAGTTCCAGTCGAGGTTATTAAATAGATCCCAGATGGTCATTAAGCATGATGTTCCACAGTCACCATATGTGACTTCCTAGCAGCTTCCCCATTGGTTCTGCTTGTCAAAAGCTCTACATGAAAGTTGCAAAGGGTAATTCTGAGCTAGCAATGTGCTGCACCTGCCAAAAAAACCAATACACTGCTAGGCTACATTAACAGAGGGATAGAATCAAGATCATGTGAAGTCTTAATACCACTTTACATGCCTTGGTAAGGCCACACTTGGAATACTGCATCCAGTTTTGGTCACCATGATATAAAAAAAATGTTGAGACTCTAGAAAGAGTATAGAGAAAAGCAACAAAGATGATTAGGGGACTGGAGGCTAAAACATATAAGGAAGAGTTGCTGGAATTGGGTATGTCTAGTTTAAAGAAGAAAAGGACGGGGGGGGACATGATAGCAGCGTTCCAATATCTCAGAGGCTGCCTCAAAGAAGAGGGAGTCAAGCTATTCTCCAAAGCACCTGAAAGCAGAACAAGAAGCAACGGATGGAAACTAACTGAAGAGAGAAGCAACCTAGAACTAAGGAGAAATTTCCTGACAGTTAGAACAATTAATCAGTGGAACAACCTGCCTCCAGAAGCAGTGAATGCTCTAACACTGGAAGTTTTTAAGTAGAGATTGGACAGCCATTTGTCTGAAATGGTATAGGGTTTCCTGCCTGAGTAGGGGGTTGGACTAGATGACCTCCAAGGTCCCTTCCAACTTTATTATTATAATCTCATGACCGTGATGTAATTGTCAGCCAGGTGCCTCAATCCCAATCACGTGACCATGGGAACACTGCAACGGCTGCATATACAAGGAACAGTTGTAAATCTTGTTCAGCACCATTGTAGTTTTTTAATGGTCACTGAACAAATAGTATTAACCAAGGATTATCTGTAACAGAATCATCTGCAATCTGAAATTATCTTTCCACTCCCTTATTTTTATACTCTCCCGAAAACTATGGAGGAAGCCTTGTGAGGCACTTTCTCCATCCCATCCCTCCTTCAGACTCAGGTTTAGTTTATCTGACCATTACCTCAGCGAGGAGTAGGCAACCTTGGCTCTTTTATGACTCGTAGACTTCAACTCCATTCTGGGGATTGAAGTCCACGAGTCATAAAAGAGCCAAGGTTGCTTACTCCTGATCTAGGCCAGGGGTTTCCAATTGATTCATATTTATGAATATGAACTTTAAGATTTGGGGACTTCAACTCCCAGAATTCCTCAGCCAGCAAGTTTGGAGACCCCTGATCTAGGCTGTGATTCTTCCGCCTGTCTCCTCAAGTTATTCCCACATATCTTTAGAGAGATCACTCCTGCAAGGCCCTGTTTTTAATATTTGTAAATAGTTCTGCTAGTCCTTGAAGGCAGATCAATGAGCAGAACAGGGACATTTTCAATTTAGCTCCAAATCTACACTTTAAAAAAAAAATCTTACAAACTTTACTAAATTCTACATCACATCAAATTCTTCAACCATGTATTTTTAATGTATTTTTCTTTGAAAGAAACAATAAGGGAGGAGCAAGAAAAATACAGACCTCCGAAACCGCTCCAGTATGTGGGAAATATATTCAACTTCCCAGTTTGCTTAGTGACTATTCAAAGTTACAATAGCACTGAAAAAAGTGCCCCCCAAGTCACAGCCGAGCAAGACACCTGCCTGCCCGCCCGGCGGCGGCGCTCTTCCTCCTGTCCAAGGTTTTCATTGTTGTGAGCATTTCTGTTGAGGATTGGCAGTGGGAGTGGGGTGGGGGGGTGTTTGGTTTTTATCCCTCCCCCCAGCTGCTGGGTGGTTGCAGCAGGTTTTGATCACTTCACATGACCCTGGGACACTGTGACCGTCATAAATATGAATCAGTTGCCAAGCATCTGAATGTAAACCACAAGACCCTGGAGATGCTGCAACATTCCAGCTGATCAGCACTTCTTCTGGGCTCAGCAGAAGCACCAGGATCAGCGCCGAGCTCCAGCTGGAGCCTGGCGCTGATCCTGCGCTTCCGCTGAGCCCTGACAACCCTGCAGCTCCAGCCATCTGTCGCTCACACTTGTGCGGTGCTGCCACCGGTTCAGCTCATTCTCCTCCCCCACTACCACTTTTCTAGGATGCTCACAACCACCTGCCAGGTGCCAATGTACCACAGATGGTACCCGTACCCCTGGTTGAAAAGCCCTGATCTAAGCAATGTTGTCAGCCAGTCCAAAGATCAGAGTTTCTGGGTTTCCAAGCAAAAGCCACAAAACAAGATATCAGCAACAACACACACAAAACTCCAAGGAATCAGCATTTGTTCCTGACAAATGCCTCTCCCCACAGCGTCTCCTTAAATCTCAGTCTCCAGGTGTGCCTTGTGGAGAGGGGCGGGACGCTCTCCTCCTGAGTAGTTGAGCATGCCTGCGTTGTTCCCTCCTTCTTTCCACTCTCCGTGCTCTAGGATCAGGTGGGGGTGGCCCTTGCTCATCGCCTGAACTCTGTCTCTCCTGTTCATCCTGTCTCAATCCTGAAGGGCCCTGGCGTGCCTTGGCCTGCTCTTCCCCACATTCCTCTGAAACCACAGACACCTCTCCCTCAACCTCCATAGGGTCCCGTTCTAGTTCATTTTCCTCCACAGATTCAGGCTCTGATGGAGGCATGACAGCCACGCATGCTACTGTCTGTTTTGTTATTGTGGGCAGAGGCCAGAATGACAAGGAATCAGAAAATTGTGTGGTACTGCAAGCCTGGTGCTTCCTAAGTCTTGATCATGCATGTGCCTCTTTCTTATTTTCAGATGCAGCTTGGAAGCACCCTTCTGGGCAAAGTAGCACTGTGGTCTCCACTACATCTGCTCGTGTTCCAGCTACCCCTCGCCGTGGATTAATCCAAGTCACCACGCAAAGAGTTGTGCAGTTTCCTCAGTTGCCTAAGCCGGATCCAAGCCTGCCTGCCATGCCCCTTGCTTCCAGTCCACCTTGCCCCCGTCTTGGAAGCACCTGCCACCAGCTCCTGCCCAACAAGACTCGGCTGCGCTGGGGGGAACTTGAGCAGAGGCTGAGTTTTGTTTGGGCGCTGCATGTCTACGGCACTGGGGTGCTCTTTCTGCTGCTAAGCCTGTTGAGCTTGGCTTGCCTGGGGGTATCCCTTTCTTTGCACGGGTCGCAGCTCCCCTATGTCCTGGCTGCCAGTGCCCTGCTCCTGATGTTTGGCGTACTGCGGGCCACATTCTTCCTGGCTGACCCCTATGGCTCCCTGGGCCGGCTGCCTGCCCATGCTATGCGACTGTTGTACACTGCACCCTTCCCTCTGCTGCTGAGCACCTTCACTGTGCTTCTGCTCCGTCTGGTTCATCAGGCCCGGCTGCAGGTCTTGCCCCCCAGGTGGCAGAGCTTGTCCTTTTGGGCTGCACTGACCTCTCTACAGAGCATCGTGCTCTTGGGGGCTGACTTGTTATCCCCTCCAATGCACTCAGCCGTGTCTGTGGGACTCCACACTCTTTCCTGCACTGCCGGTCTCTGCCTCCTGCCAGCCACTGTGTTTGTGTACTGGCTGCTGCGGCACAGCCGGGGGATGGAGGGCACCCTGGAGCCAGGCATATGGCGGGAAGCCTGGGTGTTTTTGGCAAGCAGTGGGTTGATACTGCCATGCTGCGTCTTGCAATTTTGTGGGGTACTGTGGCTCTCAGGGGCATTGGGGCAGCCGGACATTTTCACTTGGGGCTGGTGGTTTGTGCAGTTCTGGTTCCGGATTGGCGAACTGGCACTCTCCTTTATCCTGGTCTCACTGGCTTGGCAGGCACTATGCCAGCACCACGACACCACCGAGCATTCTTGCTGGGCCAAGCTCCTGAGCTACTTCTGTGCCTACCGCAAGGCTGAGGTGCCAGAGTACCCCAACAATTGCTACAACTGGCCTGGCGGGGTCTTGGAGAAGATACCCAGTCACAACCTCAACAATAACTTGATCCTGAACTCCCGTGCCAGTGGGCTACTCTGGGCTCTCAAAGACAGCAACGACCTGCGAGTGGGAGCTGGCCAAGCTGCTAGCCCCTCTCCGAGGCATGCGGGCTACAGTCCCAAGTGCCCCAATGTGGCTGCGGCAGCAGTGATGGGCCGCTCCTACACCAGCATCTGTTTCGAGCGGGAGTCAGTTCTCTCGCTGGCTGAGCTGGAGTTCCGCCCTCCCTCGCCCATTAACCTGAGCCGCAGCATTGATGAAGCGCTCTTCCGCGAACATTTGGTGCGTGATTCCATCTTCCAACGCTCCAGCCTGCGCTTCCCGGCGCGCCATGACTCCTGTGCTTCACTGCGTGGCGACTGCTCCACACTGTCCCACGCAGCCCAGCCACTGCTGGCCCAGCCCCGTCGGAGCAGCGACCCTGATTGCCTGTACAGCTTAGCGCGGACCAGCTCAGTGGGAGATCTTGTCAGCCAAGGCCTGGCCAGCGAGCCACTCACAGACACATCCCTGGGCAGCTTCTCGCGTACCTCCTTCTCCCGGGCATCCCTGAAAATCAGCTGGAACCCCTGGCGCCATGGGGTGTCCTCTCCCGAAAGCCTGCCCTCGGAGGAGCTGCCCAGCCAACCGCTCCAGGAGCAGGCAGAGGATCTCCCTCCGGCGCTGTCCGGCAGTGCGCCAAACTCCGAACGTGAGGCCCGGAAGAGTTTTTTGGCGCTCAGCAAACAAGTAGATTCCCGTAGCCTCTCAAGTGATACCATTGAATTGTGAGCTGGAACGTGGGGCTAAAAGCCTGCCTGCCATGGGGAATGAGAAGTCTGCTGGGAGGCTGGGGAGTGGGGCTCAGAGCAATTCCACTTTTTTAAAAGCCGTGGGGCTTTTGCAGCCCCAACCGTTTGTGAAATGGACCCAGAGTGGGTGCCGGGCCAGCCTCCCTTGTAGTGCCCACCATGTAATAATGAGTAAAAGCACACCTTACGCTTGCTACCCTCCCAGTTTTAAGAGCTGTATTGTAGCAACAGTCAGATTCCTGGAAACACTGCAGCGTGAATGGTGAAGGAAGAAAGACATAGTTTGTTTCTGGCATTGTGGCCCAAGAAAGATGCCCTTAGAGAGGATGCAGGGTGGGGCAAGGAAGCATTCAGCCAGGGGATGGGCGTGGGTCTAGGGGAGCTTTGCATGCTGAACACCCCCTCCCCCTTAAGACACAATGGCATAAACCAGCGATTCTCAGCCTCATCAGCTTTTAAGATACAGGTACAGTCCTTAACAACAGTTCATTTAATGACCAAAGTTAACAGTGGCACTGAAAAAAGTGACTTATGACCATTTTTCACACCACCGTTGCTACATCCCCACAGTCATGTGACAAAATCTCAGTTGCTTTGCAACTGGTTCATATTTATGACGGTTGCAGTATCTGGGGCCACATGATCCCGTTTTGCGACCTTCTGACAAGCAAAGTCAATGGGGAAGCCGGATTCACTTAATAACCGTGTTACTAACTTAACAACCACAGTAATTCACTTAACACCTGTGGCAAGAAAGGTTGTAAAATGGGGCAAAACTCACGTAACAAAACGTCTTGCTTAACAACAGAAATTTTGGGCTCGCTTGCAATCGTAAATTGAGGACTACTAACCTGCATTGGCATGTTAGCTGGAGAATTCTGGGAGTTAAAGTCCTTGCATCGGAGAAGATAGTAATACAGTAGCAAGGCTGGGAGGGAATTTGACCCAAGTCTTGTGGTGCCAATGAAGGGATGATAACAACCCTGAGCTTATTTGACAATGATCAAAGAGGTAATCAGGTGGAGCTCTATAACATGCTATTTGTCTTATGAATCATCAAACTGGTTGAGCAGGGGGTCTTCAGACTTGGCCCTTTTATGACTCGTGGACTTCAACTCCCAGAATTCTCCAGCTGGCATGCCTTAGAAAAATGCTGGCTTGTTTCAAAATCTTCCTTTACATCAGGGGTTTTCAAACTTGGCCCTTTTATGACTTGTGGACTTCAACCCCTAGAATTCCTCAGCCAGCAACGCTGGCTGAGGAATTCTGGGAATTGAAGACCACAAGTCATAAAAGGGCCAAGTCTGAAAACCCCTGTGGTTGAGCATCTGTAGTTCAAAGGGTGGGGTTTAATTCTGCTGCTTCACCTTTTTGTTTGGAAAGCTCCCTCTGTAAGTCTTATGATTGGGGCAGAAAATGTGAACTGTAGATAATTTCTCCTTGGCTCCCAAAATAAGTGTGACCTTTCCCCATCCTGTTGCACAGATGCAGCTATTGAATGTCTAGATACGTTTTTCAGATGCTACAGGATTGATCTTTTTCTTAAAAAAGAAGTTTTCAGAGCCTCTTTTGGCAGTCCAGTGTCTGTGCACCTTTTAATCCACATTCTAACAGGTAGTCCTCAACTTATGTTCAAAGTTACACCGGCAATGAAAAAAATAACTTAGGACCATTTTTTCCCACACTTAACAACTGTTGCAGCATCCCCATGGTCATGTGATCAAAATTCAGATGCTTGACAACTGGGATGTGTTCATGACAGTTGCAGTGTCCCGGGATCATGGGAACCCGTTTTGTGACTTTCTGTCAATGGGGAAACCAGATTTACTTAATATCCGTGTGACTAACAACTGCAGTGATTCACTTAACACTTAACTGTAACAAGAAAGGTCTTAAAATGGGGCAAAACTCACTTAACAATTATTTTGCTTAGCAATGGAAATGTTGAGCTCAGTTATGGTTGTAAGTCAAGGACTACTTGTATCCCACTATTTATTTTTTGAATCCAAATCCAGAGCTTGCCTGAAATTCAAACCTCGATCTGGAGTCTGAGTGGTGATGGCTGGTGGAGAACAAGAGTTGTACGCTGGAGTTGAAGCTGTAGAGATAATGTTTCTTCTAATAGCACAACTTGTATTTGCCCGGTATTATCTTATCAGTTGCTGCAGTGACAGAAGAGAAGATGGTTCAAGCTGTCCAGTTCTGACATTGAACGGAGGCTGCTGAATGTTATATGTGGTCTATTTGTGCCAAAATAAAATAAAATAAAAACTTCTGCTGGAGGATCACATGTCTTAAAGTCTGCTTTTTATTCCCATTTTAAATAGGGAAGGCTTACGTCATCTCTTTAATGGTAGTGCAGAGTGATGGTAAATGGCTGAAAAATTAATGCAGTTAAATCGTAGCAATTAATTGAAAGTTGGGTTGAATCACCTGGCCCAATACAGCTTCTATTTTATTTTCAACCCCAGGGCTGACTGGCCACTAGATTTGCTGACGTGGCTCGGTTATACCAGGGATAGGCAACCTTGGCTCTTTTATGACTCGTGGACTTCAACTCCCAGAATTCCTGAGCCAGCCATGCTGAGGGGAAAGGGGGAGGTTTCCATGGTGGCTCAGGAATTCTGGGAGTTGAAGTCCACGAGTCAAGATTGCCTACCCTGGGTTAGACCCTTGACGTAAGCGTCTTCTGTAACTTATTTATTTATTTATTTATGAGACTTATATACCGCTTTAAGTGCACCTCTCTAAGCGGTGTACACCAGTAAGCAATGTATGTGTGTGTGTATATATATATATATATATATATATATATATATATATATATATATACACATATATATACACATATACATATATATATATATATATATATATACATATATATATATGTGTGTATATATATATATATATATATATATATATATATATATATATATATTTACATTGCCCCCAACAATCTGGGTCCTCATTTTACCTACCTCGGAAGGATGGAAAGCTGAGTCAACCTTGAGCTGGTGAGATTTGAACTGCTGACCTGCTGAACACAGCTAAAGTGGCCTGCAGTACTGCACTCTAACTGCTGCGTCACCTCGGCTCATTTCAGTGGGTATTCCATCATTTTATTTTTCTATCCATGTAGCTTTCTTAATAAAATACAGGAGTATTTTTGCCATTGCCTTCTTCCACGCCCAACAAATTGATGGCCACTAAGGTGATCATTGGCCTCTTCCTATATCATTGGTACCCAATGTAGGTGTCTGCTTGCTTTAGCTGGGCAGTTGGGTTGATCTTCAATGATCTTGCTAGGAATACAGGCAGTCCTCGTCTTACACAGTTCCTTTAGTGACCGTTCCAAGTTACGAAGGCACTGAAAAAAGGGACCGTTTTTCTCACTTATGAAAGTATCCCCATGGTCACGTGATCAAAATCCAGATGTTGGGGAATTATTCACATTGATGACAATTGCAGTGTCCCGGGGTCATGTGACCCCCTTTTCAATCTTCTGACAAGCTAAGTTAATGGGGAAGCCAGATTCACTTAACTGTGGCAAGAAAGGCAAAATGGGGCAAAATTCACTTAACAACTCAGTTGTAGTCATATGTGGAGGACTACCTGTATAGCCTCTGAGCAGATGCCTCTAAGAGTCTTTGCTCATCCTTCCCAGGAATACCCCAACACCACCACCACAATGACTTGGCAGGACTTTATTATTTGACAATACCTAAAATCAGTTCAATATAAATATGAGCTTGAACTGCAGCTTTACTTCTTCCTTGCTATCTAGAACAGTGGTTCTCAACCTTTTTAATGCCGCGACCCCCAGTAGTCGAGGACTACTCAACCGGTCGTAAGTCGACTACTCAACTGGTGCAGCACCGTTTGCAGAATGGGACTTTTGGCGGGCTCAGCAGGGCAGAGACAATTCCTATTGGCTTTTGAAAGCCAATAGAATTAGACTCTATTCAAGAGAGTCTATTCTATTGGCTTTCAAAAGCCAATAGAATAAAAGGGAGTAGCACAGCTAAGGAAAAGGGGGAAGAAATGGCGGACTGCATTGTTTGGCGACCCCCATGAAATGGTCGTTCGACCCCAAATGGGGTCCTGTCCCACAGGTTGAGAACCACTGATCTAAAAGTATTGTTTTACCTTTTCAGCAGGAAGAATCCCTCAGTGGGAATAATCTACTCAGCACTCCAGGGAAGGAAGGACATAAGATTTTTGCCAGTTCATCTTTTCCCAGTCTTCTCCAGGAGTTCCTCCACCCTCCCAAGCATCCAAGGACAACAAAGGAGGGGATAGTTCAGGATCAGTGGTGGGATTCAAATATGGGAACAACCGGTTCTCTGTGTGGAGGCTGCTTCTGGAAGTACATTCTGGGCCTGGGCAACAAAAAAATTAGCTACCAGTTCTGCCAAAGTGGTGCAAACCAGCTATATCCCACCACTGTTCAGGATGTGTGTTCTTCTCCACTGAACGCTGTCAATATTGCACCATTAAGTTGGTTCTATGAAAAGTCTACTTGTTCTTTCCTTCCTTTTAGAAAGACACCCCAACCAGCAGCAGCACCTTCTCTAGGGTGTCAGAAGGTTGAATCATAACAACTGGATTAATGTTTGTTAGCTTGAGATGTTTTGCTGCTCATCCAAGCAGCTTCATTAGCATTTTGGGGAGAGAACCCCTGTGGAGGGTGTGGCAAGACTTGGTGCATTCCAACAACCTCTCTGCCTGACTTGCTCTGACTGATGAAGCTGCTTGGATGAGCAGCTAAATGTCTCAAGCTAACAAAAATTAGTCCAGTTGCTAAGATTCAAGCTTCTGGCACATTTGCCCGATGACTAAGAGTCTTCATCAACACATCTTATCTAATATTGACATTAGGGAGAGCTCTTTCGTCAGCTAAACAACAGATTCATATTTTAGTGAAGATTGCTAAAGTGCTTGCCTAGCTCTATGTAAAATAACAGCAGTGAATATCTATGACACCATAGATGCAGTGCAGAGAGTGGTGAGAATGGCCGAAAAGATCATGGGCAGTTCCCTTCCTCCCATCCAGGACATAGCACAGAAGCACTGCTTGAGCAGGGTCCGTAAGATTATCTGGGACACTACACATCCTCTTCACGGCCTGTTTTCCTTGTTACCTTCTGGGCGGAGGCTTCGTGGTATCTGAAGCAGAACATCCAGATTCAGCCAAGAGTTTCATTCCATACAGCATTAACCTTGCAAATTCTCAAGCTTCCTCCTTCCATTATATATTCAAGATGGACAATATTTAATATTTATTTCCTACGTATATTAGGGATGTGGGTCTATATATATGCTGTTCATAGTATGTTTAGGTGTGTGTCATATGTGTGTTTCACTTTGAGAGCGGGCAACTAAATTTCATTTTTGATGTATGCCATTATGCCCACAGTATAAAAATGACAATAAAGGTTATCTTATCTTATCTTATCTTATCTTATCTTATCTTATCTTATCTTATCTTATCTTATCTTATCTTATCTTATCTTATCTTAGGCTAAGTCAGTCAATGCATCTATCAAGTGCAGCATTATTTCAGTATTGATGGATGCTGGATATCTATTATCTTGCTGTAAGAGACATTTTAGCTGCACGTTTCAAATACTGATTACCAGAACCTTTTCAAATGCTTCCTACAAATTTTCTGGCATGGAAGCCATTTCAGCTGCACATTTGTTTGTGGCGGAATGACCTTGCATACAAACTTGACATAAAAGTGTTTGCTAAAAAGTCAAGATGACCGTAGAACTTCTATGCCCAGATTAGTTCTTTCTTGCAACCTTACTCAGTGTAATAAAATGTGCAGATAAAAGAAATTACAAATCTGTAACGTTAATAACCAAGGTAGTGTGTCAGGATGGATTTTTTTTATTTCTTTATTTTAAAGTACACTGTACTCTGTCCTATGTGAAAGATAGCAATGAATGCCAGTAGTTTAATCTGCTACTAATAATAGTTATGATGACAAAAATGAGGGTGGGCAGTGAATCAACTACGGCAGGGCTTGTCAACCAGTGGTATGCGTACCACTTATGGTACGTGACCACCTGGCTTGTGGTACGCAGCGTTGCCTTCCTCTCCCCCTGCGGCATCGCCTCCCCCCCCCCGCTCCATTCCTTCCCACCTCACTTGTTTGTGGAAAATATGCTGCTTGGCGGCAGCCTGCACGAACTTTACTGAATGTGTCCTGCAGAAGGCGTGTGAAAAGGCAGGTGCAGAGCAAGGCCCTGCCCTCCCCAGGAACTCATTGTGCAGCAACTGGTTTGACTTCTCGTGCACTCAGATCAGCGAAGGGGAGGCCGCTGCAGCGCCAAACTCCTGTGCCCTTCAGCTGGCAACCACCCGAACCTGCGCTTGTCAGCTGGGAGGTTTGGCGCCGGCGCCAGCTGCCGGTCTCCTTTGCCACCCCGCATGTCGTCCTCAACCCCTCCCCCAGCCTGTTCATGTTGAGCCCACGGGGGCTTGAGAGGGAGAGAGGGAGGGAAGGAGGAAGGGACTCCTGCTCCTCTCCTAAGGTTCAAAGCATGATCAGCTTCCCAAGGGCGCCACAATCCCAATTCATGTGTTTCTGCCATACCTCCTCGGTGCTCTCGGGAACGGGGCAGGCAGAAGAAAGCTTGGCTAGGCTAGACAAAGAAAAGCCACGGAGCCACGAGCTTAGATCGCAGGCAGGCCGGGGAAGGGGGTGAAAAAGAGGAAGGGGATTGGGAGAGAGGAAATGCCAAGCTTGTCCTCGCCACTCCCAAGAACCTCCTGCGCCACCTCACAGGAACACCTGGTTTCAGATTTACGCCACAAAAGTTTTTCTCGCGCAGAGGAGAGAGGAAAAACAATTGTGGAACACTCGGGAATCCCTTGCAAGGCACCATCTACTTTGGTGCTTATTTCCTAATGCCTTCCCCCTGTGTTTTCTGCTCCACCCCGAATTCGCCTCCCTTCCACTCTCCTTACGCAGCCATCTATGGTCTTAATACAGCCCTAAGTCTGTCTCGCTTTCAACACCCCCTAAAATTCTTCATTCAGGCAGGCTTCCAGAATTCAGCTGGCAGGATGCAGGTAACCCCTCCCCACTGTCCTGCCGCCTCCCAGGGCACCACGCTGCTCCGCATCCTGCGCCTCCATGCCTCAAGCCTCTGTGGCACAGAACTGCTGGCGTTATGCTTAGGCAGAAGATTTTTTCTTTTACAGATGGGGTGGGTGGGCCTGACATTCGTGGGCAAGCAGGACCCTGCGTGTCAAGCTGCCACCTCCCTTTGGCCCTCCATGCCAGATGGCTCTGTCACCAGACCTCCCAGCTGATGGGCCCAGGTCCAGGAGTCACCAGCTGACGGGTGCAGGAGTTCGGCGCTGTGGCGGCCTCCCCTTCACCCTCCGCACCGGCCAAAGCTTTGGCTGATGTTCCAGCTGACGGGCGCAGGTCCGGGGGTCACCAGCTGACAGGCGCAGGAGGTAGGTGCCGCGGCGGCCTCCTAGCCACCTGCTTCTTTGGCTGGAGCAGTTGCCAGGGGTTGCCTGCCCGCGAATGTCGGGCCCACCCGCCCCATCTGTAAAAGAAAAAGTCTTACGCCCAAGCATAACTTTTAAGGATTTTAAGGATCTTTGAGAGGGAGAGAGAGAGAGGGAGAGAAAGAGGGAAAGAGAAATAGAGAGAGGGAGAGAGAGAAAGGGAGAGGGAGAGAGAGAGAGAGGAGAGAAAGAGGAAGAGAGAAAGAGGGTGACAGGGAGAGATAGAGAGAAAGAAGGAGTGAGAGGAGAGAGAAAGGGAGACGGAGAGAGAAAAAGAAAGGGAGACAGGGAGAGAAAGGGAGAGAGAAAGAGACAGGGAGGGAGAGAGAAAGAGACAGGGAGGGAGAAAGAAAGGGAGAGAGGGAAAGAGAAAGGGAGAGAGAACGAAAGAGAGGGAGAGAGAGAAAGAAGGAGAGAGATTAAATTAGTAACATGGTTGTTCATTGAATCTGGTTTCCTCACTAACTTTGCTTGTCACAAGGTTGCAAAAGGTGATCACATGACCCTGGAACAATGTGACCATCATAAATAAGAATCGGTTGCCAAGCATACAAATGTAAATCACATGACCCTGGGGATGCTGCAATGGTCATAAGTGTGAAAAATGGTTATACGTCACTTTTTCCAGTGCCGTTGTAACTTTGAACAGTCACCAAGCAAACTGTTGTAAGTTGAGGACTACCTGTACTTTATCACTTTTTTCCATTTTTTTTTTGTCATCAAGCTTTTGACATCTTGCTGGGTGACTGGTGGTACTCGAATGTTGCCATATTCTAAAAGTGGTACAATCGGTGAAAAGGTTGAAAAGCCCTGAACTACAGTATATTAGGAGAGTGGAGGCTAAATGAAGAACAGTTGCAGGAATTAAGTATGTCTGGTTTAATGAAGAGAAGGACTAGGGGTGACATGATCTTTCAAGATTTGAGTGGCTGCCACAAAGAAGAGGGGGTCAACTTATTCTCCAAAGCACCTGAAGGCAGGACAAGAAGCAATGGATGGAAACTAATCAAAGAGAGAAGCAACCTAGAACTAAGGAGAAATTTCCTGACAGAACAATTAATCAGTGGAATGACTTGCTTCCTGAAGTTTAGGGTACTCCAACACTGGAAGTTGTTAAGAAGAGATTGGACAACCATTTGCCTAAAATGGTATAGGGTTTCCTGCCTGAGCAGGGGGTTGGGCTAGAAGACCTCCATGGCCCCTTCCAACTCTGTTATTCTGAAGTGGCACATTTAATGTTTGCACTGCTGCATTTTAAGAGAAGCTTTGTACAGTTTCGTTTTCTTCGTAAAAGGGTTGATTTGCAATTCAAAGATAATTATCAGCAGCAGCAAAAATATCAGGAGCATCAAGTCTCTGGAGTTCTTATGAAGTGGATAGGGGAGGGAGGAAAACTGCGAGAAACAAAACTGTGCAATTGGATCATAGTTTTTAAAAAGAACAAAACATCCTATAAGATTCTCAATTGATTATGCATCCATTTACATATCAAAGACTTTCAATGAAACAATTTGATTAGGATTTTTAATCATTCTCCTAACAACCTTAAGAGATGAACAGTTGCATTGAATTTACAAATAAACAGGAATTTTCTACCATGTAAACGTTTATATATCTTCCCAGGAGATTATATATCTGGAATCAAAGTAAAATGGTTATTTCTTATTAATGGCTCTAGTCAAATATTATCTCACAGATGAGCTTTTGATTGCAGTTCTCTCACTCTGTGTCTCATATCTACCAATGATCTATCAGTCATCTGTATTTATAATCCTCTCTTACCATCTCTCCAGCTATTATCTATCATCTAGGGCTAGGGTTAGGAGGGCACTGAGGTTTCTGGCTTGCACAATATATTTTTCCTGGTAAAATACATGGGAAAACCCCATTGGAGGAAAATTCCACGTAGGCTTAGAGTTAGATCACCATGAATTCGTAGAGCAAAATGGACATTGCCAAGAAAATCAGAGTGCTTGGGTATGGTTAGGAGGGCATTTACTTTTCTACCGTGCTCTATCTATGTTTCCTGGTAAAATACAAGGGAAAATCCCATTGTAGGAAAATGCCACTTAGGGTTAGGGTTAGGTCACCATTAACCCGTGCAGAAAAATAGACATCGCCAACAAACCCGGAGTGCTTGGGTATGGTTAGGAGGGCACTTACTTTTCTAACCTGCCCTATCTATGTTTCCTGATAAAATACATGGGAAAATCCCATTGTAGGAAAATTCCACTTAGGGTTAGGGTTAGGTAAACATGAAGTCGTTTAGCAAAATGGATATCGCCAACAAACTCGGGATACTTGGGTATCGGTATGGTCACCATGAACTCGCAGAGCAAAATGGACATTGCTAACAACCTCAGAGTGCTTGGGTATGGTTAGGAGGGCACTGACTTTTCTAGCCTGCCCTCTCTATGTTTCCTGGTAAAATACATGTAAAAATGCCATTGTAGGAAAATTCCACGTAGGGTTAGGGTTAGATCACTATGAACTCAGAGAGCAAAACAAAAATCGCCAACAAACTCGGAGTGCATGGGTATGGTTAGGAGGGCACTGACCTTTCTAGCATGACCTATGTTTCCTCGTAAAGTATATGGGAAAATCCCATTGGAGGAAAATTCCACTTAGGTTTAGGGTTAGGTCACCATGAACTCAGAGAGCAAAATAGACATTGCCAACAAATTCGGGATATTTGGGTATGATTAGGAGGCCATTTACTTTTCTAGGCCAACAAACCAGGAGTGCTTGGGTATGGTTAGGAGGGCACTGACTTTTCTAGCCTTCCCTATCTATCTTTCCTGGTAAAATATATGGGAAAATTCCATTGGAGGAAAATTCCACTTAGGGTTCGGTCACCATGAACTCGTAAAGCAAAATAGACATTGCCAACAAACTCAGGATACTTGGGTATGGGTAGGAGGGCATTTACTTTTCTAATCTGCGCTATGTATGTTTCCTGGTAAAATACATGGGAAAATCCCATCGGAGGAAAATTCCACTTGGGTTTAGGGTTAGGTCACCATGAACTCAGAGAGCAAAATGGACATTGCCAACAAACCAGGAGTGCTTGGGTATGGTCATGAGGGCACTGACTTTTCTAGCCGCCCCTATCTATCTTTCCTGGTAAAATAAATGGGAAAATCCCATTGGAGGAAAATTCCACTTACGGTTACGGTTAGGTCACAATGAACCCGTAGAGCAAAATGAACATCGCCAACAATCTTAGAGTGTTTGGGTATGGTTAGGAGGGCCCTGAGCTTTCTAGCTTGCCCCATCTATGTTTCCTGGTAAAATACATGGGAAAATCCCATTGGAGGAAAATTCCACTTAGGGTTAGGGTTTGGTAACCATGAAGTCGTAGAGCAAAATGGACATCGCCAACAAACTCGGAGTGTTGGGGTATGGTTAGGAGGGCATTTATTTTTCTAAGCTGTGCCATCTATGTTTCCTGGTAAAATACAGGGGAATATCCCATTGGAGGAAAATTCCACTTAGGGTTTGGTCACCATGAACTCGTAGAGGAAAATGGACATTGCCAACAACTTCAGAGTGCTTGGGTATGGTTAAAAGGGCACTGACTTTCCTAGCTTGCCGTACCTATGTTTCCTGGTAAAATACATGGGAAAATCCCATTGTAGGAAAATGCCACTTAGGGTTAGGGTTAGGTCACCATTAACCCGTGCAGAAAAATAGACATCGCCAACAAACCCGGAGTGCTTGGGTATGGTTAGGAGGGCACTTACTTTTCTAGGCTGCGCTATCTATGTTTCCTGGTAAAATACAAGGGAAAATCCCATTGTAGGAAAATTCCACTAAGGGGTTAGGGTTAGGTAAACATGAAGTCGTAGAGCAAAATGGACATCGCCAACAAACTCGGGATACTTGGTTATAGTTAGGAGGGCATTTAGTATTCTAAGCTCCGCTATCTTTGTTTCCTGGTAAAATACATGCGAACATTCCTTTGGAGGAAAATTCCACATAGGGTTAGGGTTAGATCACCATGGTGGGCATTTACTTTTCTAGCTTGCCCAATCTATGTTTCCTGGTAAAATACATGGGAAAATCCGATTGGAGGAAAATTCTTCTTAGGGTTCAGTCACGATGAACTCGTAGGGCAAAATGGACATCGCC
Source organism: Crotalus tigris (assembly GCF_016545835.1). Taxonomy (NCBI): domain Eukaryota; kingdom Metazoa; phylum Chordata; class Lepidosauria; order Squamata; family Viperidae; genus Crotalus; species Crotalus tigris. The sequence continues at coordinate 316,663 of NW_024100485.1, forward strand.
AACAAACTCAGAGTGCTTGGGCATGGTTACTGGGCATTTACTTTTCTAGCCTGCTCCCTCTATGTTTCTTGGTAAAATACATGGGAAAATCCCATTGGAGGAAAATTCCACGTAGGGTTAGGGTTAGGTAACCATGAAGTCGAAGAGCAAAATGGACATCGCCAACCAACCCGGAGTGCTTGCGTATGGTTAGGAGTGCATTTACTTTTCTAGGCTGCGCTATCTATGTTTCCTGGTAAAATACATCGGAAAATCCCATTGGAGGAAAATTCCACTTAGGGTTAGGGTTAGGTAACCATGAAGTCGTAGAGCAAAATGGACATCGCCAACAAACTCGGAGTGTTGGGGTATGGTTAGGAGGGCATTTACTTTTCTAAGCTGCGCCATCTATGTTTCCTGGTAAAATACATGGGAAAATCCCATTGGAGGAAAATTCCACTTAGGGTTTGGTCACCATGAACTCGTAGAGGAAAATGGACATCGCCAACAAACTCAGTTTACTTGGGTAAGGTTAGGAGGGCATTTACTTTTCTAGGCTACACTATCCATGTTTCCTGGTAAAATACATGGGAAAATCGTATTGGAGGAAAATTCCACTTAGGGTAAGGGTTAGGTAACCATGAAGTCGTAGAGCAAAATGGACATTGCCAACAAACTCGGAGTGTTGGGGTATGGTTAGGAGGGCATTTTCTTTTCTAAGCTGCGCCTCTATGTTTCCTGGTAAAATACATGGGAAAATCCCATTGGAGGAAAATTCCACTTAGGGTTAGGGTTAGGTCGCCATGAACTTGTAGAGGAAAATGGACATCGCCAACAAACCCGGAGTACTTGGGTATGGTTAGGAGTGCATTTACTTTTTTAGGCTGCGCTATCTATGTTTCCTGGTAAAATACATGGGAAAATCCCATTGGAGGAAAATTCCACTTAGGGTTAGGGTTAGGTAACCATGAACTCGTAGAGCAAAATGGACATCGCCAACAAACTCAGTTTACTTGGGTAAGGTTAGGAGGGCATTTACTTTTCTAGCCTGCTCCCTCTATGTTTGCTGGTAAAATACATGGAAAATCCAATTGGAGGAAAATTCCACTTAGGGTTCAGTCACCATGAACTTGTAGGGCAAAATGGACATCGCCAACAAACTCAGAGTGCTTGGGTATGGTTAGTGGGCATTTACTTTTCTAGGCTACGCTATCTATGTTTCCTGGTAAAATACATGGGAAATCCCATTGGAGGAAAATTCCACTTAGGGTTAGGATTAGGTAACTATGAACTCGTAGAGCAAAATGGACATCGCCAACAAACTCAGTTTACTTGGGTAAGGTTAGGAGGGCATTTACTTTTCTAGCCTGCTCCCTCTATGTTTCCTGGAAAAATACATGGAAAATCCAATTGGAGGAAAATTCCACTTAGGGTTCAGTCACCATGAACTTGTAGGGCAAAATGGACATCGCCAACAAACTCAGAGTGCTTGGGTATGGTTAGTGGGCATTTACTTTTCTAGGCTACGCTATCTATGTTTCCTGGTAAAATACATGAGAAAATCCCATTGGAGGAAAATTCCACTTAGGGTTAGGATTAGGTAACCATGAACTCGTAGAGCAAAATGGACATCGCCAACAAACTCAATTTACTTGGGTAAGGTTAGGAGGGCATTTACTTTTCTAGGCTACACTATCTATGTTTCCTGGTAAAATACATGGGAAAATCGTATTGGAGGAAAATTCCACTTAGGGTTAGGATTAGGTAACCATGAAGTCGTAGAGCAAAATGGACATTGCCAACAAACTCAGAGTGTTGGGGTATGGTTAGGAGGGCATTTACTTTTCTAAGCTGCGCCATCTATGTTTCCTGGTAAAATACATGGGAAAATCCCATTGGAGGAAAATTCCACTTAGGGTTTGGTCACCATGAACTCGTAGAGGAAAATGGACATCGCCAACAAACTCAATTTACTTGGGTAAGGTTAGGAGGGCATTTACTTTTCTAGGCTACACTATCCATGTTTCCTGGTAAAATACATGGGAAAATCGTATTGGAGGAAAATTCCACTTAGGGTTAGGGTTAGGTAACCATGAACTCGTAGAGCCAAATGGACATCGCCAACAAACTCAGTTTACTTGGGTAAGGTTAGGAGGGCATTTACTTTTCTAGCCTGCTCCCTCTATGTTTCCTGGTAAAATACATGGAAAATCCAATTGGAGGAAAATTCCACTTAGGGTTCAGTCACCATGAACTTGTAGGGCAAAATGGACATCGCCAACAAACTCAGAGTGCTTGGGTATGGTTAGTGGGCATTTACTTTTCTAGGCTACGCTATCTATGTTTCCTGGTAAAATACATGGGAAAATCCCATTGGAGGAAAATTCCACTTAGGGTTAGGATTAGGTAACTATGAACTCGTAGAGCAAAATGGACATCGCCAACAAACTCAGTTTACTTGGGTAAGGTTAGGAGGGCATTTACTTTTCTAGCCTGCTCCCTCTATGTTTCCTGGTAAAATACATGGAAAATCCAATTGGAGGAAAATTCCACTTAGGGTTCAGTCACCATGAACTTGTAGGGTAAAATGGACATCGCCAACAAACTCAGAGTGCTTGGGTATGGTTAGTGGGCATTTACTTTTCTAGGCTACGCTATCTATGTTTCCTGGTAAAATACATGAGAAAATCCCATTGGAGGAAAATTCCACTTAGGGTTAGGATTAGGTAACCATGAACTCGTAGAGCAAAATGGACATCGCCAACAAACTCAATTTACTTGGGTAAGGTTAGGAGGGCATTTACTTTTCTAGGCTACACTATCTATGTTTCCTGGTAAAATACATGGGAAAATCGTATTGGAGGAAAATTCCACTTAGGGTTAGGGTTAGGTAACCATGAAGTCGTAGAGCAAAATGGACATTGCCAACAAACTCGGAGTGTTGGGGTATGGTTAGGAGGGCATTTTCTTTTCTAAGCTGCGCCTCTATGTTTCCTGGTAAAATACATGGGAAAATCTCATTGGAGGAAAATTCCACTTATGGTTAGGGTTAGGTCATGATGAACCCGTACAGCAAAATGGACATCGCCAACAAGCCCTAAGTGCTTGGGCATGGTTAGGAGGGCACGGACCTTTCTAGCATGACCCATCTATGTTTCCTGGTAAAATACATGGGAAAATCCCATTGGAGGAAAATTCCACTTAGGGTTAGGTCGCCATGAACCTGTAGAGCAAAATGGACATAGCCAACAAACCCGGAGTGCTTGCGTATGGTTAGGAGTGCATTTACTTTTCTAGGCTGCGCTATCTATGTTTCCTGGTAAAATACATCGGAAAATCCCATTGGAGGAAAATTCCACTTAGGGTTAGGGTTAGGTAACCATGAAGTCGTAGAGCAAAATGGACATCGCCAACAAACTCGGAGTGTTGGGGTATGGTTAGGAGGGCATTTACTTTTCTAAGCTGCGCCATCTATGTTTCCTGGTAAAATACATGGGAAAATCCCATTGGAGGAAAATTCCACTTAGGGTTTGGTCACCATGAACTCGTAGAGGAAAATGGACATCGCCAACAAACTCAGTTTACTTGGGTAAGGTTAGGAGGGCATTTATTTTCTAGCCTGCTCCCTCTATGTTTCCTGGTAAAATACATGGGAAAATCCAATTGGAGGAAAATTCTTCTTAGGGTTCAGTCACGATGAACTCGTAGGGCAAAATGGACATCGCCAACAAACTCAGAGTGCTTGGGCATGGTTACTGGGCATTTACTTTTCTAGCCTGCTCCCTCTATGTTTCTTGGTAAAATACATGGGAAAATCCCATTGGAGGAAAATTCCACGTAGGGTTAGGGTTAGGTAACCATGAAGTCGAAGAGCAAAATGGACATCGCCAACAAACCCGGAGTGCTTGCGTATGGTTAGGAGTGCATTTACTTTTCTAGGCTGCGCTATCTATGTTTCCTGGTAAAATACATCGGAAAATCCCATTGGAGGAAAATTCCACTTAGGGTTAGGGTTAGGTAACCATGAAGTCGTAGAGCAAAATGGACATCGCCAACAAACTCGGAGTGTTGGGGTATGGTTAGGAGGGCATTTACTTTTCTAAGCTGCGCCATCTATGTTTCCTGGTAAAATACATGGGAAAATCCCATTGGAGGAAAATTCCACTTAGGGTTTGGTCACCATGAACTCGTAGAGGAAAATGGACATCGCCAACAAACTCAGTTTACTTGGGTAAGGTTAGGAGGGCATTTACTTTTCTAGGCTACACTATCCATGTTTCCTGGTAAAATACATGGGAAAATCGTATTGGAGGAAAATTCCACTTAGGGTAAGGGTTAGGTAACCATGAAGTCGTAGAGCAAAATGGACATTGCCAACAAACTCGGAGTGTTGGGGTATGGTTAGGAGGGCATTTTCTTTTCTAAGCTGCGCCTCTATGTTTCCTGGTAAAATACATGGGAAAATCCCATTGGAGGAAAATTCCACTTAGGGTTAGGGTTAGGTCGCCATGAACTTGTAGAGGAAAATGGACATCGCCAACAAACCCGGAGTACTTGGGTATGGTTAGGAGTGCATTTACTTTTTTAGGCTGCGCTATCTATGTTTCCTGGTAAAATACATGGGAAAATCCCATTGGAGGAAAATTCCACTTAGGGTTAGGGTTAGGTAACCATGAACTCGTAGAGCAAAATGGACATCGCCAACAAACTCAGTTTACTTGGGTAAGGTTAGGAGGGCATTTACTTTTCTAGCCTGCTCCCTCTATGTTTCCTGGAAAAATACATGGAAAATCCAATTGGAGGAAAATTCCACTTAGGGTTCAGTCACCATGAACTTGTAGGGCAAAATGGACATCGCCAACAAACTCAGAGTGCTTGGGTATGGTTAGTGGGCATTTACTTTTCTAGGCTACGCTATCTATGTTTCCTGGTAAAATACATGGGAAAATCCCATTGGAGGAAAATTCCACTTAGGGTTAGGATTAGGTAACTATGAACTCGTAGAGCAAAATGGACATCGCCAACAAACTCAGTTTACTTGGGTAAGGTTAGGAGGGCATTTACTTTTCTAGCCTGCTCCCTCTATGTTTCCTGGAAAAATACATGGAAAATCCAATTGGAGGAAAATTCCACTTAGGGTTCAGTCACCATGAACTTGTAGGGCAAAATGGACATCGCCAACAAACTCAGAGTGCTTGGGTATGGTTAGTGGGCATTTACTTTTCTAGGCTACGCTATCTATGTTTCCTGGTAAAATACATGAGAAAATCCCTTTGGAGGAAAATTCCACTTAGGGTTAGGATTAGGTAACCATGAACTCGTAGAGCAAAATGGACATCGCCAACAAACTCAATTTACTTGGGTAAGGTTAGGAGGGCATTTACTTTTCTAGGCTACACTATCTATGTTTCCTGGTAAAATACATGGGAAAATCGTATTGGAGGAAAATTCCACTTAGGGTTAGGATTAGGTAACCATGAAGTCGTAGAGCAAAATGGACATTGCCAACAAACTCAGAGTGTTGGGGTATGGTTAGGAGGGCATTTACTTTTCTAAGCTGCGCCATCTATGTTTCCTGGTAAAATACATGGGAAAATCCCATTGGAGGAAAATTCCACTTAGGGTTTGGTCACCATGAACTCGTAGAGGAAAATGGACATCGCCAACAAACTCAATTTACTTGGGTAAGGTTAGGAGGGCATTTACTTTTCTAGGCTACACTATCCATGTTTCCTGGTAAAATACATGGGAAAATCGTATTGGAGGAAAATTCCACTTAGGGTTAGGGTTAGGTAACCATGAACTCGTAGAGCCAAATGGACATCGCCAACAAACTCAGTTTACTTGGGTAAGGTTAGGAGGGCATTTACTTTTCTAGCCTGCTCCCTCTATGTTTCCTGGTAAAATACATGGAAAATCCAATTGGAGGAAAATTCCACTTAGGGTTCAGTCACCATGAACTTGTAGGGCAAAATGGACATCGCCAACAAACTCAGAGTGCTTGGGTATGGTTAGTGGGCATTTACTTTTCTAGGCTACGCTATCTATGTTTCCTGGTAAAATACATGGGAAAATCCCATTGGAGGAAAATTCCACTTAGGGTTAGGATTAGGTAACTATGAACTCGTAGAGCAAAATGGACATCGCCAACAAACTCAGTTTACTTGGGTAAGGTTAGGAGGGCATTTACTTTTCTAGCCTGCTCCCTCTATGTTTCCTGGTAAAATACATGGAAAATCCAATTGGAGGAAAATTCCACTTAGGGTTCAGTCACCATGAACTTGTAGGGTAAAATGGACATCGCCAACAAACTCAGAGTGCTTGGGTATGGTTAGTGGGCATTTACTTTTCTAGGCTACGCTATCTATGTTTCCTGGTAAAATACATGAGAAAATCCCATTGGAGGAAAATTCCACTTAGGGTTAGGATTAGGTAACCATGAACTCGTAGAGCAAAATGGACATCGCCAACAAACTCAATTTACTTGGGTAAGGTTAGGAGGGCATTTACTTTTCTAGGCTACACTATCTATGTTTCCTGGTAAAATACATGGGAAAATCGTATTGGAGGAAAATTCCACTTAGGGTTAGGGTTAGGTAACCATGAAGTCGTAGAGCAAAATGGACATTGCCAACAAACTCGGAGTGTTGGGGTATGGTTAGGAGGGCATTTTCTTTTCTAAGCTGCGCCTCTATGTTTCCTGGTAAAATACATGGGAAAATCTCATTGGAGGAAAATTCCACTTATGGTTAGGGTTAGGTCATGATGAACCCGTACAGCAAAATGGACATCGCCAACAAGCCCTAAGTGCTTGGGCATGGTTAGGAGGGCACGGACCTTTCTAGCATGACCCATCTATGTTTCCTGGTAAAATACATGGGAAAATCCCATTGGAGGAAAATTCCACTTAGGGTTAGGTCGCCATGAACCTGTAGAGCAAAATGGACATAGCCAACAAACCCGGAGTGCTTGCGTATGGTTAGGAGTGCATTTACTTTTCTAGGCTGCGCTATCTATGTTTCCTGGTAAAATACATCGGAAAATCCCATTGGAGGAAAATTCCACTTAGGGTTAGGGTTAGGTAACCATGAAGTCGTAGAGCAAAATGGACATCGCCAACAAACTCGGAGTGTTGGGGTATGGTTAGGAGGGCATTTACTTTTCTAAGCTGCGCCATCTATGTTTCCTGGTAAAATACATCGGAAAATCCCATTGGAGGAAAATTCCACTTAGGGTTTGGTCACCATGAACTCGTAGAGGAAAATGGACATCGCCAACAAACTCAGTTTACTTGGGTAAGGTTAGGAGGGCATTTACTTTTCTAGCCTGCTCCCTCTATGTTTCCTGGTAAAATACATGGGAAAATCCAATTGGAGGAAAATTCTTCTTAGGGTTCAGTCACGATGAACTCGTAGGGCAAAATGGACATCGCCAACAAACTCAGAGTGCTTGGGCATGGTTACTGGGCATTTACTTTTCTAGGCTACGCTATCTATGTTTCCTGGTAAAATACATGGGAAAATCCCATTGGAGGAAAATTCCACTTAGGGTTAGGATTAGGTAACTATGAACTCGTAGAGCAAAATGGACATCGCCAACAAACTCAATTTACTTGGGTAAGGTTAGGAGGGCATTTACTTTTCTAGGCTACACTATCTATGTTTCCTGGTAAAATACATGGGAAAATCCCATTGGAGGAAAATTCCACTTATGGTTAGGGTTAGGTCATGATGAACCCGTACAGCAAAATGGACATCGCCAACAAGCCCTAAGTGCTTGGGTATGGTTAGGAGGGCACGGACCTTTCTAGCATGAGCCATCTATGTTTCCTGGTAAAATACATGGGAAAATCCCATTGGAGGAAAATTCCACTTAGGGTTAGGGTTAGGTCGCCATGAACCTGTAGAGCAAAATGGACATCGCCAACAAACCCGGAGTGCTTGCGTCTGATTAGGAGTGCATTGACTTTCCTAGGCTGCGCTATCTATGTTTCCTGGTAAAATACATCGGAAAATCCCATTGGAGGAAAATTTCACTTAGGGTTAGGGTTAGGTAACCATGAAGTCGTAGAGCAAAATGGACATCGCCAACAAACTCGGAGTGTTGGGGTATGGTTAGGATGGCATTTACTTTTCTAAGCTGCGCCATCTATGTTTCCTGGTAAAATACATCGGAAAATCCCATTGGAGGAAAATTCCACTTAGGGTTTGGTCACCATGAACTCGTAGAGGAAAATGGACATCGCCAACAAACTCAGTTTACTTGGGTAAGGTTAGGAGGGCATTTAGTTTTCTAGCCTGCTCCCTCTATGTTTCCTGGTAAAATACATGGGAAAATCCAATTGGAGGAAAATTCCACTTAGGGTTCAGTCACGATGAACTCGTAGGGCAAAATGGACATCGCCAACAAACTCAGAGTGCTTGGGCATGGTTACTGGGCATTTACTTTTCTAGCCTGCTCCCTCTATGTTTCTTGGTAAAATACATGGGAAAATCCCATTGGAGGAAAATTCCACGTAGGGTTAGGGTTAGGTAACCATGAAGTCGAAGAGCAAAATGGACATCGCCAACAAACCCGGAGTGCTTGCGTATGGTTAGGAGTGCATTTACTTTTCTAGGCTGCGCTATCTATGTTTCCTGGTAAAATACATCGGAAAATCCCATTGGAGGAAAATTCCACTTAGGGTTAGGGTTAGGTAACCATGAAGTCGTAGAGCAAAATGGACATCGCCAACAAACTCGGATTGTTGGGGTATGGTTAGGAGGACATTTACTTTTCTAAGCTGCGCCATCTATGTTTCCTGGTAAAATACATGGGAAAATCGCATTGGAGGAAAATTCCACTTAGGGTTTGGTCACCATGAACTCGTAGAGGAAAATGGACATCGCCAACAAACTCAATTTACTTGGCTAAGGTTAGGAGGGCATTTACTTTTCTAGGCTACACTATCTATGTTTCCTGGTAAAATACATGGGAAAATCGTATTGGAGGAAAATTCCACTTAGGGTTAGGGTTAGGTAACCATAAAGTCGTAGAGCAAAATGGACATTGCCAACAAACTCGGAGTGTTGGGGTATGGTTAGGAGGACATTTTCTTTTCTAAGCTGCGCCTCTATGTTTCCTGGTAAAATATATGGGAAAATCCCTTTGGAGGAAAATTCCACTTAGGGTTAGGATTAGGTCGCCATGAACTTGTAGAGGAAAATGGACATTGCCAACAAACCCGCAGTACTTGGGTATGGTTAGGAGTGCATTTACTTTTTTAGGCTGCGCTATCTGTGTTTCCTGGTAAAATACATGGGAAAATCCCATTGGAGGAAAATATCACTTAGGGTTAGGGTTAGGTAACCATGAACTCGTAGAGCAAAATGGACATCACCAACAAACTCAGTTTACTTGGGTAAGGTTAGGAGGGCATTTACTTTTCTAGCCTGCTCCCTCTATGTTTCCTGGTAAAATACATGGAAAATCCAATTGGAGGAAAATTCCACTTAGAGTTAGGGTTAGGTAACCATGAAGTCGTAGAGCAAAATGGACATTGCCAACAAACTCAGAGTGCTTGGGTATGGTTAGTGGGCATTTACTTTTCTAGGTTACGCTATCTATGTTTCCTGGTAAAATACATGGGAAAATCCCATTGGAGGAAAATTCCACTTAGGGTTTGGTCACCATGAACTCGTAGAGGAAAATGGACATCGCCAACAAACTCAATTTACTTGTGTAATGTTAGGAGGGCATTTACTTTTCTAGGCTACACTATCAATGTTTCCTGGTAAAATACATGGGAAAATCATATTGGAGGAAAATTCCACTTAGGGTTAGCATTAGGTAACCATGAAGTCGTAGAGCAAAATGGACATTGCCAACAAACTCGGAGTGTTGGGGTATGGTTAGGAGGGCATTTTCTTTTCTAAGCTGCGCTTCTATGTTTCCTAGTAAAATACATGGGAAAATCCCATTGGAGGAAAATTCCACTTAGGGTTAGGGTTAGGTCGCCATGAACTTGTAGAGGAAAATGGACATCGCCAACAAACCCGGAGTACTTGGGTATGGTTGGGAGTGCATTTACTTTTTTAGGCTGCGCTATCTATGTTTCCTGGTAAAATACATGGGAAAATCATATTGGAGGAAAATTCCACTTAGGGTTAGCATTAGGTAACCATGAAGTCGTAGAGCAAAATGGACATTGCCAACAAACTCGGAGTGTTGGGGTATGGTTAGGAGGGCATTTTCTTTTCTAAGCTGCGCCTCTATGTTTCCTGGTAAAATACATGGGAAAATCCCATTGGAGGAAAATATCACTTAGGGTTAGGGTTAGGTAACCATGAACTCGTAGAGCAAAATGGACATCACCAACAAACTCAGTTTACTTGGGTAAGGTTAGGAGGGCATTTACTTTTCTAGCCTGCTCCCTCTATGTTTCCTGGTAAAATACATGGAAAATCCAATTGGAGGAAAATTCCACTTAGGGTTCAGTCACCATGAACTTGTAGGGTAAAATGGACATCGCCAACAAACTCAGAGTGCTTGGGTATGGTTAGTGGGCATTTACTTTTCTAGGCTACGCTATCTATGTTTCCTGGTAAAATACATGAGAAAATCCCATTCGAGGAAAATTCCACTTAGGGTTAGGATTAGGTAACCATGAACTCGTAGAGCAAAATGGACATCGCCAACAAACTCAATTTACTTGGGTAAGGTTAGGAGGGCATTTACTTTTCTAGGCTACACTATCTATGTTTCCTGGTAAAATACATGGGAAAATCGTATTGGAGGAAAATTCCACTTAGGGTTAGGGTTAGGTAACCATGACATCGTAGAGCAAAATGGACATTGCCAACAAACTCGGAGTGTTGTGGTATGGTTAGGAGGGCATTTTCTTTTCTAAGCTGCGTCTCTATGTTTCCTGGTAAAATACATGGGAAAATCCCATTGGAGGAAAATTCCACTTAGGGTTAGGGTTAGGTCGCCATGAACTTGTAGAGGAAAATGGACATCGCCAACAAACCCGGAGTTCTTGGGTATGGGTAGGAGGGCATTTACTTTTCTAATTTGCGCTATCTATGTTTCCTAGTAAAATACATGGGAAAATGCCATTGCAGGAAAATTCCACTTAGGGTTAGGGTTAGGTAACCATGACGTCGTAGAGCAAAATGGACATTGCCAACAAACTCGGAGTGTTGTGGTATGGTTAGGAGGGCATTTTCTTTTCTAAGCTGCGTCTCTATGTTTCCTGGTAAAATACATGGGAAAATCCCATTGGAGGAAAATTCCACTTAGGGTTAGGGTTAGGTCGCCATGAACTTGTAGAGGAAAATGGACATCGCCAACAAACCCGGAGTTCTTGGGTATGGGTAGGAGGGCATTTACTTTTCTAATTTGCGCTATCTATGTTTCCTAGTAAAATACATGGGAAAATGCCATTGCAGGAAAATTCCACTTAGGGTTAGGGTTAGGTCACCATGAACTTGTAAAGCAAAATGGACATCGCCAACAAACCCGGAGTTCTTGGGTATGGGTAGGAGGGCATTTACTTTTCTAATCTGCGCTATCTTTGTTTCCTAGTAAAATACATGGTAAAATCCCATTGGAGGAAAATTCCACTTAGGATAGGGTTAGATCACCATGAACTCAGACACCAAAATGTATATCGTCAATAAAGTCGGAGTGCTTGGGTATGGTCAGGAGGGGACTGGCTTTTCTAGCCTGACCTATGTTGCCTGGTAAAATACATGGGAAAATCCCATTGGAGGAAAATTCCACTTACAGTTAGGTTTAGATCACCATTAACTCATAGAGCAAAATGTTCATCACCAACAAACTCAGACTGCTTGGGTATGGTTAGTGGGCATTTTCTTTTCTAGTCTGCACTATCTATGTTTCCTGGTAAAATACATGGGAAAATCCCATTGGAGGAAAATTCCACTTAGGGTTAGGGTTAGGTAACCATGAAGTCGTAGAGCAAAATGGACATCGCCAACAAACTCAGTTTACTTGGGTAAGGTTAGGAGGGCATTTACTTTTCTAAGCTGCGCCATCTATGTTTCCTGGTAAAATACATGGGAAAATCCCATGGGAGGAAATTTCCACTTAGGGTTCGATCACCATGAACTCGTAGAGCAAAATGGACATTGCCAACAACTTCAGAGTGCTTGGGTATGGTTAAAAGGGCACTGACTTTCCTGGCTTGCCGTACCTATGTTTCCTGGTAAAATACATGGGAAAATCCCATTGGAGGAAAATTCCACTTAGGATTAGGGTTAGGTCGCCATGAACTTTTAGAGCAAAATGGACATCGCCAACAAACCCGGAGTTCTTGGGTATGGTCAGGAGGGCACTGACTTTTCTAGCCTGACCTATGTTGCCTGGTAAAATACATGGGAAAATCCCATTGGAGGAAAATTCCACTTACAGTTAGGTTTAGATCACCATGAACTCGTAGAGCAAAATGTTCATCACCAACAAACTCAGAGTGCTTGGGTATGGTTAGTGGGCATTTACTTTTCTAGTCTGCACTATCTATGTTTCCTGGTAAAATACATGGGAAAATCCCATTGAAGGAAAATTCCACTTAGTGTTAGGGTTGGGTAACCATGAAGTCGTAGTGCAAAATGGACATCGCCAACAAACTCGGAGTGTTGGGGTATGGTTAGGAGGGCATTTACTTTTCTAAGCTGCGCCATCTATGTTTCCTGGTAAAATACATGGGAAAATCCCATTGGAGGAAAATTCCACTTACAGTTAGGTTTAGATCACCATGAAGTCGTAGAGCAAAATGTTCATCACCAACAAACTCAGAGTGCTTGGGTATGGTTAGTGGGCATTTACTTTTCTAGGCTGCACTATCTATGTTTCCTGGTAAAATACATGGGAAAATCCCATTGGAGGAAAATTCCACTTAGTGTTAGGGTTGGGTAACCATGAAGTCGTAGTGCAAAATGGACATCGCCAACAAACTCGGAGTGTTGGGGTATGGTTTGGAGGGCATTTACTTTTCTAAGCTGCGCCATCTATGTTTCCTGGTAAAATACATGGGAAAATCCCACTGGAGGAAAATTCCACTTAGGGTTCGGTCACCATGAACTCCTAGAGGAAAATGGACATTGCCAACAACTTCAGAGTGCTTGGGTATGGTTAAAAGGGCACTGACTTTCCTAGCTTGCCGTACCTATGTTTCCTGGTAAAATACATGGGAAAATCCCATTGGAGGAAAATTGTACTTAGGGTTAGGGTTAGGTCACCATGAACTCGTAAAGCAAAATGGACATCGCCAACAAACCCGGAGTTCTTGGGTATGGGTAAGAGGGCATTTACTTTTCTAGGCTGCGCTATCTATGTTTCCTGGTAAAATATATGGAAAAATCCCATTGGAGGAAAATTCCACTTAGGGTTCGGTCACCATGAATTCGTAGAGCAAAATGGACATTGCCAACAACCTCAGAGTTCTTGGGTATGGTTAAACGGGCACTAACTTTCCTAGCCTGCCGTACCTATGTTTCCTGGTAACATACATGGGAAAATCTCATTGGAGGAAAATTTTACTTAGGGTTAGGGTTAGGTCACCATGAACTCCTAAAGCAAAATGGACATCGCCAACAAACCCGGAGTTCTTGGGCATGGGTAGGAGGGCATTTACTTTTCTAATTAGCGCTCTCTATGTTCCCTAAAATTCCACTTTAGGGTTAGGCTTAGATCACCATGAACTCAGACACCAAAATGTATATCGCCAATAAACTCGGAGTGCTTGGGTATGGTCAGGAGGGCACTGACTTTTCGAGTACTTCGCTATCTATGTTTCCTGGTAAAATACATGTGAAAATCCCATTGGAGGAAAATTCCACTTAGGGTTCGGTCACCATGAACTCGTAGAGCAAAATGGACATTGCCAAAAAACTCGGAGTGCTTGGGTATGGTTAGGAGGGCATTTACTTTTCTGGGCTGTGCCATCTATGTTTCCTGGTAAAATACATGGGAAAATCCCATTGGAGGAAAATTCCACTTAGGGTTAGGCTTAGATCACCAAGAACTCAGACACCAAAATGTATATCACCAATAAACTCGGAGTGCTTGGGTATGGTCAGGAGGGCACTGACTTTTCTAGCCTGCCCTATCTATGTTTCCTGGTAAAATTCATGGGAAAATCCAATTGGAGGAAGATTCCACTTAGGGTTAGAGTTAGATAAACATGAAGTCATAGAGCAAAATGCATATCTCTAACAAACTCGGGATACTTGGGTATGGTTAGTAGGGCATTTACTTTTCTAGGCTGCGCTATCTATCTTTCCTGGTAAAATACATGGGAAAATCCCATTGAAGGAAAATTCCTCTTAGGGTTAGGGTTAGGTCACCATGAACTTGTAGAGCAAAATGGACATTGTCAACAAACCCGGAGTGCTTGGGTACGGTTCGGAGTGAATTTACTTTTCTAGGCTGCGCTATCAATGTTTCCTGGTAAAATACATGGGAAAATCCCATTGGAGGAAAATTCCACTTAGGGTTAGGGTTAGGTAACCATGAAGTCGTAGCGCAAAATGGACATTGCCAACAACCACAGAGTTCTTGGGTATGGTTAAAAGGGCACTGACTTTCCTAGTCTGCCGTACCTAAGTTTCCTGGTAAAATACATGGGAAAATCTCATTGGAGGAAAATTTTACTTAGAGTTAGGGTTAGGTCACCATGAACTTGTAGAGCAAAATGGACATCGCCAACAAACCCGGACTGCTTGGGTATGGGTAGGAGGGCCTTTACTTTTCTAGGCTGCGCTATCAAAGTTTCCTGGTAAAATACATGGGAAAATCCCATTGGAGGAAAATTCCACTTAGGGTTAGGCTTAGATCACCATGAACTCAGACACCAAAATGTATATCGCAAACAAACTCGTAGTGCTTGGGTATGGTCAGGAGGGCACTGACTTTTCAAGCCTGCCCTATGTTGCCTGGTAAAATACATGGGGAAATCCCATTGGAGGAAAATTCCACTTAGAGTTAGGTTTAGATCACCATGAACTCGTAGAGCAAAATGGACATCACCATCAAACTCAGAGTGCTTGGGGATGGTTAGTGGGCATTTACTTTTCTAGCCTGCCCTATCTATGTTTCCTGGTAAAATACATGGAAAAATCCCATTGGAGGAAAAATCCACTTAGGGTTAGGGTTAGATCACCATGAACTCAGAGACCAAAATATATATCACGAACAAATTCAGAGTGCTTGGGTATGGTCAGGAGGGCACTGACTTTTCTAGCCTGCCCTATGTTTCCTGGTAAAATACATGTGAAAATCCCATTAGAGAAAAATTCCACGTAGGGGTAGGGTTAGGTCACCATGAACTTGTAGAGCAAAATGGACATCGCAAACAAACTCGGAGTGCTTGGGTATGGTTAGGAGGGCATTTACTTTTCTAGGCTGCGCTATCTATGTTTCCTGGTAAAATACATGGGAAAATCCCATTGTAGGAAAACTCCACTTAGGGTTAGGGTTAGGTCACCATGCACTTGTAGAGCAAAATGGACATCGGCAACAAACTGGGAGTGCTTGGGTATGGTTAGCAGGGCATATACTTTTCTAGGCTGCTCTATATATGTTTCCTGGTAAAATACATGGGAAAATCATATTGGAGGTAAATTCCACTTAGAGTTAGGGTTAGGTAAACATAAAGTCATAGAGCAAAATGTATATTGCTAACAAACTCCGTGTTCTTGGGCATGGTCATGAGAGCACTGACTTTTTTACCCGCCCCTAACTATCTTTCCTGGTAATATATATGAGAAAATCCCATTGGAGGAAAATTCCACTTAGGGTTAGGGTTAGGTCACCATGAACTCGTAGAGCAAAATGGATATCGCTAACAAATTCGGAATACTGGAGTATGGTTAGGAGGGCATTTACTTTTCTAGGCTGTGCCATCTATGTTTCCTGGTAAAATACATGTGAAAATCCCAGTGGGGGAAAATTCCACTTAGGGTTAGGGTTAGGTCACCATGAACTCATAGAGCAAAATGAATATTGCCAACAAACCCGGAGTGCTTGGTTATGATTAGGAGGGAACTGACTTTTCTAGCCTGCCCACTCTATGTTTCATGGTAAAATACATGTGAAAATCGCATTGGAGGAAAATTCCACTTAGGGTTAGGGTTAGGTCACCATGAACCCGTATAGCAAAATCGACATCGCCAACAAACTCGGAGTGCTTGGGTATGGTTAGGGGGGCACTGAGTTTTCTATCCTGCCCTATCTGTTTCCTGGTTAAATACATGGGAAAATCCCATTGTAGGAAAATTCCACTTAGGGTTAGGGTTAGGTAACCATGAACTCATAGAGCAAAATGAATATCGCCAATAAACCCGGAGTGCTTGGGTATGGTTAGGAGGGAATTGTCTTTTCTAGGCTGCGCTTTCTATGTTTCCTGGTAAAATACATGGGAAAGTCCCATTGGAGGAAAATTCCACTTAGGGTTAGGGTTAGGTCACCATGAACTCATAGAGCAAAATGAATATCGCCAACAAACCCGGAGTGCTTCGGTATGGCTAGGAGGGCATTTACTTTTCGAGGCTGCACTATCTATGTTTCCTGGTAAAATACATGGGAAAATCCCATTGTAGGAAAATTCCACTCAGGGTTAGGGTTAGATCACCATGAACTCATAGAGCAAAATGAATATCGCCAAACAACCCGTAGTGCTTGGGTATGGTTAGGAGGGCATTTACTTTTCAAGGCTGCACTATCTATGTTTCCTGGTAAAATACATGTGAAAATCCAAGTGGAGGAAAATTCCACTTAGGGTTAGGGTTAAGTAAACATGAAGTCGTAGAGCAAAATGGATATCGCTAACAAACACGGGATACTTGGGTATGGTTAGGAGGGTATTTATTTTTCTAGGCTGCGCTTTCAATATTTCCTGGTAAAATACATGGGAAAATCCCATTGGAAGAAAATTCCACTTAGGGTTAGGTCACCATGAACTCATAGAGTAAAGTGGACATCGCCAACAAACTCGGAATACTTGAGTATGGTTAGGGGGGCATTCATTTTCTAGGCTGTGCTATCTATGTTTCCTGGTAAAATACATTGGAAATATCCCATTGGAGGAAAATTCCACTTAGGGTTAGGGTTAGATCACCATGAACTCAGAGACCAAAATATATAT
This sequence comes from Crotalus tigris, assembly GCF_016545835.1. NCBI lineage: Eukaryota > Metazoa > Chordata > Lepidosauria > Squamata > Viperidae > Crotalus > Crotalus tigris. Next base: position 333,788 of record NW_024100485.1, read on the forward strand.
CACGAAAAAATTCAGAGTGCTTGTGTATGGTCAGGAGGGCACTGACTTTTCTAGCCTGCCCTATGTTTCCTGGTAAAATACATGTGAAAATCCCATTGGAGGAAAATTCCACGTAGGGGTAGGGTTAGGTCACCATGAACTTGTAGAGCAAAATGGACATCGCAAACAAACTCGGAGTGCTTGGGTATGGTTAGGAGGGCACTGATTTATCTAGCTTGCCCTCTCTATGTTTCCTGGTAAAATACATGGGAAAATCCCATTGTAGGAAAACTCCACTTAGGGTTAGGGTTAGGTCACCATGCCCTTGTAGAGCAAAATGGACATTGGCAAAAAACTGGGAGTGCTTGGGTTTGGTTAGCAGGGCATATACTTTTCTAGGCTGCGCTATATATGTTTCCTGGTAAAATACATGGGAAAATCATATTGGAGGAAAATTCCACTTAGAGTTAGGGTTAGGTAAACATAAAGTCATAGAGCAAAATGTATATTGCTAACAAACTCCGAGTTCTTGGGCATGGTCATGAGAGCACTGACTTTTTTACCCGCCCCTAACTATCTTTCCTGGTAATATATATGAGAAAATCCCATTGGAGGAAAATCCCACTTAGGGTTAGGGTTAGCTAAACATAAAGTCGTAGAGCAAAATGGATATCGCTAAAAAATTCGGAATACTTGAGTATGGTTAGGAGGGCATTTACTTTTCTAGGCTGTGCCATCTATGTTTCCTGGTAAAATACATGTGAAAATCCCAGTGGAGGAAAATTCCACTTAGGGTTAGGGTTAGGTCACCATGAACTCATAGAGCAAAATGAATATTGCCAACAAACCCGGAGTGCTTGGTTATGGTTAGGAGGGAACTGACTTTTCTAGCCTGCCCACTCTATGTTTCCTGGTAAAATACATGTGAGAATCCCATTGGAGGAAAATTCCACATAAGGTTAGGGTTAGGTCACCATGAACTCATAGAGCAAAATGAATATCGCCAACAAACCCGGAGTGCTTCGGTATGGCTAGGAGGGCATTTACTTTTCGAGGCTGCACTATCTATGTTTCCTGGTAAAATACATGGGAAAATCCCATTGTAGGAAAATTCCACTCAGGGTTAGGGTTAGATCACCATGAACTCATAGAGCAAAATGAATATCGCCAATAAACCCGGAGTGCTTGGGTATGGTTAGGAGGCCATTTAGTTTTCAAGGCTGCACTATCTATGTTTCCTGGTAAAATACATGTGATAATCCCAGTGGATGAAAATTCCACTTAGGGTTAGGGTTAGGTAAACATGAAGTCGTAGAGCAAAATGGATATCGCTAACAAACACGGGATACTTGGGTATGGTTAGGAGGGCATTTACTTTTCTAGGCTGCGCTTTCAATATTTCCTGGTAAAATACATGGGAAAATCCCATTGGAGGAAAATTCCACTTAGGGTTAGGTCACCATGAACTCATAGAGCAAAGTGGACATCGCCAACAAACTCGGAATACTTGAGTATGGTTAGGGGGGCATTTATTTTCTAGGCTGTGCTGTCTATGTTTCCTGGTAAAATACATTGGAAATATCCCATTGGAGGAAAATTCCACTTAGGGTTAGGGTTAGATCACCATGAACTCAGAGACCAAAATATATATCACGAACAAATTCAGAGTGCTTGGGTATGGTCAGGAGGGCACTGACTTTTCTAGCCTGCCCTATGTTTCCTGGTAAAATACATGTGAAAATCCCATTGGAGGAAAATTCCATGTAGGGGTAGGGTTAGGTCACCATGCACTCATAGAGCAAATTGATCATCGCCAACAAACTCGGAATACTTGAGTATGGTTAGGGGGGCATTTATTTTCTAGGCTGTGCTATCTATGTTTCCTGGTAAAATACATTGGAAATATCCCATTGGAGGAAAATTCCACTTAGGGTTAGGGTTAGATCACCATGAACTCAGAGACCAAAATATATATCACGAACAAATTCAGAGTGCTTGGGTATGGTCAGGAGGGCACTGACTTTTCTAGCCTGCCCTATGTTTCCTGGTAAAATACATGTGAAAATCCCATTGGAGGAAAATTCCATGTAGGGGTAGGGTTAGGTCACCATGCACTCATAGAGCAAATTGATCATCGCCAACAAACTCGGAATACTTGAGTATGGTTAGGGGGGCATTTATTTTCTAGGCTGTGCTATCTATGTTTCCTGGTAAAATACATTGGAAATATCCCATTGGAGGAAAATTCCACTTAGGGTTAGGGTTAGATCACCATGAACTCAGAGACCAAAATATATATCACGAACAAATTCAGAGTGCTTGGGCATGGTCAGGAGGGCACTGACTTTTCTAGCCTGCCCTATGTTTCCTGGTAAAATACATGGGAAAATCCCATTGTAGGAAAACTCCACTTAGGGTTAGGGTTAGGTCACCATGCACTTGTAGAGCAAAATGGACATTGGCAACAAACTGGGAGTGCTTGGGTATGGTTAGCAGGGCATATACTTTTCTAGGCTGCGCTATATATGTTTCCTGGTAAAATACATGGGAAAATCATATTGGAGGAAAATTCCACTTAGAGTTAGGGTTAGGTAAACATAAAGTCATAGAGCAAAATGTATATCGCCAATAAACCCGGAGTGCTTGGGTATGGTTAGGAGGGAATTGTCTTTTCTAGGCTGCGCTTTCTATGTTTCCTGGTAAAATACATGGGAAAATTCCATTGGAGGAAAATTCCACTTGGGGTTAGGGTTAGGTCACCATGAACTTCTAGAGCAAAATGGACATCGCCAAGAAACTCAGAGTGCTTGGGTATGGTTAGCAAGGCATCTACTTTTCTAGCTTCCCCTATCTATGTTTCCTGGTAAAATACATGGGAAAATGCCATCGTAGGAAAATTCCACTTAGGGTTAGGGTTGGGTAACCATGAACCCGTAGAGCAAAATGAATATCGCCAACAAACCCCGACTGCTTGGTTATGGTTAGGAGGGCACTGACTTTTCTAGCCTGCCCTCTCTATGTTTCCTGGTAAAATACATGTGAAAATCCCATTGGAGGAAAATTCCACATGAGATTAGGGTTAGGTCACCATGAACTCATAGAGCAAAATGAATATCGCCAACAAACCCGGAGTGATTGGGTATGGCTAGGAGGGCATTTACTTTTCGAGGCTGCGCTTTCTATTTTTCCTGGTAAAATTCATGGGAAAATCCCATTGGAAGAAAATTCCACTTAGGGTTAGGGTTAGGTCACCATGAACCTGTACAGCAAAATGGACATCTCCAACAAACTCGGAGTGTTTCTTTATGTTTAGGGGGGCACTGACTTTTCTATCCTGCCTTATCTGTTTCCTGGTTAAATACATGGGAAAATACCATTGTATGAAAATTACACTTAGGATTAGGGTTGGGTAACCATGAACTCGTAGAGCAAAATGAATATCACGAACAAACCTAGAGTGCTTGGGTATGGTTAGGAGGGCACTGACTTTTCTAGCCTGCCCTCTCTATGTTTCCTCGTAAAATACATGTGAAAATCCCATTGCAGGAAAATTCCACTTAGGGTTAGGTTTAGGTCACCATGAACTTGTAGAGCAAAATGGACATCGCCAACAAACTCGGAATGCTTGGGTATGGTTAGGAAGGCATTTACTTTTGGAGGCTGCGCTATCTATGTTTCCTGGTAAAATACATGGGAAAATGCCATTGTAGGAAAATTCCACTTATGGTTAGGGTTAGGTAACCAGGAACTCGTAGAGCAAAATGAATATCGCCAACAAACCTCGAGTGCTTCGGTATGGTTAGGAGGGTACTGACTTTTCTAGCCTGCCCTCTCTATGTTTCCTGGTAAAATACATGTGAAAATCCCAGTGGAGGAAAATTCCACTTAGGGTTAGGGTTGGGTAACCATGAACCCGTAGAGCAAAATGAATATCGCCAACAAACCCGGAGTGCTTGGGTATGGTCAGGAGGGCACTGACTTATCTAGCTTGCCCTCTCTATGTTTCCTGTTAAAATACATGGGAAAATCCCATGGGAGGAAAATTCCACTTAGGGTTAGGGTTGGGTAACCATGAACTTGAAGAGCAAAATGGACATCGCCAACAAACTCAGAGTGCTTGGGTATGGTTAGCAAGGCATCTACTTTTCTAGCTTCCCCTATCTATGTTTCCTGGTAAAATACTTGGTAAAATGCCAAAGTAGGAAAATTCCACTTAGGGTTAGGGTTAGGTAACCATGAACTCAGAGACCAAAATATATATCACGAACAAATTCAGAGTGCTTGGGTATGGTCAGGAGGGCACTGACTTTTCTAGCCTGCCCTATGTTTCCTGGTAAAATACATGTGAAAATCCCATTGGAGGAAAATTCCATGTAGGGGTAGGGTTAGGTCACCATGAACTTGTAGAGCAAAATGGACATCGCAAACAAACTCGGAGTGCTTGGGTATGGTTAGGAGGGCATTTACTTTTCTAGGCTGCGCTATCTATCTTTCCTTGTAAAATACATGGGAAAATCCCATTGTAGGAAAACTCCACTTAGGGTTAGGGTTAGGTCACCATGCACTTGTAGAGCAAAATGGACATTGGCAACAAACTGGGAGTGCTTGGGTTTGGTTAGCAGGGCATATACTTTTCTAGGCTGCGCTATATATGTTTCCTGGTAAAATACATGGGAAAATCATATTGGAGGAAAATTCCACCTAGAGTTAGGGTTAGGTAAACATAAAGTCATAGAGCAAAATGTATATTGCTAACAAACTCCGAGTTCTTGGGCATGGTCATGAGAGCACTGACTTTTTTACCCGCCCCTAACTATCTTTCCTGGTAATATATATGAGAAAATCCCATTGGAGGAAAATTCCACTTAGGGTTAGGGTTAGCTAAACATAAAGTCGTAGAGCAAAGTGGATATCGCTAACAAATTCGGAATACTTGAGTATGGTTAGGAGGGCATTTACTTTTCTAGGCTGTGCCATCTATGTTTCCTGGTAAAATACATGTGAAAATCCCAGTGGGGGAAAATTCCACTTAGGGTTAGGGTTAGGTCACCATGAACTCATAGAGCAAAATGAATATTGCCAACAAACCCGGAGTGCTTGGTTATGGTTAGGAGGGAACTGACTTTTCTAGCCTGCCCACTCTATGTTTCCTGGTAAAATACATGTGAGAATCCCATTGGAGGAAAATTCCACATAAGGTTAGGGTTAGGTCACCATGAACTCATAGAGCAAAATGAATATCGCCAACAAACCCGGAGTGCTTCGGTATGGCTAGGAGGGCATTTACTTTTCGAGGCTGCACTATCTATGTTTCCTGGTAAAATACATGGGAAAATCCCATTGTAGGAAAATTCCACTCAGGGTTAGGGTTAGATCACCATGAACTCATAGAGCAAAATGAATATCGCCAATAAACCCGGAGTGCTTGGGTATGTTAGGAGGGCATTTACTTTTCAAGGCTGCACTATCTATGTTTCCTGGTAAAATACATGTGAAAATCCCAGTGGAGGAAAATTCCACTTAGGGTTAGGGTTAGGTAAACATGAAGTCGTACAGCAAAATGGATATCGCTAACAAACACGGGATACTTGGGTATGGTTAGGAGGGCATTTACTTTTCTAGGCTGCGCTTTCAATATTTCCTGGTAAAATACATGGGAAAATCCCATTGGAGGAAAATTCCACTTAGGGTTAGGTCACCATGAACTCATAGAGCAAAGTGGACATCGCCAACAAACTCGGAATACTTGAGTATGGTTAGGGGGGCATTTATTTTCTAGGCTGTGCTATCTATGTTTCCTGGTAAAATACATTGGAAATATCCCATTGGAGGAAAATTCCACTTAGGGTTAGGGTTAGATCACCATGAACTCAGAGACCAAAATATATATCACGAACAAATTCAGAGTGCTTGGGCATGGTCAGGAGGGCACTGACTTTTCTAGCCTGCCCTATGTTTACTGGTAAAATACATGTGAAAATCCCATTGGAGGAAAATTCCACGTAGGGGTAGGGTTAGGTCACCATGAACTTGTAGAGCAAAATGGACATCGCAAACAAACTCGGAGTGCTTGGGTATGGTTAGGAGGGCATTTACTTTTCTAGGCTGCGCTATATATGTTTCCTGGTAAAATACATGGGAAAATCCCATTGTAGGAAAACTCCACTTAGGGTTAGGGTTAGGTCACCATGCACTTGTAGAGCAAAATGGACATTGGCAACAAACTGGGAGTGCTTGGGTATGGTTAGCAGTGCATATACTTTTCTAGGCTGCGCTATATATGTTTCCTGGTAAAATACATGGGAAAATCATATTGGAGGAAAATTCCACTTAGAGTTAGGGTTAGGTAAACATAAAGTCATAGAGCAAAATGTATATCGCCAATAAACCCGGAGTGCTTGGGTATGGTTAGGAGGGAATTGTCTTTTCTAGGCTGCGCTTTCTATGTTTCCTGGTAAAATACATGGGAAAATCCCATTGGAGGAAAATTCCACTTGGGGTTAGGGTTAGGTCACCATGAACTTCTAGAGCAAAATGGACATCGCCAAGAAACTCAGAGTGCTTGGGTATGGTTAGGAGGGAATTTTCTTTTCTAGCCTGCACTATCTATGTTTCCTGGTAAAATACATGTGAAAATCCCATTGGAGGAAAATTCCACTTAGGGTTAGGGTTAGGTCACCATGAATTTGTAGAGCAAAATGGACATCGCCAAAAAACTCGGAGTTCTAGTGTATGGTCAGGACGGCATTTACTTTTTTAGGCTGCGTTATCTATGTTTCCTGGTAAAATACAAGGGAAAATCCCATTGTAGGGAAATTCCACTCTGGTTAGGGTTAGGTTACCATGAACTCATAGAGCAAAATGAATATCGCCAACAAACCCGGAGTGCTTGGGTATGGTTAGGAGGGCATTTACTTTTCGAGGCTGCACTATCTATGTTTCCTGGTAAAATACATGGGAAAATCCCATGGGAGGAAAATGACACTTAGGGTTAGGGTTAGATCACCATGAACTTGTAGAGCATAATGGACATCACCAACAAACTCGGAGTGCTTGGGTATGGTTAGGAAGGCATTTACGTTTTTAGGCTGCACTATCTATGTTTCCTGGTAAAATACATTTGAAAATGCCATCGTGGGAAAATTCCACGTGAGGTTAGGGTTAGGAAACCATGAACTCATAGAGCAAAATGAATATCGCCAACAAACCCGGAGTGCTTGGGTATGGTTAGGAGGGCATTTACTTTTCCAGGCTGCACTATCTATGTTTCCTGGTAAAATACATGTGAAAATCCCATTGGAGGAAAATTCCATTTAGGGTTAGGGTTAGGTCACCATGAACTTGTAGAGCAAAATGGACATCGCCAACAAACTCGGAGTTCTTGGGTATGGTTAGGAAGGGTTTATTTTTTTAGGCTGCGCTATTTATGTTTCCTGGTAAAATACATAGGAAAATCCCATTGTAGGAAAATTCCACTCAGGATTAGGGTTAGGTCACCATGAACTCATCGAGCAAAATGAATATCGCCAACAAACCCCGAGTGCTTGGTGATGGTTAGGAGGGCACTGACTTTTCTAGCCTGCCCTCTCTATGTTTCCTGGTAAAATACATGTGAAAATCCCATTGGAGGAAAATTCCACATGAGATTAGGGTTAGGTCACCATGAACTCATAGAGCAAAGTGGACATCGCCAACAAACTCGGAATATTTGAGTATGGTTAGGGGGGCATTTATTTTCTAGGCTGTGCTATCTATGTTTCCTGGTAAAATACATTGGAAATATCCCATTGGAGGAAAATTCCACTTAGGGTTAGGGTTAGATCACCATGAACTCAGAGACCAAAATATATATCACGAACAAATTCAGATTGCTTGGGTATGGTCAGGAGGGCACTGACTTTTCTAGCCTGCCCTATGTTTCCTGGTAAAATACATGTGAAAATCCCATTGGAGGAAAATTCCACGTAGGGGTAGGGTTAGGTCACCATGAACTTGTAGAGCAAAATGGACATCGCAAACAAACTCGGAGTGCTTGGGTATGGTTAGGAGGGCATTTACTTTTCTAGGCTGCGCTATATATGTTTCCTGGTAAAATACATGGGAAAATCCCATTGTAGGAAAACTCCACTTAGGGTTAGGGTTAGGTCACCATGCACTTGTAGAGCAAAATGGACATTGGCAACAAACTGGGAGTGCTTGGGTATGGTTAGCAGTGCATATACTTTTCTAGGCTGCGCTATATATGTTTCCTGGTAAAATACATGGGAAAATCATATTGGAGGAAAATTCCACTTAGAGTTAGGGTTAGGTAAACATAAAGTCATAGAGCAAAATGTATATTGCTAACAAACTCCGAGTTCTTGGGCATGGTCATGAGAGCACTGACTTTTTTACCCGCCCCTAACTATCTTTCCTGGTAATATATATGAGAAAATCCCATTGGAGGAATATTCCACTTAGGATTAGAGTTAGCTAAACATAAAGTCGTAGAGCAAAATGGATATCGCTAACAAATTCGGAATACTTGAGTATGGTTAGGAGGGCATTTACTTTTCTAGGCTGTGCCATCTATGTTTCCTGGTAAAATACATGTGAAAATCCCAGTGGGGGAAAATTCCACTTAGGGTTAGGGTTAGGTCACCATGAACTCATAGTGCAAAATGAATATTGCCAACAAACCCGGAGTGCTTGGTTATGGTTAGGAGGGAACTGACTTTTCTAGCCTGCCCACTCTGTTTCCTGGTAAAATACATGTGAAAATCCCATTGGAGGAAAATTCCACTTAGGGTTAGGGTTAGGTCACCATGAACCCGTATAGCAAAATCGACATCGCCAACAAACTCGGAGTGCTTCGGTATGGTTAGGAGGGCACTCACATTTCTAGGCTGCAATATCTAGGTTTCCTGGTAAAATACATGGGAAAATCTCATTGGAGGAAAATTCCACTTAGGGTTAGGGTTACGTCACCGTGAACTCCTAGAGCAAAATGGACATCGCCAACAAACTCGGAGTGCTTGGGTATGGTCAGGAGGGCACTGACTTTTCTAGGCTGCCTTATCTATGTTTCCTGGTAAAATACATGGGAAAATCCCATTGGAGGAAAATTCCACTTAGGGTTAGGGTTGGGTAACCATGAACTTGAAGAGCAAAATGGACATCGCCAACAAACTCAGAGTGCTTGGGTATGGTTAGCAAGGCATCTACTTTTCTAGCTTCCCCTATCTATGTTTCCTGGTAAAATACTTGGTAAAATGCCATCGTAGGAAAATTCCACTTAGGGTTAGGGTTAGGTAACCATGAACTCATAGAGTAAAATGAATATCGCCAACAAACCCCGAGTGCTTGGTTATGGTTAGGAGGGCACTGACTTTTCTAGCCTGCCCTCTCTATGTTTCCTGGTAAAATACATGTGAAAATCCCATTGGAGGAAAATTCCACATGAGATTAGGGTTAGGTCACCATGAACTCATAGAGCAAAATGAATATCGCCAACAAACCCGGAGTGCTTGGGTATGGCTAGGAGGGCATTTACTTTTCGAGGCTGCACTATCTATGTTTCCTGGTAAAATACACTGGAAAAACCCTTTGGAGGAAAATTCCACTTAGGGTTAGGGTTAGGTCACCATGAACTTCTAGAGCAAAATGGACATCGCCAACAAACTCGGAGTGCTTGGGTATGGTTAGGAGGGCATTTACTTTTCTAGGCTGCGCTTTCTATTTTTCCTGGTAAAATTCATGGGAAAATCCCATTGGAGGAAAATTCCACTTAGGGTTAGGGTTAGGTCACCATGAACCTGTACAGCAAAATGGAAATCTCCAACAAACTCGGAGTGTTTCTTTATGTTTAGGGGGGGCACTGACTTTTCTATCCTGCCTTATCTGTTTCCTGGTTAAATACATGGGAAAATCCCATTGTAGGAAAATTCCACTTAGGGTTAGGGTTGGGTAACCATGAACTCGTAGAGCAAAATGAATATCGCGAACAAACCCAGAGTGCTTGGGTATGGTTAGGAAGGCATTTACTTTTGGAGGCTGCGCTATCTATGTTTCCTGGTAAAATACATGGGAAAATCCCATTGTAGGAAAATTCCACTCAGGGTTAGGGTTAGATCACCATGAACTCATAGAGCAAAATTAATATCGCCAAACAACCCGGAGTGCTTGGGTATTGTTAGGAGGGCATTTACTTTTCGAGGCTGCACTATCTATGTTTCCTGGTAAAATACATGTGAAAATCCCAGTGGAGGAAAATTCCACTTAGGGTTAGGGCTAGGTCACCATGAACTCATAGAGCAAAATTAATATCGCCAAACAACCCGGAGTGCTTGGGTATGGTTAGGAGGGCATTTACTTTTCTAGCCTGCCCTCTCTATGTTTCCTGGTAAAATACATGTGAAAATCCCATTGGAGGAAAATTCCACTTAGGGTTAGGGTTAGGTCACCATGAATTTGTAGAGCAAAATGGACATCGCCAAAAAACTCGGAGTTCTAGTGTATGGTCAGGACGGCATTTACTTTTTTAGGCTGCGCTATCTATGTTTCCTGGTAAAATACAAGGGAAAATCCCATTGTAGGGAAATTCCGCTCTGGTTAGGGTTAGGTTACCATGAACTCATAGAGCAAAATGAATATCGCCAACAAACCCGGAGTGCTTGGGTATGGTTAGGAGGGCATTTACTTTTCGAGGCTGCACTATCTATGTTTCCTGGTAAAATACATGGGAAAATCCCATGGGAGGAAAATGCCACTTAGGGTTAGGGTTAGATCACCATGAACTTGTAGAGCATAATGGACATCACCAACAAACTCGGAGTGCTTGGGTATGGTTAGGAAGGCATTTACGTTTTTAGGCTGCACTATCTATGTTTCCTGGTAAAATACATTTGAAAATGCCATCGTGGGAAAATTCCACGTGAGGTTAGGGTTAGGAAACCATGAACTCATAGAGCAAAATGAATATCGCCAACAAACCTGGAGTGCTTGGGTATGGTTAGGAGGGCATTTACTTTTCCAGGCTGCACTATCTATGTTTCCTGGTAAAATACATGTGAAAATCCCATTGGAGGAAAATTCCATTTAGGGTTAGGGTTAGGTCACCATGAACTTGTAGAGCAAAATGGACATCACCAACAAACTTGGAGTGCTTGGGTATGGTTAGGAAGGCATTTACTTTTTTAGGCTGCGCCTTCTATATTTCCTCGTAAAATACATGTGAAAATCCCATTGGAGGAAAATTCCACTTAGGGTTAGGGTTAGGTCACCATGAACTTGTAGAGCAAAATGGACATCGCCAACAAACTCGGAGTTCTTGGGTATGGTTAGGAAGGGGTTTATTTTTTTAGGCTGCGCTATTTATGTTTCCTGGTAAAATACATAGGAAAATCCCATTGTAGGAAAATTCCACTCAGGGTTAGGGTTAGGTCACCATGAACTCATCGAGCAAAATGAATATAGCCAACAAACCCCGAGTGCTTGGTGATGGTTAGGAGGGCACTGACTTTTCTAGCCTGCCCTCTCTATGTTTCCTGGTAAAATACATGTGAAAATCCCATTGGAGGAAAATTCCACATGAGATTAGGGTTAGGTCACCATGAACTCATAGAGCAAAGTGGACATCGCCAACAAACTCGGAATATTTGAGTATGGTTAGGGGGGCATTTATTTTCTAGGCTGTGCTATCTATGTTTCCTGGTAAAATACATTGGAAATATCCCATTGGAGGAAAATTCCACTTAGGGTTAGGGTTAGATCACCATGAACTCAGAGACCAAAATATATATCACGAACAAATTCAGATTGCTTGGGTATGGTCAGGAGGGCACTGACTTTTCTAGCCTGCCCTATGTTTCCTGGTAAAATACATGTGAAAATCCCATTGGAGGAAAATTCCACGTAGGGGTAGGGTTAGGTCACCATGAACTTGTAGAGCAAAATGGACATCGCAAACAAACTCGGAGTGCTTGGGTATGGTTAGGAGGGCATTTACTTTTCTAGGCTGCGCTATATATGTTTCCTGGTAAAATACGTGGGAAAATCCCATTGTAGGAAAACTCCACTTAGGGTTAGGGTTAGGTCACCGTGCACTTGTAGAGCAAAATGGACATTGGCAACAAACTGGGAGTGCTTGGGTATGGTTAGCAGGGCATATACTTTTCTAGGCTGCGCTATATATGTTTCCTGGTAAAATACATGGGAAAATCATATTGGAGGAAAATTCCACTTAGAGTTAGGGTTAGGTAAACATAAAGTCATAGAGCAAAATGTATATTGCTAACAAACTCCGAGTTCTTGGGCATGGTCATGAGAGCACTGACTTTTTTACCCGCCCCTAACTATCTTTCCTGGTAATATATATGAGAAAATCCCATTGGAGGAATATTCCACTTAGGATTAGAGTTAGCTAAACATAAAGTCGTAGAGCAAAATGGATATCGCTAACAAATTCGGAATACTTGAGTATGGTTAGGAGGGCATTTACTTTTCTAGGCTGTGCCATCTATGTTTCCTGGTAAAATACATGTGAAAATCCCAGTGGGGGAAAATTCCACTTAGGGTTAGGGTTAGGTCACCATGAACTCATAGAGCAAAATGAATATTGCCAACAAACCCGGAGTGCTTGGTTATGATTAGGAGGGAACTGACTTTTCTAGCCTGCCCACTCTATGTTTCCTGGTAAAATACATGTGAAAATCCCATTGGAGGAAAATTCCACTTAGGGTTAGGGTTAGGTCACCATGAACCCGTATAGCAAAATCGACATCGCCAACAAACTCGGAGTGCTTCGGTATGGTTAGGAGGGCACTGACTTTTCTAGCCTGCCCTCTCTATGTTTCCTGGTAAAATACATGTGAAAATCCCAGTGGAGGAAAATTCCACTTACGGTTAGGGTTGGGTAACCATGAACCCGTAGAGCAAAATGAATATCGCCAACAAACCCGGAGTGCTTGGGTATGGTCAGGAGGGCACTGACTTATCTAGCTTGCCCTCTCTATGTTTCCTGTTAAAATACATGGGAAAATCCCATGGGAGGAAAATTCCACTTAGGGTTAGGGTTGGGTAACCATGAACTTGAAGAGCAAAATGGACATCGCCAACAAACTCAGAGTGCTTGGGTATGGTTAGCAAGGCATCTACTTTTCTAGCGTCCCCTATCTATGTTTCCTGGTAAAATACTTGGTAAAATGCCATCGTAGGAAAATTCCACTTAGGGTTAGGGTTAGGTAACCATGAACTCATAGAGTAAAATGAATATCGCCAACAAACCCCGAGTGCTTGGTTATGGTTAGGAGGGCACTGACTTTTCTAGCCTGCCCTCTCTATGTTTCCTGGTAAAATACATGTGAAAATCCCATTGGAGGAAAATTCCACATGAGATTAGGGTTAGGTCACCATGAACTCATAGAGCAAAATGAATATCGCCAACAAACCCGGAGTGCTTGGGTATGGCTAGGAGGGCATTTACTTTTCGAGGCTGCACTATCTATGTTTCCTGGTAAAATACACTGGAAAAACCCTTTGGAGGAAAATTCCACTTAGGGTTAGGGTTAGGTCACCATGAACTTCTAGAGCAAAATGGACATCGCCAACAAACTCGGAGTGCTTGGGTATGGTTAGCAGGGCATATACTTTTCTAGGCTGCGCTTTCTATTTTTCCTGGTAAAATTCATGGGAAAATCCCATTGGAGGAAAATTCCACTTAGGGTTAGGGTTAGGTCACCATGAACCTGTACAGCAAAATGGAAATCTCCAACAAACTCGGAGTGTTTCTTTATGTTTAGGGGGGCACTGACTTTTCTATCCTGCCTTATCTGTTTCCTGGTTAAATACATGGGAAAATCCCATTGTAGGAAAATTCCACTTAGGGTTAGGGTTGGGTAACCATGAACTCGTAGAGCAAAATGAATATCGCGAACAAACCCAGAGTGCTTGGGTATGGTTAGGAGTTCACTGACTATTCTAGCCTGCCCTCTCTATGTTTCCTCGTAAAATACATGTTAAAATCCCATTGCAGGAAAATTCCACTTAGGGTTAGGTTTAGGTCACCATGAACTTATAGAACAAAATGGACATCGCCAACAAACTCGGAATGCTTGGGTATGGTTAGGAAGGCATTTACTTTTGGAGGCTGCGCTATCTATGTTTCCTGGTAAAATACATGGGAAAATCCCATTGTAGGAAAATTCCACTCAGGGTTAGGGTTAGATCACCATGAACTCATAGAGCAAAATTAATATCGCCAAACAACCCGGAGTGCTTGGGTATTGTTAGGAGGGCATTTACTTTTCGAGGCTGCACTATCTATGTTTCCTGGTAAAATACATGTGAAAATCCCAGTGGAGGAAAATTCCACTTAGGGTTAGGGCTAGGTCACCATGAACTCATAGAGCAAAATTAATATCGCCAAACAACCCGGAGTGCTTGGGTATGGTTAGGAGGGCATTTACTTTTCTAGCCTGCCCTCTCTATGTTTCCTGGTAAAATACATGTGAAAATCCCATTGGAGGAAAATTCCACTTAGGGTTAGGGTTAGGTCACCATGAATTTGTAGAGCAAAATGGACATCGCCAAAAAACTCGGAGTTCTAGTGTATGGTCAGGACGGCATTTACTTTTTTAGGCTGCGCTATCTATGTTTCCTGGTAAAATACAAGGGAAAATCCCATTGTAGGGAAATTCCGCTCTGGTTAGGGTTAGGTTACCATGAACTCATAGAGCAAAATGAATATCGCCAACAAACCCGGAGTGCTTGGGTATGGTTAGGAGGGCATTTACTTTTCGAGGCTGCACTATCTATGTTTCCTGGTAAAATACATGGGAAAATCCCATGGGAGGAAAATGACACTTAGGGTTAGGGTTAGATCACCATGAACTTGTAGAGCATAATGGACATCACCAACAAACTCGGAGTGCTTGGGTATGGTTAGGAAGGCATTTACGTTTTTAGGCTGCACTATCTATGTTTCCTGGTAAAATACATTTGAAAATGCCATCGTGGGAAAATTCCACGTGAGGTTAGGGTTAGGAAACCATGAACTCATAGAGCAAAATGAATATCGCCAACAAACCTGGAGTGCTTGGGTATGGTTAGGAGGGCATTTACTTTTCCAGGCTGCACTATCTATGTTTCCTGGTAAAATACATGTGAAAATCCCATTGGAGGAAAATTCCATTTAGGGTTAGGGTTAGGTCACCATGAACTTGTAGAGCAAAATGGACATCACCAACAAACTTGGAGTGCTTGGGTATGGTTAGGAAGGCATTTACTTTTTTAGGCTGCGCCTTCTATATTTCCTCGTAAAATACATGTGAAAATCCCATTGGAGGAAAATTCCACTTAGGGTTAGGGTTAGGTCACCATGAACTTGTAGAGCAAAATGGACATCGCCAACAAACTCGGAGTTCTTGGGTATGGTTAGGAAGGGGTTTATTTTTTTAGGCTGCGCTATTTATGTTTCCTGGTAAAATACATAGGAAAATCCCATTGTAGGAAAATTCCACTCAGGGTTAGGGTTAGGTCACCATGAACTCATCGAGCAAAATGAATATAGCCAACAAACCCCGAGTGCTTGGTGATGGTTAGGAGGGCACTGACTTTTCTAGCCTGCCCTCTCCATGTTTCCTGGTAAAATACATGTGAAAATCCCATTGGAGGAAAATTCCACATGAGATTAGGGTTAGGTCACCATGAACTCATAGAGCAAAGTGGACATCGCCAACAAACTCGGAATATTTGAGTATGGTTAGGGGGGCATTTATTTTCTAGGCTGTGCTATCTATGTTTCCTGGTAAAATACATTGGAAATATCCCATTGGAGGAAAATTCCACTTAGGGTTAGGGTTAGATCACCATGAACTCAGAGACCAAAATATATATCACGAACAAATTCAGAGTGCTTGGGCATGGTCAGGAGGGCACTGACTTTTCTAGCCTGCCCTATGTTTCCTGGTAAAATACATGTGAAAATCCCATTGGAGGAAAATTCCACGTAGGGGTAGGGTTAGGTCACCATGAACTTGTAGAGCAAAATGGACATCGCAAACAAACTCGGGGTGCTTGGGTATGGTTAGGAGGGCATTTACTTTTCTAGGCTGCGCTATATATGTTTCCTGGTAAAATACGTGGGAAAATCCCATTGTAGGAAAACTCCACTTAGGGTTAGGGTTAGGTCACCGTGCACTTGTAGAGCAAAATGGACATTGGCAACAAACTGGGAGTGCTTGGGTATGGTTAGCAGGGCATATACTTTTCTAGGCTGCGCTATATATGTTTCCTGGTAAAATACATGGGAAAATCATATTGGAGGAAAATTCCACTTAGAGTTAGGGTTAGGTAAACATAAAGTCATAGAGCAAAATGTATATTGCTAACAAACTCCGAGTTCTTGGGCATGGTCATGAGAGCACTGACTTTTTTACCCGCCCCTAACTATCTTTCCTGGTAATATATATGAGAAAATCCCATTGGAGGAATATTCCACTTAGGATTAGAGTTAGCTAAACATAAAGTCGTAGAGCAAAATGGATATCGCTAACAAATTCGGAATACTTGAGTATGGTTAGGAGGGCATTTACTTTTCTAGGCTGTGCCATCTATGTTTCCTGGTAAAATACATGTGAAAATCCCAGTGGGGGAAAATTCCACTTAGGGTTAGGGTTAGGTCACCATGAACTCATAGAGCAAAATGAATATTGCCAACAAACCCGGAGTGCTTGGTTATGATTAGGAGGGAACTGACTTTTCTAGCCTGCCCACTCTATGTTTCCTGGTAAAATACATGTGAAAATCCCATTGGAGGAAAATTCCACTTAGGGTTAGGGTTTGGTCACCATGAATTTGTAGAGCAAAATGGACATCGCCAAAAAACTCGGAGTTCTAGTGTATGGTCAGGACGGCATTTACTTTTTTAGGCTGTGCTATCTATGTTTCCTGGTAAAATACAAGGGAAAATCCCATTGTAGGGAAATTCCGCTCTGGTTAGGGTTAGGTTACCATGAACTCATAGAGCAAAATGAATATCGCCAACAAACCCGGAGTGCTTGGGTATGGTTAGGAGGGCATTTACTTTTCGAGGCTGCACTATCTATGTTTCCTGGTAAAATACATGGGAAAATCCCATGGGAGGAAAATGACACTTAGGGTTAGGGTTAGATCACCATGAACTTGTAGAGCATAATGGACATCACCAACAAACTCGGAGTGCTTGGGTATGGTTAGGAAGGCATTTACGTTTTTAGGCTGCACTATCTATGTTTCCTGGTAAAATACATTTGAAAATGCCATCGTGGGAAAATTCCACGTGAGGTTAGGGTTAGGAAACCATGAACTCATAGAGCAAAATGAATATCGCAAACAAACCCGGAGTGCTTGGGTATGGTTAGGAGGGCATTTACTTTTCCAGGCTGCACTATCTATGTTTCCTGGTAAAATACATGTGAAAATCCCATTGGAGGAAAATTCCATTTAGGGTTAGGGTTAGGTCACCATGAACTTGTAGAGCAAAATGGACATCACCAACAAACTTGGAGTGCTTGGGTATGGTTAGGAAGGCATTTACTTTTTTAGGCTGCGCCTTCTATATTTCCTCGTAAAATACATGTGAAAATCCCATTGGAGGAAAATTCCACTTAGGGTTAGGGTTAGGTCACCATGAACTTGTAGAGCAAAATGGACATCGCCAACAAACTCGGAGTTCTTGGGTATGGTTAGGAAGGGGTTTATTTTTTTAGGCTGCGCTATTTATGTTTCCTGGTAAAATACATAGGAAAATCCCATTGTAGGAAAATTCCACTCAGGGTTAGGGTTAGGTCACCATGAACTCATCGAGCAAAATGAATATCACCAACAAACCCCGAGTGCTTGGTGAT